>NC_082646.1:35968570-36276201 GCF_028023285.1 Balaenoptera ricei | reverse complement strand
AAATGCACATAATACTTTAGGGATACCTCATTCAAGGCAGGGCACTCATCACTTCCTATCTTACATTACAGTGATTTTGATATATAGCTCTTCTCTCATCCTTGAGTATATGCTGTTTCTTTAAGAATACACTTGTTGAGTGCTTGAGAGCACAGTCCATGGCTGATTTATCTTTGTAACTCCCACAATGCCTAGCAAAATGCATGCATATTATAGATATTCAATAAATATATGTTGACTTAACAAATAAGCATTCATTTATCTGAAAATGACAAAGAAAGTTCCGAGACCTTTACTTATTTAAAAAAAAAAATCAACACCATTATTTACCATGGGATTTGTTCATATTTATTTCCCCTGAAATATAATCAGTAGCTAAACTACCAGTGTTGATTAGCACTTTCAATAATTATTATTTTAAATGGTATTGAATATACATGCAATCCAATCCTTAAGGGAAGATTAAGATTTCATCATAATGATTCAGTCTATGAGTACTTCTTATTTCAGTACATCAAAAGCTTAGCAGTCTTCAAACAGATATGGACAACACAGTGCTTTCCAATGTAACATCTACAGGACTGGAGAGAAATTGTGACATTCATTTTATGTTGAAAGACTATTCTTTATTTCCCAGGTGTGATGGGAGAATATGAGCCGAAAATTGAGGTCCATTTCCCTTTCACAGTTACAGCTGCTAAGGGAACAACTGTTAAGATGGAATGCTTTGCACTTGGCAAGTAAGTACATATGCTTCTGTAATTAGACACAATTGTTTATTAAGATGTGACATATCTTATTTTTGGATCACTTATTTTGCTAGGTTTTATTTTCCTTGAATGAAACCTTGAAGCTCCTTGGTGGGTATTCATTTTTTAAAAGAAGGGCAAATGGGAATTGATGAAGTAACCAATTATCATCTTTCTGGTTATTTCCATGAACACTAATGTATATAGTTTTGCTATTTTAACATAAAGGAAAAGTCTTTAAATAAAAGAAGAGCTTTACATCTCTTTGCTTACTTGTCTTAAAATTTCAGTATCATTCTTAAATTTCCTTCAGCAATGATGAAATAAAATGAAATGAAATAAAAAGGGGATAAGGTGCTATCCCCTCCTTATGTAAAGGATATAGATTCTGATAAGATATAATAAGACAAGAGTATAAAAGTTATAAATAGTTACACTGATGCAATTGATTACTTCAGTCTCTCCTGAAATAATGATAACATGATAGCACCAGCTGTCAATATGCATAACATGCAATCATTCTCCAAATCAGAAAGATGATTTACATCACACTCTAATGCCTGCTATGATTAATGATTCTATTTCTGAGGTTTTAAATCTCACAATATATAATCACTTGTCAATGATGTTTACAGTATAAATATTGGGCATAGGAACAGGAGTGAGATTTTGATTATATTTGATTAGAGTATTATGATTTATTTTAAATAGAGTGTTGTAGTTTTGTGTTTTTTTTAGGGTGATAGGACCTCAGAGTCCTTTCTAGACTCTATAATTATAATTTGCATAAATGCATCTCTATCAGAGTTACTAATCATTCAACCTCAGTCGTGGTGAGCTAACTCCCACAGCATAACTATAAAGTACTTGGAGATAAAACATGCTCTATAAATGTGTTTGAAGTAGGTGTAGTCTATGGGTGAGAAAAATATTAGTAAATATGAAAAATTCAGCTAGTAAGAGGAGGTTTAGGGCATGACAATAGTAATCACCATGTTTTCTAATATTAGGACTGATTGAAATAATATATGTGCAATTCTGTTTAAATCTGAGTAGGAGCAAGATCATAATAAACTAAAAACAAAATAAATTGTTGGATGGTCTATTAAAAGTATTGAGTGGTCCAGCAAAAGATGCCTGTAAGTAGAAACATATTTCAATAATTTAAAATTCATCCAGGAGTTATTTGGCAGATATCTGAGGAAGATTTCCAAACTCATATATATTAGTTAAATGCACGAGATTCAATAATACCTTAAAAGTAATGTTTTTCACCATCTGCCCATGTTGTGGTACTAAGTATGCCTGAAAATGTCCCAAGTGAACTGATCAATTCTGATAAATACAAAAATAATTATTTGGCTTGATGTCAAAGGTTTTAGTATATCCTACAGTTAAATAATTCTTAAATGCCAGAATTTGCACTAAAGCCGCAAACAAAAGGAGGGCATACTGTAAAACAAATTAGAGAACTAGATTCATAGAGAAAAAGCAATATGGGAAATTTCTCCAGGCAGGCTTATTTAATAAGTTTGATGTGTTTGCTTTTGGAAGTCTTGAAATATGCTTAGTAAATTGATCCTTAAAGTCCCTTTCATTCTAGGTAGGATCCAACTGTCAAATTAAGTTCTTTTAATACTTTATTTTCTTCAACTTCTCCACTCCTTCTTTGCTACTCCCTCTCCCCTCATGAAAATAAATAAATAAATAGGAAGATGAACAAAACACACAGCCTGTCAAGAAGGTCTCTGCTGCCCATTTGATATTCTTTATGTGAAGTGTCACAATTATGAAAAAAAAAATCATGTTACGAAGAGATTTATCTCTACCTAAAGACTAACTTACCACTCTGATGAAAGTAAATAAGATCAAAGAAATAACATCTTTACATGTGTTAATTTCTTTACAGCACATTATCATGTGGAGTAGACCATCATTGCATCCCGACATGATCACAGCAATTTCAGATTAGTACCTGAGCATCTGCTTCATTCCCACAGCTCACCTGAGCTGCTTCCCACTTTAACAAGTACATGATTCTCTGGCAGACATTTGTCTGTCCAAAATCTTCAGTATCTGTCACTAGATATTGATCCACACCTTGCCACTCAAGCTGATTTGTCCCCTCAGTCTGTCCACATGGAATGGTTTAACCAAATCTTCCTCCTAGAATATTATAACCAAATTCTGGCACAGAGCACTTCAAGCTCTTTTCTATCTTATGGGCCTTGCACTTGCTGTTTCCTCCATCAGGACCATCTTTTCCGTTCTTTCTATGCTGGCTCCCACTTATTCTCTGGCCTCAACTTAAATATCATCCTCTAAGAGTTCATCTTAATACTTTGTTTAATTCACACCCATTACACTGCATCTCAGTTCTTGTATTTGTTTCTTCATAACCCTTAATACAGCTCTAAAATATTTACATATGTGTTTCTCTACATAAAATTAATATATATATATATAATTATATTCACCGTATCAGTCAGGAATCCAGCTGGAAAGACTCCGATGGCTCAAAAGAGTTTAGTAAAGGCATAAGTTGAAATTCATATCCTGACTTTTCCCCCATGCCTTCTGATCACCTCTGGTGGCTCTCATGTCTAAAGGCAACCAGAAACCAGCTTGCAAGCCCAGAGGACGCAGTTGGCAGTACAGAAAAGAAGGCAGAGAGTCTGGGGGAAGAGGAGGGTGACAGGCAAGGGAGGCAAACAGAATAACCAGCAAGTCACCATCAGTAAGTTCTAAGCTCCATGAGGGCAGGAGTCATGACTGCATTCTTCACTTGTATTTCCTAGTGCCTACCACAGTGCTTGGCACAGAGCACTCAGGAGATATTTGTTGAAGGAATAAATGAACTCAGAGAATACTGTGTCTACTTAATCCAATCAACTCTTTATTAACAGATAATAAATAATAAATAATAGCCTTTATTTTCACATGTCAAAATATACTTCCATTGCTCACAAAATATGTTTGTTTGTTTTACTCCTTTTGAAAAGTACATTTACCTCTATATATAATCTGTCCCTAAAGGCATTCAGTTCTTGTAACTTAGAGGATGTAAATTAATGCAGTCATAGTTGCACAGATAATTTAAAAATATATGAATGGATATTTTTTCTGTATTCTTAAAGGAAAATAGCAGAAGGCAGTGATTTTAGGTTATCAAATTTTACTATGTCTTAATATCACACAGGTTCAGTAACCTGCCAAATTTGAAGTTAAATAAAAAGTCAACAGGAAAGTTGTAAGCTGAAAGTTTTCTTCTAAAGAAATCTCTACTTAAATCTGAATTTAGAAAAAAATCAAATGGTTTCTCTGTAGGCTACTGCAGCAGAATACAATAGGAATGTGCTGGTTACACCCTGAGAAATCTCTCTGGAAATAGAATTACACAGCACTGAGTACAGAAAGAATGCATAAAGTGACTGTCACGCTATGTTTAGTATTGGTCAATTCTGCAAAGGTATAGGGTTGGCCAAAAAATGTCTTCGGTTTTTAAGTAAAAATAAAAGACACATTTTTCATTTTTAACAAGAACTTTGTTGAACAAAATATTCACCCTTTTGTTCCACTACCTTCTGCCATTTTTCAGGCAATTTCATAATACCACCTTCCCAAAACTTTTTACCTTTTTGAGCAAAGAACCCTTCCAGGTGCCTTTTACAGTCTTCCAGGGACTGTAATTTGAAATTTCCCTGGAAGAGAATTTTTTAAAGACCGAAATAAATGGAAATCCGAAGGTGCAATGTCTGGTGAATACGGTGGATGAATCAGAACTTCCTAGCCAACCTGTAACAGTTTTTGCCTGGTCATCAAATAAACATGTGGTCTCACGTTATCCTGATGGAAGATTATGGGTTTTCTGTTGACTAATTCCGGACTTTTCATCAAGGGCTGCTTTCAGCTGGTCTAACTGGGAGCAGTACTTGTTGGAATTAAATTAATCATTTGGTTTTCCAGACGGAGGTCATAACAGAGGACTTCCTTCCAATTCCACCATATACACAACATCACATTCTTCGGATGAAGACCAGCTTTTGGTGTGGTTGGTGGTGGTGCATTTCGCTTGCACCACGATCTCTTCCATTCTGCATTATTGTACAGTATCCACTTTTCATCGCCCGTCACAATTTGTTTTAAAAACGGAGCGTTTTCATTACATTTAAGTAGAAAATCGCATGTGGAAATACCATCAAGAAAGTTTTTTTTGCTTGACTTATGTGGAACACAAGCATCAAAGCAATTAAAGTAACCAGGCTGGTGCAAATGATTTTCAGTGTTTGATTGGTATAATGTTGATTGTTCTCAATTAATGTCGCGATTTGATCGCTATCAACTTCAACTTGTCTACCCGACCGTGGAGCACCCTCCAGCGAGAAATCTCCAGCACAAAACTTAGCAAACCACTTTTGACACGTTCGATCAGTCACAGCACCTTCTCGAAACATGGCACAATTTTTTTTTTGCATTTCAGTTGCATTTTTACCTTTCTCGAAATAATGAAGCATAATATGCCTAAAATGTTGTTTTTTTCTTCGATCTTCAATATTAAAATGGCTACAAAAAATTCACCAATTTTGATAAGTTTTTTTTTTTTTTAAATGCATGCTGATATAACAGCTGTCAATACAATCTAACGAAATTGTTTCAAATGAAGTTAAAGATAACTAAGTGCTACTAGTACCATCTTACAGAAAAAACTGAATGAACTCTTTGGCCAACCCAGTATAATTTCCCCGGAAAAATGGGAAATGCTTAACAAGGATCCATCAGGAAACAAAGGTGTGTAAAGACTTGGGAAATACAGCAAAGTGTAAAAAAGGTGAGGTGTATTAATTACTTTGGAAGAAAAGACTGTTTTAGACATATAAAATGTTATTATCAAGAGATCACCCACAAGCTGTTCTCCAGTTTCAACAAAGTGGGAAGAGGGTGAAATTCCAACATTATGGGATTAAACTAGCAGAATTAGATTGGGTATAATGTAGAAGTTCCGAAAAAAGTTGTTAGAGGGAAAATGGGTTATCCGCAGAGGCAGTAGAAGCTTTTCTCCCCACACTGCTGTAATAATATAGTAAGATCCATTTGTCTTCTAATAATTTAGATGTAATGTTTTCTGAAAGGAGAGAAATGGTCTGGGTCAGGTTGGAAATGAACATTTTAAACATTCTCTTTTTCTGGCCACTCATCCACCCACTGGGGCTGAATATTAAGAGTAGAAGGCTAGAGTCAGGCAGACTTAATTAGCTACCTTTTTGCAACTACATTATTATGCAACATTTTAAAGTGGTTGGTGGTATGTGCAGGAAATAGAAAGGAAGAGTGTTGCCTTTTTTTACTCAGCAATCAGCTCAGTGACTTTAGTTTGGGAAGAAAGGGTGTCTTTGATATTTCCCAGGTTGGCTTTTAAACACAGGACACAAAATTCTTGAAAGGAAATGAGAGGTAAGAGGTCAAAAGACAATGCAAGTAAGGAATCTCTTAAGACCCTAATAAATATTTCATTTCAGTGGTTCTCTCTGAATGTGGTATGCCTAGAGATTATCATACTAAGTGAAGTAAGTCAGACAGAGAAAGACAAATACCCTATGATATCACTTATATGTGGAATCTAAAAAAGTGATACAAATGAACTTTTTTTACAAAACAGAAACAGACCCACAGACTTAGAAAATAAACTTATAGTTACTAAAGGGGAAAGTTGGGGGAAGGGATAAATTAGGAGTTTGGGATTAACATATACACACTACTATAGGTAAAATAGATAATCAACAAGGACCTACTGTATAGCGCAGGGAACTCTACTCAATATTCTGTAATATCCTATATGGGAAAAGAATCTGATAAAGAATAGATATATGTTTATGTATAACTGAATCACTTTGCTGTACACCTGAAACTAACACAACATTGTAAATCAACTAAACTCCAATATAAAATAAAACTTTTTTTAAAAAAAGAAATGCAGTAAAAAAGAAAAACCAGAAAGTTGGTGATATTTTCAACTGGTGGTACTCGGTATTTAAGAATAGTCTATATAAGTTGTTAGCAAGGTCACACAGAGCAAAACAGGAACTTTAAAATATGGAGAGTTAGTAAGTGCAAGAAGTAGCTACCATCTCTTGGGCAGAGGGAAAAAAAGGAAGAGTTGGAATCATTAAAAATTAGAAGTTTGGAGGCGCTCCTCTGGGACTCAGACCTCTGAGGAGTGAGCACCAGCCAGCTGGCTGGTGCTGTTTTCCGAGGTGGCGGTGTGATGCAGCTCGAACTACAAGTGTTGGAAAAACTCAAATTGGTTCCTTTGCTTCTTTGGGAAGAATGCCCTGCTGAGGTGCCATTCACAGGAATCTCAAGCAAACAGTGAGCAACAAGGAGTACATCCCTTCTCCCTCCTCTATCCTTGCAGCCTCTCTCTAGTGCCCCCCTCCTGGCAGTGCAGAAATGTGGTTTCCAGAATCCTAGTCCTTGTATCACAAAGCAGAGTAAGAAGAGTGAAGCTGAGAGATGGTAATTTAATAACCAGCACAAGTTCCACTTTACATTTTCAAACTCATCTTTTAATCAACCATGGACACCCCTTCCTGTATCTTATGCCCACATGCTTTCCTGCATCTTATGCCCACATGCTTTCCTGCATCTTTTGCCCACATGCTTTCCTGCCTATGTGGTCCTGCAACTCGGATACTTCAGTCTAAAATACCCTGCCCTCACAATCCCTGTTCAATCTTCAGGGTTTAGGTTTAGGTCAAATGCCACTTCTCTATTAATTCCCACCTGTTTTACTCGAGATTCAATATCTTTTCTTTGGAAACATATGAGCACCTATATTTCACTATTTAGCCTGCCCCATTGGGCCAGCTGTGTATATCTGTCTACTGTGCTAAATTTTTGGATCCCTAGAGTATTCTTATATGCAGCAAGTGTTGAATATGTTTACTGAATTGAATTCAGATATGAGAAATGTGGTCAATTATTTGTAACAGGATGTATATTATTGGCTTGGTTTGGTCAGACAGAAGTCTCCAGATGCCTTTCACATGTCTTGGCCCTGAAAATTCAGACCACTTTATATTAGCTACAGTTTTCTGGCAGGTTTCATTTCACCATATGACCTTTTGCAGACCCCAGAAAGATCACTAGATATGTCATACGGCCACCACCAACAAAGAAGTAAAATTTGGTCACTGATGCTTAAATGACCCCTTACACAAGAGCAAACTTGGGGTTGTTCTGTAATAAAAAAGCCATATGCTATAAAGCAACCTCAGTTTATCTACTATGACAATCTTACAGGCAGATTTTTTTCCTTTACCTGTTCCTTATCTTGCTTTTGCAGCCATTAACACACAATCAGATCAGCTGTGCTCAAAAGGCCTTGAACCAGTTACTGTAATAATTATGTGAATGACCTTTCCAGACTCATCTGAAACCTGGTGGTGAGGTGGGAGGGAAGAACACATTCAATTTCCTGCCCTTTTTAGTTCCTGCTTATCTCTCTTTCAGATAACATTTACAAATCATCTTTTGTTACACTCCATCAAACGCCTATTAGGGAACCAGGACATTAAGTAATTTTTTTCTCTTTTTATATGTTTATTGCAAATAACAAAGCACCAGTTATCAATTCATAAAGTCATTTTTTGCTGTAGTTTATGTTTCATTTTCCTCGGTCCTTAGCCAAGCTGTCTCATATGACTGCTCTTATGTCCCATTGTAACTGTGAGAATGACAAATATTCCCCTGAGACTTCCCACAGTATGCAACTGGCAAAGGTTCCTCAAAGAACCGGCTCTTTAGTTACAGTCTGATGATTTATTAATACTGTTTATTTGGAACTGCCAGTCACTAAGGGCTGTAGGAATTAAAAATAAATTGGAGTTGTGTGGTATTTGTCTATCAAACCAAAATCAAATTACTTAATCGTTAGATTGACAGAAGATCTGGGGATAGGAGTTAGTCACTGGGTCTAGGAATCAATAAATGTTTAGATATCAAAGGAAAGTGGTACGTTATGGATTCAAGAAAATTACCCTTGTGAGCTATTGGTTGCTTCAGTATTGTTGAAACGAAGGATGCATCCTCATTTCAGATGGTACCCAAAGGAAATGGGTGCTGGAAGAACCTTAAAGATCACATAGACTGTTATCAATTTGTAGATGGGAAAATGAGACTCTGCAGGGAAAGGTTAGACCAAGACATGTAGGCATGCTGGCCAGACTAATTATCTGATGCTTCATCATTTGATGCTCTTTATATTTTCAACATTCTTCCATAGTGCCAAGTATGGAAGGGAGTGTTTTATTTACTTATTTACTTTTGCACTCAGAAGTGTTATCTATTTCTAGGGACACCAGACCAATTTATTATTCACATTTGGAGTCACAGTTAACAGGCATCATATTTCTAACTTTTCCAGAGCTGTCTTAGGACCATTTAATCTGCCTCACCAGAAAAACTGCATACCTGCACCAGGCCTCACAGCTAACATGCTATAGAGGCAGAACCAAGTCTTCTGATTCTAAAACTAATGCTCCTCTCAACTTACCATACCACTTTTCAGTTGCTAAGAGTAATTTCCATTTTTATCATAGCAACTCTTTTTCTGGATGCATTCAAGTATCTCAGTGATTAGGAATATTAGTATAGAGTACAAGTCGTGAAGAGCATAAAGCAAGAGATAATTCCAAAATGACTGAGCTTTTTACTTGGATTATTTTAGACTCCTCCAACAGCTTTATTTTGGGTGAATCTCCCTGGAGTTTCATAGAATAACCTCTTCCACTGGAAGTTGATTGAGGGATCAGAAATTGGTTGGCCATTAACATTCATAAAGAGGATATAAGGAATCAGTATCTCCCTCAGGAAGATAAAATAGAGAAAAAGAATTGTAGGGGCTTCCCTTGTGGCACAGTGGCTAAGAATCCGCCTGCCAATGCAGGGGACACCAGTTCGATCCCTGGTCTGGGAAGATCCCACATGCCATGGAGCAACTATGTGTGTGAGCCACAACTACTGAGCCTGCACTTTGCAACTACTGAAGCCCATGCGCCTAGAGCCCATGCTCCACAACAAAAGAAGCCACCACAATGAGAAGCCCATGCGCTACAACTAGAGAAAGACTGTGCACAACAACGAAGACCCAACGCAGCCAAAAATAAATAAATTTTTTAAAAATTAAAAAAAAAAAGAATTGTACTTGAGAGATTTTTAGGTTTGAGGGAGGTCAATGATGATGTCCAGGGTTTGAGGTAGGATACTTGGCTATTAAAGTTAGGGAGAGGAAGGTGTAAAGGAAGGTGTATTGTATTAGTAAGTCATACTTGATTATGACACTTTCAAATTTTCAGAGTTGCTGAAATGAAAAATATAAAATTTTAAAATGTATAAAATACTAATGGCATGCATTTTACCAATGCTTGGTACCTAAATTACCAATTTAGTATCAAATCATTCTAAAAATTATATATGAAAACATCCTAATGTTCTAAATTCCTTTATCTAGTGGACAAGTTTTGATACTCCCCTAGCTCAAACAATATCTATATGACAAAAATAAACATATGACAAGTAGGCTTTATTCATAGTACAATGAATCAATAAGAAGCGTACCACTTTTAAGAGTCTCGTTCCTAAGAGTCTCGTTCCACAAACGAGACCCTGGTGGGTCCAGGCTGGATTCCTAGAACTCCAACTCAAATACAGCTCCCACACCCCACCCCCTCATTTACCTACAAGAAGAGTTTTTACTGCCACTGGAGGTGAGACAGCCACTCAGAGTATAAAGTCATATCTTTCAGTCTTCCTTCCGTTTCATCTTCACCTGTTTAATAACCATAAATGTCTCTTAAATTCATTCTCACTTAGTTGGTGCAAAGTGAACCTTCATGGATTGAATTAAATCTTTCATTAATACAACAGGTATTTATATATGATCAAGAGAAATCAAGAATAAACTAATATACCAGGGAATTCTAAGCCTGAGACCACATATGCATAGGTATTCAGACTGTAAAATTAAAAGTGGCTCTATTAGTCTGCACCTCATAAGATGGCTTCACCATTGTAGGGCCTCATATAGTAGTGTCTGTTCCTGTATGTATAAATGTCAGAAATATATTTTTTACAAGTGATATATGGGTTCTAGCATGATTGAGTTGTCCTACCAAAGTCACTCTGATAAATCAGAAAAATCTGTGATAATTTGCTAGTAACCAGAACTGGTTGTCTATAGAAATAAATAATGCCCTCAGTAGAAAACATGAGTAATTAGAAAGTAGGTGGCTTCTGAGCACAGAGCTAGAACAAAGAGAGTGGACTTCCCTATGGGCTGTAACTATCAAGTCATTGCAAGTCATTGTATTGCCCTTCTCTTCTCAAAATATTTCTGTATATATACCACCTGTCAAGATTAAAAACATCTCTTCTCTGGGTGGTGTTAGAGAAAAACTAATTTTATTTATTTATTACTATAATCATCATCATTATTGTTATTTTCTACTTTTCCAATATGATTTATCAATTACAAAAATAATTAATACTAAGTTTTTACAATACAAAGGTTTTTAGTATTATGTAACCTCATGACTACGTATAACAATTCTCAAAAGCAGTTTTCCTTTTATTCATTACATATTTAAGTTGGTGGTTTGCTCTGAGTTTGTAGGGAGACACTTTTGCCTTAGTAATCACATATTTAGAAATCATATTCCAGGGTCTCGACAGAAATATTTCAATGAATGCCTAATCCCACCAATTCTAATGTACGTCTTCTTCTTCTCGATTCAGAATTTATCCTGAGATTCAGATGATACATCACATCTGTATGTCTTTAATCTTTTTGCCAGATATTTGATAGAGTAGAAAACTTTCCCTTATATCTCTGATGTCAGTGACACCCAGGACACATAAGACCACATATAAAGTTCATTTGTTCACTCTCATGTTCTTACCAAATGAGTAACCAGGGACATAATTCCATCTCTGTCTTTGGAATATCTGTTTCAGTGCATCATAAAACTTGGAAACAGGTGCCACTGAGATGAGGTGGGGAGGGTGAATCACGGGGAAAAGGCTGTTACTTGAACTGTATTTTTCAAAACCATCTCCTATGCCTTTACTGTACAGGTAACATTAGCTAAGCTTTTATTTATCCTTGCAATAATATTTACTGCAAAAAAATTTACTGTGAAGTTAAAACATTACAACTTCATATTCTTTACTTCTATGCTGCAAATATAATAGTATTCTTAAAAATATGCAATTAAATGAAATACATCTGCATGCATAATGTATAATCAAAGTGGTTCTGAATTGTCTTATAGCTCATGCTTTGTTGCCTTAGATAATTTTTGATTCTCCATTCTATCTAAGCATTTTCTATTTCAGATGACAGTAGAGGGCCTCATTCTCTTTTGATTTGGTACTTTTTGCATTCATTGTCCCTGGCTGTGTGCTTGATCTTCAATGGTAGAATCACATGCACATGGTAGCATTTGCTGCAATTAAGCAATTTGCATTGCCTGTACAAGGGAAACATGTAAGTGTGGCTATGTATGTGTCTGTATGTGAATAAATGGTTAAATCCACAGAAAGAATATCTCAAGATAGAAAATGTTAAGAAAACTAAACATCTGTCATCATGATTTTTCTTTATTCTTTTTTTTTTGTAATGTAATATAGCAGCACCTACCTTCTGTTCCTGTCACTGTTTTTGTTGGTAGCTATGTGGTACAGAATAGTTTTCATGTCAAATCTTTATAATAATATTTTGTAGACTGAAGAATAATTTTAACTGATAGCCAATAGACACAAAAATGATACTCAAAGGGGACTTGTGTCAGCTGCTGTTTCATAGTAGAAAAGCAAATGAAAAGTACTTTTGACCACTTCTATTCCTTACTTTTCTTTTGGGGATCGAATCAATCTGGTTACAACTTTTAGAATGTCTTATTTATGGCCATTTTTTCAAAGGAAGGTACATTATGAAATCAGGTCACTTGTTTTATACATCCCTGCAGAGAAATGTAGCCTTCTCAACATTTCTGAAAGAACACACAACAGGGTTTCCTACACAAAAACAAAGGGGAAGAACATCTTCCTGTTTCCACCTTCGTATAATCCCATTACATTTAGCCACATTGCATTGAAAGAAAGCATAGATATATACACTCCAAAGTACACATTTAAAAAAAAATTCACATCTATGAAATCCAGGTATATATTACAATTGATGGTGTGTTGTGTTTAATTGGCAATGTTTTCTTTCTTAGTTATTCTTAAAATAATGGTGTGTCTTACAATCAGAGGTGTCTTGGATGTGATGAATTAGAGCAACAGTCCCCAGCCTTTTCGGCACCAGGGACCAGTTTCGTTGAAGACAATTTTTTCATGGATGGGGTGGGGGATGGTTTCGGGTTGATTCAAACACATTACATTTATTGTGCACTTTATTTCTATCATTATTACATTGTAATATATAATGAAATAATTATACAACTCACCATAATGCTGACAGGAGGTGGAGCTCAGGCAGTAATGTGAGCGATGGGGAGTGGCTGTAAATACAGATGAAGCTTCATTCACTCACCAGCAGCTCACCTCCTACTGGGTGGCTGGGTTCCTAACAGGCCACAGACTGGTACTGGTCCATGGCCTGGGGGTTGGGGACCCCCCGAATTAGGGTAACTAAGGCTAAAGTGGTATATGTTAAGTCTTAACTTAGTGATCAAGTCAATCAGAACCTGAATGATAGCATATTCTTCCTTCACTTATATGCAATTTAATTTTAAAAATCTGAATTAATAAACAGAATATCTCCCCTGTAACATTGCAAAGCTATTAGAAAAATGGTTGTTGACTGCATATTTTTATCTTATTTAGTCAACAATAGTTATGCTAGCATCAATAATATCATTTACTTCCAATCATGTCATCTGTGAGATTCCACATACAAACAGATTTTTAAAGCGGGGATTGAATAAAAAGGAAGCTAGTCCATGAGAATCCCTCCTCCCATTGCTTCATCATTTCTTAACTCTCTGGTTGTTACTTAGTCTGTGTCACAAATAACAGAAAATAGAAGAAACATAAAGAATGATATCTAAAGAGATTATATATAAAATGATTAACCCATTAGGTTCTTGTTTTGTTTTCATTTGGGGATTAAAGGAGTAAAATGGAAAGGATAAATATTCATATATTTTCAATGACTTAAATGTGTAGAAAAAAACCTATTAAAAGTCAGATGTCCAATTAGGCAAACTAACTGTACTGCTGAAGTATTTCTTCAGGCTGCTTCTTAAAGGCTTTATTGAAGGATCATTGGCATGCAATAAAATGTTTAAAATAGGCAATGTGATACATTTTAACATATGTATACATCCATGAAACTATCACATAGCCACATGATGAACATATTCAGTACCCATCAACATATCTACATGTAAATGTGTAATTTTTCCCTTCTTCCCATCCATGCATTCTCAACCCCAGAAAACCAATGATCTCACCTCTGTTCTGTCACTGAAGGTTAGTGGCAACCCTGCATTGAACAAGTCTATTGGCACCATTTTTCCAACAACATTTGCTCAATTCATGTCTATTTGTCACATTTTGGTTATTTTCACAATATTTCAAACTTTTATTATTATTATGGTTCTTATATTTGTCATGGTGATCTGGATCTTTGATGTTACTATTACAAAAAGATCACAACTCACTAAAATTCAGATGATAGCATTTTGTACCAATAAAGTTTTTTTTTGTCTGGTTGTTTGTTTTTTGTTTTTTTTTTTAATTTTTGAATTTTATGTAATTTATTTTTTTATACAACAGGTTCTATTAGTCATCAGTTTTATACACATCAGTGTATACAAGTCAATCCCAATTGCCCAATTCAGCACACCACCACCACTCCACCGCTTTCCCTGCTTGGTGTCCATACGTTTGTTCTCTATATTTGTATCTCAATTTCTGTCCTGCAAACCGGTTCATCTGTACCATTTTTCTAGGTTCCAAATATATGTGTTAATAAATGATATTTGTTTTTCTCTTTCTGACTTACTTCACTCTGTATGACAGTCTCTAGATCCATCCACGTCTCAACAAATGACCCAATTTCGTTCCTTTTTATGGCTGAGTAATATTCCATTGTATATATGTACCACTACTTCTTTATCCATTCGTCTGTTGATGGGCATTTAGGTTGCTTCCATGACCTGGCTATTGTAAACAGTGCTGCAATGAACATTGGGGTGCATGTGTTTTTTGAATTATGGTTTTCTCTGGGGATATGCCCAGTAGTGGGATTGCTGAATCATATAGTAATTCTATTTTTAGATTTTTAAGGAACCTCCATACTGTTCTCCATAGTGGCTGTATCAATTTACATTCCCACCAACAGTGCAAGAGGGTTCCCTTTTCTCCACATCCTCTCCAGCATTTGTTGCTTGTAGATTTTCTGATGATGCCCATTCTAACTGGTGTGAGGTGATACTTCATTGTAGTTTGGATTTGTATTTCTCTAATAATTAGTGATATTGAGCAGCTTTTCATGTGCTTCTTAGTCATCTGTATGTCTTCTTTGGAGAAATGTCTATTTAGGTGTTCTGCCCATTTTTGGATTGGGTTGTTTGTTTTTTTCATATTGAGCTGCATGAGTTGTTTATATATTTTGGAGATTAATCCTTTGTCTGTTGATTCATTTGCAAATATTTTCTCCCATTCTGAGGGTTGTCTTTTCGTCTTGTTTATGGTTTCCTTTGCTGTGCAAAAGCTTTTAAGTTTCATTAGGTCCCATTTGTTTATTTTTGTTTTTATTTCCATTACTCTAGGAGGTGGATCAAAAAAGATCTTGCTGTGATTTATGTCAAAGAGTATTCTTCCTATGTTTTCCTGTAAGAGTTTTAGAGTGTCTGTTCTTACATTTAGGTCACTAATCCATTTTGAGTTTATTTTTGTGTATGGTATTAGGGAGTGTTCTAATTTCATTCTTTTACATGTAGCTGCCCAGTTTTCCCAGCACCACTTATTGAGAGACTGTCTTTTCCCCATTGTATATCCTTGCCTCCTTTGTCATAGATTAGTTGACCATAGGTGCGTGGGTTTATCTCTGGGCTTTCTATCTTGTTCCATTGATCTGTGTTTCTGTTTTTGTGCCACTACCATATTGTCTTGATTACTATAGCTTTATAGTATAGTCTGAAGTCAGGGAGTCTGATTCCTCCAGCTCCGTTTTTATCTCTCAAGACTGCTTTGGCTATTCGGGGTCTTTTGTGTCTCCATACAAATTTTAAGATTTTTTGTTCTAGTTCCATAAAAAATTCCATTGGTAATTTGATAGAGATTGCTTTGAACCTGTAGATTGCTTTGGGTAGTATAGTCATGTTCACAATATTGATTCTTCCAATCCAAGAACATGGTATATCTCTCCATCTGTTGGTATCATCTTTAACTTCTTTCATCAGTGTCTTATACTTTTCTACATACAGGTCTATTGTCTCCTTAGGTAGGTTTATTCCTAAGTATTTTATTCTTTTTGTTGCAATGGTAAATGGGAGTGTTTCCTTAATTTCTCTTTCAGATTTTTCATCATTAGTGTATAGGAATGCAAGAGATTTCTGTGCATTAATTTTGTATCCTGCAACTTTACCATATTCATTGATCAGCTCTGGTAGTTTTCTGGTGGCATTTATAGGATTCTCTATGTATAGTATCATGTCATCTGCAAACAGTGACAGTTTTACTTCTTCTTTTCCAATTTGTATTCCTTTTATTTCTTTTTCTTCTCTGATTGCCATGGCCAGGACTTCCAAAACTATGTTGAATAATAGTGGCAAGAGTGGACATCCTTGTCTTGTTCCTGATCTTAGAGGAAATGCTTTCAGTTTTTCACCATTGAGAATGATGTTTGCTGTGGGTTTATCGTTTATGGCCTTTATTATGTTGAGGTAGGTTCCCTCTATGCCCATTTTCTGGAGAGTTTTTATCATAAATGGATGTTGAATTTTGTCAAAAGCTTTTTCTGCATCTATTGAGATGATCAAATGGTTTTTATTCTTCAATTTGTTAATATGGTGTATCACACTGATTGATTTGCGTATATTGAAGAATCCTTGTTCCCTGGGATAAATCCCACTTGATCATGGTGTATGATCCTTTTAATGTGTTGTTGGATTCTGTTTGCTAGTATTTTGTTGAGGATTTTGCATCTATATTCATCAGTGATATTGGTCTGTAATTTTCTTTTTTTGTAGTATCTTTGCCTGGTTTTGGTATCAGGATGATGGTGGCCTCTTAGAATGAGGTTGGGAGTGTTCCTTCCTCTGCAATTTTTTGGAAGAGTTTGAGAAGGATGGGCGTTAGCTCTTCTCTAAATGTTTGATAGAATTCACCTGTGAGGCCATCTGGTCCTGGACTTTTATTTGTTGGAACATTTTTAATCACAGTTTCAATTTCGTTACTTCTGATTGGTCTGTTCATATTTTCTATTTCTTCCTGGTTCAGTCTTGGAAGGTTATACCTTTCTAAGAATTTGTCCATTTCTTCCAGGTTGTCCATTTTATTGGCATAGAGTTGCTTGTAGTAGTCTCTTAGGATGCTTTGTATTTCTGCAGTGTCTGTTGTAACTTCTCTTATTTCATTTCTAATTTTATTGATTTGAGTCCTTTCCCTCTTTTTCTTGCAGAGTCTGGCTAATGGTTTATCAATTTTGTTTATCTTCTGAAAGAACCAGCTTTTAGTTTTATTGACCTTTGCTATTGTTTTCTTTGTTTCTCTTTCATTTGTTTCTGTTCTGATCTTTATGATTTCCTTCCTTCTGCTAACTTTGGGGTTTTTTTGTTCTTCTTTCTCTAGTTCCTTTAGGTGTAACGTTAGATTGTTTATTTGATATGTTTCTTGTTACTTGAGGTAGGCTTGTATAGCTATAAACTTCCCTCTTAGAACTGCTTTTGCTGCATCCCATAGGTCTTGGATCATCGTGTTTTCATTGTCATTTGTCTCTAGCTATTTTTTGATTTCCTCTTTGATTTCTTCAGTGATCTTTTGCTTATTTAGTAACGTATTGTTTAGCCTCCATGTGTTTGTGTTTTTTACATTTTTTGACCCATAATTCATTTCTAATCTCATAGCGCTGTGGTCAGATAAGATGCTTGATATGATTTCAATTTTCTTAAATGTACTGAGGCTTGATTTGTGACCCAAGATGTTATCTATCCTGGAGAATGTTCCATGTGCACTTGAGAAGAATGTATAATCTGCTGTTTTTGGATGGAATGTCCTATAAATAGCAATTAAGTCTATCTGGTCTATTGTGTCATTTAAAGCTTCTGTTTCCTTATTTATTTTCATTTTGGAAGATCTGTCCATTGGTGTAAGTGAGGGGTTAAAGTCCCAGACCATTATTATGTTACTGCCGATTTCCTCTTTTATAGCTGTCAGCAGTTGCCTTGTGTATTGAGGTGCTCCTATGTTGGGTGCATATATATTCATAATTGTTATATGTTCTTCTTGGATTGATCCCTTGATCATTATGTAGTGTCCTTCCTTGTCTCTTGTAATATTCTTTATTTTAAACTCTATTTTATCTGATATGAGTATTGCTACTCCAGCTTTCTTTTGATTTCCATTTGCATGGAATATCTTTTTCCATCCCCTCACTTTCAGTCTGAATGTGTCCCTAGGTCTGAAGTGGGTCTCTTGTAGACAACATATATATGGGTCTTGTTTTTGTATCTATTCAGCAAGCCTGTGTCTTTTGGTTGGAGCATTTAATCCATTCACATTTAAGGTAATTATCGATATGTATGTTCCTATTACCATTTTCTTAATTGTTTTGGGTTTGTTTTTGTAGGTCCTTTTCTTCTCTTGTGTTTCCCACTTAGAGAAGTTCCTTTAGCATCTGTTGTAGAGCTGGTTTGGTGGTGCTGAATTCTCTTAGCTTTTGTTTGTCTGTAAAGCTTTTGACTTCTCCATCGAATCTGAATGAGATCCTTGCCGGGTAGAGTAATCTTGGTTGTAGTTTCTTCCCTTTCATTGCTTTATGTGTATCATGCCACTCCCTTCTGGCTTGTACAGTTTTTGCTGAGAAATCAGCTGTTAACCTTATGGGAGTTCTCTCGTATGTCATTTGTTGTTTTCCCCTTACTGCTTTTAATAATTTTTCTTTGTCTTTAATTTTTGCCAGTTTGATTACCATGTGCCTCGGCGTGGTTCTCCTTGGGTATATCCTGTATCGGACTCTCTGTGCTTCCTGGACTTGGGTGGCTATTTCCTTTCTCATGTTAGGGAAGTTTTCGACTATAATCTCTTCAAATATTTCTCTGATCCTTTCCTTCTCTCTTCTCCTTCTAGGACCACTACAATGTGAATGTTGTTGCATTTAATGTTGTCCCAGAGGTCTCTTAGGATGTCTTCATTTCTTTTCCTTCTTTTTTCTTTATTCTGTTCCACAGCAGTGAATTCCACCATTCTGTCTTCCAGGTCAGTTATCTTTTCTTCTGCCTCAGTTATTTTGCTATTGATTCCTTCTAGTGTTTTCATTTCAGTTATTGTATTGTTCATCTCTGTTTGTTTACTCTTTAATTTTTCTAGGTCTTTGTTAAACATTTCTTGCATCTTCTCGATCTTTGCCTCCATTCTTTTTCCAGGGTCCTGGATCATCTTTACTATCATTATTCTGAAATCTTTTTCTGGAAGGTTGCCTATATCCACTTCATTTAGCTTTTTTTCTGGGGTTTTATCTTGTTCCTTCATCTGGTATATAGCCGTCTGCCTTTTCATCTTGTCTATCTTTCTGTGAATGTGGTTTTTGTTCCACAGGCTGCAGCATTGTAGTTCTTCTTGCTTCCGCTCACCAATAAAGTGTTTTTAAATTAAAGTATGTACATTGTTTTTTTAGATGCAATGTTCTTTCACACTTAATAAACTACAGTATACTGCAAACATAACTTTTATATGCATTGGGGAACCAACAAATTTTCATGACTGCCTTTATTGCAATATTTGTTTTATTGTGGTAGTCTGGAATTGAACCCACAATATCTTTGAAGTATGGCTGTAATTATCTTGATATTCATATAAGTTGTTAGATGTGTAAATAAGTCATTCATTTATATTGCTAAGTAGTATTCCATTTAATGACAATACCATAATGTGTTCATATATTCACCCATTGATGGACATTTTGGTTGCTTCCAAGTTTTAACTGTTGCCAATAAAATTTCTATAAACATTTGTTTACCAGTCTTTGTATGTACATAAGACTTTATTTTTCTGTAAATAACACATTAAATATTTCCTCTAGTTTTTTGAACATATGTAATGTAGTTGCAATAGCTGTTTTAATGTTCTTTTCTATTAGTTCTATCATATGTGTCTTTTTTGCATGTCAGTTTCAGTTGATTGATCTATTTTTCCTCCTCATTATGAGTTATATTTTCCTGATTCTTTGCGCACCTGGCAGTTTTTCATTTGATGTCAGATATATGAATTTTACATTGTTGGATGTTGGGTATTTTTGTATTCTTAACCTTTGTTCTGAGACGTGGTTAAGTTACTTGGAAAAAAAAAAATTGATCAAGTTTTTCTTTTACACTTTTTTAGACAGGACCTGAGCGCCATTTAGTTGAGGGTTAATTTTTCCCTACCACTGAGGCAAAACTTTTCTTTGTACTCTAGACAATGACTCCTGAATTTTGAGATTCTCCACTCAGGCTATTAGGGTAGGAACTATTTCTGGCCTGGGCAAATTCTGAGTACTGTTCCTTCCAGTCCATTCAGGATGTCCTTTGCCACCTATAAGTATTTTTTTTCAAATGCATATGCTGATTCATTCTAAACTGAATAATCAAAGGGAATCATCTGTAGATCTCTAACATTCTCTCTCTAGTCAGCTCTCCTCCTTTGAGTACTGTGAACTCTAGCTGCCATAGTTCCCTAGATTCCCAAATCTGTCTCTTCAACTCAGGAAGACAGCTGGTCTTTGCCTGAGTCTCTGATACCTGGAAACTTTGTTCAGGGAGCAAACTGAATCAGGTGTGTGGCTCAACATGCATATTTAACTTATTTCAGGGGTCATTGTCCTTCACAGCCTGATATCTAAAATTTTGAGATCGGTGTTTTCATATATTTTGTCTAGTTTTCAGCTATTTTCTCTTCAGTCATTTTTAGTTTTTTGGCAAGAAGTAACTGGAAGGTCAAAAGTAAGGGCACCCTGACCATCTTTATCTAAGCAAGAAGGCAGAAATAAAGCATATGGGATATAGCATATTTTACGTGACTTTATTAGAAAAAAAGTATTGTATAAATTCTGGCAGTAGAAAGATAATAAAATAGTTCTTTGACTGAATCCTTCCTCAGAAACAATTTGAAATAGGAGAAGCACAAAGCAAAAGTAATTTTATAATGTAACCCTATAATCCTCAAAAAGAAATCTGCCAGATTAAATTCATGGGAACCTGTAACTTTTCTATAGTTTAATAAGGTGTATTTTTAGTGCCAAGTGATAAGACAAGAACAAAGGTTTTTAGTTTGAGATACCTAATTTCAAATATTGATTGACCCAATCATTTACCAGCTATATGACATCAGATGAGTTATCTTCTAGATCAAATCTCATATTCAAAATCTGTAGGGTAGGAATAACAATATCAACCTGATAAAATTGCTATTAGATTTCACTGAGAGACTCAACAGTAAAGGCTTGTAAATTACATGTTAATTCCCTCTTTCACCCTAGTTCTCTGGAATATTTGTGAAACATTGTTTATTTTATGAAACATTTGCCTATAGTTTAATGTTTTGCTTCTTTCTGAAATACCATCCAAGACACAGTCCATTTCTCAAGCTTTTCTTAAACCAGGAATGCCAATGTTCTATAAACCTCACACTCTCTACTACCATTCAGGTTTTCATGGTTTCAAATGAAAATAGACCATAGAAAATCCACTCTCTGGCTTTCTGCTTATAATATATATTGACATGTGCCTTAGTAATCTAAAGATATTCTGAACCTACAAAAACATTTCTATACATACGAAATACTGGGAATTTTTTGTCAGTTTTGTCTTTCCCAAATATTCTTTCAGGTCAAAACCCTTCTATTTTCCCCATGAGTTTAAAGACTATTTCTTTAGAGCTGATTTTACATGTTAAGTCAAGGGTGACATTTTACTGGCTGCTGTTAATATTTAAAATATTTTATATGATTATTTGAGCATCAAATTTGACATACTGATCTTAAAGAATTCCAAGAGGCCACAAAATTTGCAAAATATAAATATCAAGTGTCAAGTATTTAGGAAAATATATATATATATATGATAAATACTGCTCCACCATTAATTTTAATGGCTTAATAACTATTGCTATAAAATCCATATGCTATGGATATAGAAAAAAATGGTTAAGCAAAATAGCTTGAGTTATATTCTAGTTTTAATTACAGTATGGGCTAGAATCTTCTCTGCTTAAAAAGGTCCTCAGTGACTTTAAAATCTGTAGGGTAATTCAATTATAAAAAGTGCAAGTGCAATGCAGATAGAAATATAACTCAAGAAAAATGACACTGAAGGGCAAGTTTGAACCTCTGTTCCTCCATAGCTGATACAGACTATGGTGTAATCTACTCCTTATATGAAATGGTTTATAGGCTTTTTGTGTCCCCTTGGCTTTTGTGGGCTTTATTCAGTTTAAAAAATGTCTTTAATAAGGAATATAAATTTTAAACATGTAAAAATTGGGAATAAATCTTCACAGCACTTTCACTCTATCTTTATAGCAAAATAATATTGTCTGTTAATAAATTGCTCAATATCTGCTTATGTCCTATATTCAAAAAATTAGAATCTTAAGGCTTGTTCTGTACTTTATTTGAATGGAAATTCATTCAGAACCTTGTGCTCCATAAATAAACTGAATACTAGCTAACATGTAAACTGAATACATGTTAACCTTCATGGAACTACAGTGTGCTACGTTTTGGATACATGGTATACGTGAGGATAGGGAGAAATAGATAGAATTAATTTTTACCAGTACAGTCAAATTGTCATGCTTGATATACTTTTGCACTAACCACCTAATGGTAAATAAATTCAACTGTATTAGAGAACAGAATTTACTATCTTAAATGTAGATGAAAGTCATAGCTTTCTCATTAGCATGGAATATCACTAGCATAGTATCTTAACCAACTGAGAGATTAAGCTATGCCATAGATTTGTATAATCGACTGTGTACAAATACTACAAGTATGCCACATATTCTGTCCATTTCTCTCCATCCCTTCTCACTATATATCCTAAAGAGCCAAAGGAGTCATGTTCATGAATATGTTTATTGAACGTGTATGAAAATAATGGCTTCAGAGTTAACTTTCTTTTTTTTCCTAGCTAGAGGATTATTTAATGTCTTTTTCAGTTTACTTACCTGTAAAACAGAGAAAATAAAGCATACTTCTTAGGCATCTGTGAAATTAAATCATATACCAAATAAAAATCTGAGAACAAAGTAGAAGGTCATTTAGTAATAGCTATATAGTTTTATAGTCCAAGAATCATAGATGAATCAAGAGTCAGGAAAACCACGCTTCCCAAACACAATCTTTTCACAAATTAAGGCTTAGATAGAAATTAAATACCTGTAAGAGTCTCCCTTGAAATCACAAAGCTGGGTCTAGAATCCCCATCTCAGTACAAATTAGCTACTATACTTTCCACTGCATAGTGTATAGACACTAGCTTTACATAAAACTCTTGTGGCTTCTAGCAGCAACTTTAATGTGTCTCTAACTTATTGATGTAAGGATACACAAGAGAGCAGAGATTTTATTTTCCTCCTTTACTGACAGAATTCATAGCGTCAACCATGAACATATGAACTATACACTTCAATGTCATATAAGTTCTGATGCACCTAAATATATACTCAGTTCAACTTGAAAAATATTTTGGGAACCTGGGGGATGGAGGAGAGTGAGGATAAACATTTATTTTGGTATATTTGCCCCATGAAGATTCTGAGAAGGCAGTCATTCTGAAAATGTTACTGTAGTGATATCATCAGATACAGCAAATCAGGTTGTCTATTTGAATGTTCTAAATGCT
Organism: Balaenoptera ricei; assembly: GCF_028023285.1. NCBI lineage: Eukaryota > Metazoa > Chordata > Mammalia > Artiodactyla > Balaenopteridae > Balaenoptera > Balaenoptera ricei. The sequence goes on along the minus strand of NC_082646.1, from coordinate 36,252,341 downwards.
ACTTTTCAGCTATGGCATTTAGTTGTATTAATGTGGATTTAGTTTTAATATATTAAGGAATTATATTTTATTTTACTATGGATTATTTTCAGTATTATTATCAACTTCAATTTTAACCTTAACACTAGACAAAGCAGGAAATTACTCAAAATGGCAGGGTTATAAATAAAAACAACTTGAAATGTTCTAGAGAAAAAAGGCATTAATGTTTCTTATAGCATTGTAAATTTAATTAGCAAGGAAAATATATTAAGTAGCTTCAGGCTTCCTCTGTAAGCAATGTACTATTTGGAATAACCATTACTGGGAATCTTTCACAAGGATAAGTCTAATCCTATGGATTTATTATGATTATATGCTTATCAAAAACGAAAGTTTAAAGAGTATTAAGAAAGGACTATCTGCCAATGTATACCAGCACTATTGAACCAAAATAGAATTCTTGCATAAATTTGTCATGAAAACTTAGGATGATATTAATTTGTCTCTGAATGTTTGTTTTTAAATACTGAATGTTTTCTTATTCCTGCCCACATTTAAGGGGAAGAAGTTTACACATACCTTTACTAAAGGAGAAATATTTTTTCATATGATCCCTACATAGTCCTTGAGTATAGGAATAGGTATAATCAATATAAAAGAATGACGTTTATTTCTCACTTTAATCTACAAATATGAATTTTTAATGAATGAAATTTTTGGTCGACTTCCAGTTGCAGTTTCATTATTTTGATAACAGAATACAGTTTTTAAAATTTTATCCAACCTTTTGTTTTAATAAAATGCATATTGCTTTGCAATATTTTAAAAAGCTATATACTTTTATAAAATTCTGTGCAGATGAAAATAGGATAAAGATTTTAGGTAGGAAATTAATATGTAGAGCAGATGATCACAAACTGTGGTCTTTCTGTACAGCAGACCCTTTTCCCATGTAAATTTTAATCTAACATATCCACTTTCTACAAAGCATATACAAAGTTTTTATGGCAGTACATTGTAATATAAATCCAGAGAAGCGGGCTTTGCAATGTTCCAAACTATAAACATCGAATTTGGGAGGAGTTCTAGGAAACAAATCAGGTTTTCTGGCAGAAACTAGAAAATTGCAGTAGAAGGTGAGAGTTCAGGACTTCCCTGGTGGTCCAGTGGTTAAGACTCTGTGCTTCCACTGCAGGGGGCACAAGTTCGATCCTGGTTGAGGAACTAAGATCCCACGTGGCATGGCCAAAAAATTTAAAAAAAAATAATATATAAGTAAATGAAGGTGAGAGCAAGGTAGAGTATAAAATAAGAGACAAAGTTTATTGTTTATATATGCACATACATATATATATATATATAATATATCCATACGTGGAATTATGTTGCACTTGAAATAGTAAAATCAATTATAACACTTTTTGACTGTGACTTCCCATCTTTACAAATATCTTACTACACTATTTGCAAGCCCATTCAGTCTTCAACCACATCAAAATTACCTTATCCATGATCTCTAATTTATTCCCTTTTATTAAGACCTCTGTCTTCATCTCTTACCTTTTATGAACTAGAGTATACGGTCCCCTGCTTTAGTCACTCTGTCTCATATCTTTAAGTTTCTTGCCACAGTGTTCTTTCATTATACCAACTCTTCAAATCTGTACTGAATTTAATCCTCCAACGTCTGTGTGCCTCTTCTCAAGCTTCTTAACACTACTGAGGAAAGAAGAGAATTCTATAAAATGGTCCCACTATAAAGGTAGCATCCTTAATCTTACTTAAGCTCTTGATGCTGTCATTAGCCTGCTTATGTCTTCATAATGGCTAATTCTAACACTCACCACTCTCTTCAAACCTTCATCTCCTGCTTCAGCAGGCCGTGTCACATGCTACTTTACAGAAATAAAACTATTGGACAAATAAAATGACTTCATTCCTGACTACCAACCTACAAACCTCCAACCACCCTACACGTCCTTTTTCCTAACATCATTTTAGAACACAAAAAGGCATCTTTATCACTAATGCAAATCTACCTTCATTCTGCATTTTATCCCCTTTTGTTTCCTTAGCGTATTCCCTCTTCTTTTTTAATTAAAGTAGGGTTGATTTGCAATATTGTATTAGTTTCAGGTATATAACAGAGTGATTTAATATTTTTATAGATTATAATTTGTTTAAAATTATTATAAAATAATGGCTGTATTTCCCTGTCCTGTACAATGTATCATTGTTGGTTATTTATTTTAAACATAATAATTTATGTCTCTTAATCTCTTACCCTTATCTTGCTCCTCCCCACTTCTTTCTCCCCGCTGGTAACCACTAGTTTGTTCTCTATATCTGTGAATTTGTTTCTGTTTTGTTGCATTCATTTATTTGTTTTATTTTTTTGGATCCCACATATAAGTGATAACATACAGTATTTGTCTTTGCCTGAGTTATTTCACTTAGCATAATATAATCTAGGTCCATTCATGTTGTTGCAAATGGCAGAATTTCATTCATTTTTATGACTAATATTCCACTGTGTATGTGAACATATATACATATATATATTCATATATATATATATACCACATCTTCTTTATCTGTTGATGGACACTTAACCTTGTTTCCATATCTTGGATATTGTAAATAATGCTGCTATGAACATTGGGTTGCATGTGTCTTTTCAAATTAGCATTTTCATTTTCTCAGATATATACTCAGGAGCAAAAATGCTGGATCATATGGTAGTTCTAGTTTTAGTTTTTTGAGGAACCTTTATACTGTTTTCTATAGTGGCTGCACCCATTTACATTTCTACCAACAGTGTACTAGGGTTCCCTTGTCTCCACATTCTTGCCAACATTTGGTTTTTGTAGGTATTTTGATGATAGTCATTCTGACAGGTGTGAGATGGTATCTCATTGTGGTTTTGATTTGCATTTCTCTGATGATTAGCGATTTTGAGCATCTTTCCATGTGCCTGTTGTCCATTTATATATATTATTTGGAAAAATCTGTGTTCATGACTTCTGCCCACTCTTTAATTGAGTTGTTAGATTTTTTAATATTGAGTAGTTTGAGCTGTTTATATATTTTGGATATTAACCCCTCATCAGTCATATTATTTGCTAATGTTTTCTCCCATTTTGTAGACTGTCATTTAATTTTGTCAGTGGTTTCCTTTGCTGTGCAAAAGCTCTTACATTTAATTAGGTCCCATTTGTTTATTTTAGCTTTTATTTCCTTTGCCTTAGGGGACATATCCAAAAATAATATTGCTACAGTTATGTCAAAGAGTGTCCTGCCTATGTTCTCTTCTAGGAGTTTTACAGTTCCAGGTCTTACATTTAGGTCTGTAATCCATTTTGAGTTTATTTTTTTATATGGTGTAAGAAAATGTTCTACTATCATTCCTTTGCATATAGCTGTACAGTTTTCTCAGCACCACTTATTGAAGAAACTATCTTTTCTCTGTTGTATATTCTTGCCTCTTTTATCATAGATTAGTTGACCATAACTGTGTGGGTTTATATTTTTCTATTGCTGCCATTAGAATTCTCTCTTTATCTTTAATCTTTGCCATTTTTATTATGATATGCCTCGGTGTGGGTCTGTTTGGATTCATCTTGTTTGGGACTTTCTGGGTTTCTTGTACCTAGATATCTGTTTCCTTCTTTAAGTTTGGGAAGTTTTCAGCCAGAGTCTCATCAAATATATTTTTGACAGTTTTCTCTCTCTCTTCTCCTTCTGAAACCTCATAATGCAGACACTGGTATGCTTGATACTGTCCAAGACATCCCTTAATCTGCTGTCATTTTCTAAATTTGTTTCTTTTTTGCTGTTCTGATTGGGTGATTTCCATCATTCTGTCTTCCAGATCACTTATGCATTAATCTAGATCACCTAGTTTTCTGTTGATTCCTTCTAGCATGTTTTCCATTTCAGTTACTGCATTCTTCGGCCCTGACCAGTTCTTTTTTACATTTTCTAGTTCCTTGTTAAAAATCTCACTGTTTTCAAAGCATAAAATCTATTATTTTCTCTAATTCTGTTAACATTCTCATTACAACTACTTTGAACACTTTATGTGGTAAAGTATTTATTTCTGTATCATTAGTTATTTTTCCAGGGGTTTTCCCTTGTTCTTTCAGTTGAAACAAATTCCTCTGTCTTCTCATTTTCCTTAACTTTCTCTGTCTCTGGGAAATTAGGTGAAACAGTTATCAGTTCTTGTATTGAAGTGGTGTCCTTGTATGGGAGCATCCCTGTACTGTCTATGTGTGCCCAGTGGAAAGCTAGATCTGATGTGAGCATGAATCACATCATTCCGGGGTGTGCTGGCAGCTATCACCTTGGTAGGACATGGGTCTGGAAATGGATGGGCTAGAGTCAGAGCCAGGTGTGAGCAAGGGCTTCTCCTCTGTTCAATGGCCAACACCACCTTATTGAAGACAGAGGCAGGCCCCAACTTGCTGGAGCAGAACTCCTGAGGGTTAGATCCAAGCTTACTCCATTTGCTCTAAGTGTCTGTTCTTCCCGCTCCCAGCACTGGCACCTTCACTGGAGAGGGAAGTTGTGCTAAAGCAAGAGGGGCTGGAGCCAGTTCTTGGCATTGGTCTGCATGTGGGCTGTAGTGGTCCTGGCCCCAGTCAGAGTCCTGGACCACTTCTGAGGCATTGACTCTGTAAGCGGCAGTAATGGCTGTCCCTGCCCCTTTCAGATGCTATTCTGGGTTCAGTCATGTTCCGTCCTTCACAACTGAGCAGTCCACTCAGCTGCTGCAGACTTCGCCCTAGTGTGGAGCGGCTTCACAAAGCAAGTGTGTCCAGAGTCGGCACTCCACTCAGGCTGTGGCATGTGCCAGAGCCGTCACAGGAAACAGACCAGAGTCCCTTGCAGTTTCAATCTGCTTTCTCCATCTTGTTCCAGGAGTAAGCAAGTGTGTGCGTGACCTTCATTATCAGAGTCTACGTTTCTTAGAGCCCTCTTGTTAACCCACTGGTTTTCTAACCAGCTGTGGGGTCTCATCCTTCCAATGTCAGACCCCAGTGCTGGGGTACCCAATATGTGGCTCAAACCCCAGGGAGGATCTCTGCCCATGTAGTCCCCCTCCACTTCTGTGTCCCTTCTTCGGGGCACAGGTCCAGACCTGATCACTTCTCTTCCCTTTCTACCCGATTCCATGGGGATCATTCTTAGAGCCTTGGTTGTACAAAAGTCTTTCTGCCAGTCTTCAGTTAGCTTTCAGTGAGAATTGCACCACATGTAGATCTATTTTGATGTGTTTGTGTGGGGAGGTGAGATCCGTGTCCTCCTACTCCACTGTATTTATCTGTCTCCTCTCTTAGTATATTCTCGTGATTGTTAACCTTTCCAGTATTTTCAATATCTTTCTTTATACTGGCTTTTCTTTTTCAAGTGCATTTACACATGATCTTATTTTTCCCCTCTTAATAGAATTCATTCTGTTCTCAAGTTCCTTAATTTCTCGGTACCTCAGATGTAAACTAGACAGAACGATAATTCTTACTTCGTATAGTTGTTATAAAAATAAATTCAGGATAGTGATGGCAGGCATATGGCAGAATAAAAAATACTGGACCTTCATCCCCCCCCCACCCCAGACATTGATTCAACAACAGTACATAGAATGATTCAATTTGTGAAGAATCCAAAATCTAATTGAGACCTCTGCGTCCCATGCAAGAACAAAATGAGCCACATTGAAACAATAGGGATATTTATGATATTCTCTTTCCATAAACCCTACTCCTGACATAGCACCGTGCAATTGGGAGGAAAATCCTATTTCTCAGCTTCTCCCATGGGAAGGAAGGAAAGGATTGTAACATACATGCAAGATCCTAAGTTTTCTGCAGGCTTCCAAGATACTGGCTTCTGTATCACCCGTCTCAGAGTATTGACAAGACCCAGAAAACTCTAGATAACAAGTGGGTGACTGAAAACAAAAACAGAATTTTGAACTATCACTAGGGTCTGAGAGGTCCCTAAAATCTCTGGCTGGGTTGATTCATGAGATTTGCCACCTGTACAAGTTTAGGCTTTGAAGACTGTGAGAGGTGACCAATTTGTCTACTGTGCAGACACTAATAAAAAGAGTCAAGAAAAATGAAGGAACAAGAAAATATGTTTCAAACAAAGAAATAAGATAAATCTCTAGAAAATAACTCTAATGAAAATAAGATATACTATATACTGATCAATAATTGAAAATAACAATCATAAAGATGCTTAGTGAGGTTAGGAGAACAATGCATGAACTAAGTGAGAATTTCAACCAAGAGAGTAACAAAAATCATGGAGCTGAAGAATATAATAATTGAACTGAAAAATTTACTAAAGACTTTCAACATCAGAATAGATAAAACAGAAAAAAAGTATCAGTGAACTCTAAGACAAGTCATTGGAAATTATCCAAAGAAGCAAATAGGAAAAGGAATAAAAAGGAGTGAAGAAAGTTTAGGTGACATATGCGAAATGCAAAGCCAACCAATACACACATTATGGGAGTCCCAGAAGGAGGAGAGAGAAAAGGGGTCAGAAAGTTTATTCAAATGAATAGTGACTAAAATCTTGCTATATCTGAGAAACAAATGGACATCCAGATATAGGAAACCCAATGGACTGCAAATTAGTTGAGCCCCCAAAAATTCAAACCAAGAGACATCATAATGAAATTGTCATAAGTCAATGACAAGGAGAGAAAACAGCAAGGGAAAAGTGATTTGTCATATACTAGGGAACCCCCATAGATTATAAGCAGATTTCTCAGCAGAAATATCACAGGCCAAAATGCAATGGGATGAAATTCAAAGTGCTGGAAGAAAAAAACACCCAAGCAAGAATACTATATCCAGAAAAACGGCTAAGCTGAAGAGATGTTAAAGAAAGTTCTACAAATTCAAATTAAAGGATTCTAAACAGCAATACAAAAGGATATAAAAGTATAAAACTTGTTGGTAAAGGGAAATATATTGACATGTACAGCATACTTTAATACTGTAAAGGTGGTGGTGGACAAATCTCTTTAACCATAGTATAAAAGTTAAAAGACAAAAAATTTAAACAATTATGACTATAAACACAATATAAACAGATGTAAATAAACAAGGAAACAGCAGACTTGAACAATGCTATTCCAAATGGAACTAACAGACATAGATGAAACATTCTACCCAACAGCAGCAGAATACATTCTTTTACCCCCACTGAGACAATTTAAAAATATCTATTTATTTTTTATTGAGGTAACATTGTTTTTTAACCGTATATAAATTTCATGTATACAACCTTCTACTTCTATGTACACTACAGTGAGCTCGCCACCAAAAAGTTAGTTTTTATTCATCACCATACACTAGATCATCTTTATCCACTTCACCCTCTCCACTCCCCCTTCTCCTCTGGTAACCACTATTTTATTCTCTGTATCTATGTGGTTTTTTTTTGTTTGGTTTGGTTTGTTCATTTATTGGTTTTTGTTTGTTTGTTTTTTATATTCCATGTGTAAGTGAAATAATATGGTGTGTGTCTTTCTCTGTCTTATTTCACTTAACATAATCCCCTCAAGGCCATCCATGTTGTTGTAAATGGCAAGATTTTATCTTTTCTCTGTCTTAGAAGTATTCCATTGTGTGTGTGTATGTGTGTATACCACATCTTTATCCATTCATCCATTGATGGGAAATTTTTTTTTTCATTTGGTGGCTATTGTAAATAATGCTGCAATGAACATAGGGGTGCATATATTTGTTTGAATTAGTGTTTTTGTATTTTGGATAAATAACCAGAAGTAAGACAGCTGGATAATATGGTAGTTCTAGTCTTAATTTTTTTGAGGGGTCTCCATACTGTTTTCCACAGTGGCTACACCAATTTACATTCCCATCAATAGTGTATGAGGATTCCCTTTTCTCCACATTCTTGCCAATGCTTATTATTTCTTGCATTTTTGATAATGGTCATTCAAACAGGCATGAGGTGGTATCTCCTGTGGTTTCCATTTGCATTTTGCTAATAATTAGTGATGGTGAACATCTTTTTATGTGCCTGATAGCCATCTGTATGGCTTCTTTGGAAAAATGTCTTTTCAGCTCCTCTGCTCATTTATAAATTGGATTGTTTGCTTTGCTGTTGTGGAGTTGTATGAGTTTTTACATATTTTGGATATTAACTCTTTATCAGATATATGATTTGCAAAACTTCTCCCATTTAATAGGTTGTCTTTTCATTCTGTTGACAGTTTTCTTTGCTGTGCAGAAGCTTTTAGTTTCATGTAGTCCAATTTCCTAGGAGACCTATATAGAAAGAAAATGCTAGGACCAAAGACAAAGAACATACTGCCTATGTTTTCTTCTAGGAGTTTATACTTTCAGGTCACATTCAAGTTCTTAATCCATTTTTAATTCTTTTTGTGTATGATGTGAGATACTGGTCTAGATTTATTTTTTTACATGAGGCTGTCCAGTTTTCCCAACACCATTTTTTTTGAGAGAATTTTATTACTGAAGAAATTACAAGCATGGTTTTTGTCAAAAAGCCTATAATTCTTCAAACCCCAAAACATCTCTGGAGCTACATCTATACTAGGAGGAAATGACCTTTGAAATCTGCACCCTCCCTCTTCAAGTTTCAATCTCTTATGCCCACTTAATATGTATTTTTGGAGAACGATGGACAAGGAAGACCCCCCAGAGGCAAAGCCAGGACTCATGGAGAACAGTGGATAAGAAAATTTCTCTAAAAAAGAAGAATGAATTGAGAAAGTGAAACATTCAGCCTACCATCAGCTTCTCCCTTCATGGCTAAACATACACATCACATACCGCAGGCAGAAAAACACCTTGCCTCCTGAGAAAACCACCCGTGAATTGCACATTGTCTTTTCTTTCTTTCTTTTTTTTTTTGAATGTTATTTTATTTTTTTTAATACAGAAGGTTCTTATTAGTTATGTATTTTATACATATTAGTGTATATATGTCAATCCCAATTTCCCAATTCATCCCACCACCACCACGCATCCTCTGCTTTCCCCCCTCTGTGTCCATATGTTTGTTCTCTACATCTGTGTCTCTATTTCTGCCTTGCAAATGGTTCTTCTGTAGCATTTTTCTAGATTCCACATATATGTGTTAATATACGATATTTGTTTTTCTCTTTCTGACTTATTTCACTCTGTATGACAGTCTCTATGTCCATCCACATCTCTACAAATGACCCAATTTCATTCCTTTTTATGGCTGAGTAATATTCCATTGTATATATGTACCACTTCTTCTTTATCCATTCATCTGCTGATGGGCATTTAGGTTGTTTCCATGACCTGGCTATTGTAAATAGTGCTGCAATGAACATTGGGGTGTATGTGTCTTTTTGAATTATGATTTTCTCTGGGTATATGCCCAGTAGTGGGATTGCTGTGTCATGTGGTAATTCTATTTTTAGATTTTTAAGGAACCTCCATACTGTTCTCCATAGTGGCTGTATCAATTTACATTCCCACCAACAGTGCAAGAGGGTTCCCTTTTCTCCACACCCTCTCCAGCATTTGTTATTTGTAGATTTTCTGATGATGCCCATTCTAACCAGTGTGAGGTGATACCTCAGTGTAGTTTTGATTTGCATTTCTCTAATAATTTGTGATGTTGAGCAGCTTTTCATGTGCCCCTTGTCCATCTATATGTCTTCTTTGGAGAAATGTCTATTTAGGTCTTCTGCCCATTTTTGAATTGGGTTGTTTGTTTTTTTAATATTGAGCTGCTTGAGCTGTTTATATATTTTGGAGATTAATCCTTTGTCCGTTGATACATTTGCAAATATTTTCTCCCATTCTGAGGGTTGTCTTTTCGTCTTGTTTATAGTTTCCTTTGTTGTGCAAAAGTTTTAAATTTCATTAGATCCCATTTGTTTATTTTTGTTTTTATTTCCATTACTCTAGGAGGTGGATCAAAAAAGATCTTGCTGTGATTTATGTCAAAGAGTGTTCTTTCTGTATTTTTCTCTAAGAGTTTTATACTGTCTGGTCTTACATTTAGGTCTTTAATCAATTTTGAGTTTATTTTTGTGTATGGTGGTAAGGAGTGTTCTAATTTCATTCTTTTACATGTAGCTGTCCAGTTTTCCCAGCACCACTTACTGAAGAGGCTGTCTTTTCTCCATTGTATATCCTTGCCTCCTTTGTCATAGATTAGGTGAACATAGGTGCATGGGTTTATCTCTGGGCTTTCTATCTTGTTCCATTGATCTATATTTCTGTTTTTGTGCAAGTACCACATTGTCTTGATTACTGTAGCTTTGTAGTATAGTCTGAAGTAAGGGAGTCTAATTCCTCCAGCTCCGTTTTTTCCCTCAAGACTGCTTTGGCTATTCAGGGTCTTTTGTGTCTCCATACAACTTTTAAGATTTTTTGTTCTTGTTCTGTAAAAAATGCCATTGGTAATTTGAGAGGGATTGCATTGAATCTGTAGATTGCTTTGGGTAGTATAGTCATTTTCACAATTTTGATTCTTCCAATCCAAGAACATGATATATCTCTCCATCTCTGTGTCTTCTTTGGTTTCTTTCATCAGTGTCTTATAGTTTTCTGAGTACAGGTCTTTTGCCTCCTTAGGTAGGTTTATTCCTAGGTATTTTATTCTTTTTGTTGCAGTGGTGATTGGAATTGTTTCCTTCATTTCTCTGTTTCTGATCTTTCATTGTTAGTGTATAGGAATGCAAGAGATTTCTGTGCATTAATTTTATATCCTGCTCCTTTGCCAAATTCATTGATTAGCTCTAGTAGTTTTCTGGGGGCATCTTTAGGATTCTCTATGTATAGTATCATGTCATCTGCAAACAGTGACAGTTTTACTTCTTGTTTTCCAATTTGTATTCCTTTTATTTCTTTTTCTTCTCTGATTGCCATGGCCAGGACTTCCAAAACTATGTTGAATAATAGTGGCAAGAGTGGACATCCTTGTCTTGTTCCTGATCTTAGAGGAAATGCTTTCAGTTTTTCACCATTGAGAATGATGTTGGCTGTGGGTTTGTCATATATGGCCTTTATTATGTTGAGATAGGTTTCTCTATGCCCACATTCTGGAGAGTTTTTATCATAAATGGGTGTTGAATTTTGTCCAAATCTCTTTCTGCATCTATTGAGATGATCATATGGTTTTCATTCTTCAATTTGTTAATATGGTGTATGACATTGATTGATTTGCATATATTGAAGAATCCTGGGATAAATCCCACTTGTTCATCATGTGTGATCCTTTTATTGTGTTGTTGGATTCTGTTTGCTAGTATTTTGTTGAGAATTTTTGCATCTATGTTCATCAGTAATATTGGTCTGTAATTTTCTTTTTTCATAGTATCTTTGTCAGGTTTTGGTATCGGTGATGGTGGCCTCTTAGAATGAGTTTGGGAGCGTTCCTTCCTCTACAATTTGTTTGGAAGAGTTTGCGAAGGATGGGTGTTAGCTCTTCTCTAAATGTTTGATAGAATTCACCTGTGAAGCCATCTGGTCCTGGACTTTTGTTTTTTGGAAGATTTTTAATCACAGTTTCAATTTCATTACTGGTGATTCATTTGTTCATATTTTCGATTCCTTCCTGGTTCAGTCTTGGAAGGTTGTACTTTTTGAAGAATTTGTTCATTACTTCCAGGTTGTCCATTTTATTGGCATGTAGTTGCTTATAGTAGTCTCTTCTGATGCTTTGTATTTCTGTGATGTCCATTATAACTTCTCCTTTTTCATTTCTAATTTTATTGATTTGTGTCCTCTCCTTGTTTTTCTTGATGAGTCTGGCTAAAAGTTTATCAATTTTATTTATCTTCTTTACACCTTGTCTTTTCTTAAATTGCTCAAAAGTTTTGCTCAGCACCAAACCCCAAAATAGACTATGTATTGGGACCTGTGTTAGGCAGCTTCTGACATTGTTTCCAATGGTCCCCACCTCCTGGTATGCAATCCCTTGTGTTACCTGCTCACCTGAGCCCAACACCATTTATTGAAAAGACTATTCTCTCTCCATTTATGTTCTTTACTTCTTTGTTATAAGTCAATTGTCCATATATGTATCAGTTTATTCCTGGACTCTTAATTCTGTTTCATTGATCTATGTATCTGTTTTTAAGTCAATACCATGCTGTTTCGTTTACTATAGCTTTGTTACGTAGTTTGCAGTCAGGGAGTGTGATACCTCCAGCTTCATACTTTTTTCTCAGGATTGCTTTTGCTATTCAGTGTCCTTTGTGTTTCCATATGAATTCTATTCTATTTCTGTGAAAAATGTCCTTGGGATTTTGATAGGGATTAAATTGAATCTGCAAATTATTTTAGGTAATATGGACATTTTAATTCTTCCATTTCATGAACATGGAATGCCTTTCCATTTTTTTTTTGTCCTCTTCAATTTCCTTTAACAGTGTTTTATAGTTCGGTCTACAGGTCTTTTGCCTCCTTGGTTAAAATTATTCCTAGGTATTTTCTTCTTTATGTTGTGATTGTAAATGGGATTGTTGTCTTAATTTCTGTTTCTGCCAGCTCATTGTTAGTGTATAGAAACACAGTAGACTTTTGTATGTTGACTTTGTACCCTGCAACTTTACTGTATTAAGTTATTATTTATAATATTTTTTGTTATCACTATGTAGTGCCCATCTTTTTCTCTTTTTAGCTTTTTTAGCTTGACATCTATTTTGTGTAATATGAGTATGACTACACTTGCTTTCTTTTTGCTGCCATTTGCTTGGAATATCATCTTCCATCCCCTCATTTTGAGCCTCTGTTTGTCTTTAGAGCTGAGGTGAGTCTCCTCGAGGCAGCATATAACTGGGTCTTGCTTTTTAATCCAGCCAGCAACCCTGTTTTTTGATTGGTGAATTCAATCATTTACATTTAGGATGATTATTTATAGATGAGGATTTAGTACTGCCATTTATTTTCTGGTTGCTGTATATCTCCACTCTTTCTTTTTTCTTGTGTGTCTGTCTGCCATTTTAGTTTGGTGGTTTTCTATGACATTTTTTGTAGTTGTCTCCTTTTTCTGTTTTGTGTTTCTGCTCTAGATTTATGTTTTATGGTTACCATTAGGGTTTTATAAAACCTCTCGTAGATAAAATAGTCCTTTTTCCTGCTGATAGCTTCTAATCTTCATTCACATATATGAGTTCCATCCTTTTCCTCTTCCCCTTTTATGTGTTTTCGTTTCTTTTTTTGTGTGTCTCAAACTCTCCCTTGTATGTTGTGAATTTGTTACCAAATCTTAGTAGATATAGCTGGTTTTTTTTTAACTTTCCCCCCTTTAACGTTTATGCTATAATAAAGTGTTTAAAACCTATTCTGATAAAGAACAACAATTATCTGATTCTGTCTATTTATCACCTTACTCAGAGTTTAGTGTAATTTTGCCTTTTTGTTTCTGGTAAAAGAGCTCTTTTCAACATTTCTTTTAAGACAGGTTTAGTGTTAATGAACTCCCTTTGTTTGTCTGGGCAAGTCTTTATTTCTTCTTTATGTCTGAATGATAACTTGCCAGATAGAGTATTCTTGGTGAGATTTTTTATTTTTCAGTATTTTTAGACTGTCAATCCACTCCCTCCTGGCCTTTAGAGTTTCTTCTGAGACATCTGCTGATAGCATAATGGGGATTCCTTTGTAGGTTACCATCCATTTTTCCCTGGTTGCCTTTAAAATTTTCTTTCTTTGTCATTGACTTTTGAAAATTTTAATATAGGTGTCTTGGACAAGGTCTTTCTGTGTTGAGGTAATTAAGTGTTCTCTTAGCTTCATGGACTTTACAATCCAGTTCCTCCCCCAAGGTTGGAAAGTTCTCAGCTATTATTTCTTTAAGTAAATTCTCTGCCCCCTTCTCCCTCTCATCTTCTTTTGGGATACTTATTACCCTACTGTTGTTCTTCCTACAACTGTCAAATAGTTCTCATAGAATTTTTTTCATTTTTTTAACATCTTATTTCTGTTTCCTGTTCTAACCTTTGTATTCTTTGTATCCTTTCTATATTTCTATTTTCAAGCTCACTAATTCTGTCTTCCATATGGTCTGCTCTATTTACAATACTTTCTAATGCTTTCTTTAACTGCATGTACAGAGTTCTTCAGCTCCAGAATTTTTGTTTGGTTCATTTTCAGAGTTTCAGTCTCTTTGGTAAAATACTCCTTCTGTTCATTATGTTTATTCCTGATCTCATTGAACTGCTTTTCTGAGTTTTATTGTAGCTCATTGAGTTTCTTCATTCTATTTTGAATTTTCTATCAGTTAGATCACCATATTCATGACTTGAAGTTTGGTTTCTGGAGAACCGTCATTTTCTTTTTATGGCACATTTTTACTGTGGTTCTTCATGGCTCTTGATGAGTTGTTCATCTGCCAGTGCATTTGAAGCAGTAAACACTTTTGTATTTGATTCTGAACTGCCTCCAGTTATATTTGAGTGTCTGTACTTTCCACCCTCCACCACCTCTCTGAGAGGTTTTGCCCTGTGCTCTTGTTATTACTTCTTGTGCCTCTGGGGTCATTGGTACCTTGCTGCCATCAATGCCACTGGCATTACTGCCTGTGACACCAGGATGGTGGACTCTTCTACCATTTGTGGGATCCCCTGTCACCAGCTCTGCCTCTGTGGGGGAGGGGATGAGCCAGGGTTACGCAGGCACCTATGTCATGTCCATGGGTTCTTCTGCTGTGGGTGGGAGGTCAGTAGGTCAGAGTTGTGGTCAACTCAGTAGCTGGAGAGTTGAGGTCCCAGGCCCCACTGCTGCTGCTTCCAAGTTACCTGTGGCTGCAGGTACTGTTGAAGTCAGGAAGCCATAGTAGCATGTGCCTCTTCCCCTGATGCTAACAAGTTCTCTGGGATGCAGGCTCAGCTGCTGTGGCCAGAGGGCCAGGATGGCAGGTACTGCCTTCATGGTTATCCCAGTTCCACCTCCTCTATGTGTGCCAGTCCACTCACCTTTAGATGTATAGGTGTGTGGTTTTCTCCAGTGTCCTGGTGTGTTGGGTAAAGGCAACTTTGTTGATTTGGGGATGTTTTACTGGTTGTAGATAGAAAAAGAGAGACAAAGGGAGTATTTCACTCCCCCATGTTTCTGACTTTATTCCTTCTGAATATATATATATACTTATCAAGCACACATGGAACATTCTCCAGGAGGAATAACATGTAAGACCACAAAACAAGTCTTAACAAATTTCAGAAGATTAAAATCATACCAAGTATTATTTCTTACCATAATGGAATGAAAATAGAAATCAATAATAGAAGAAAAGCTGGAAAATTCACAAATATATGGGAATTAACCAACACACTCTGAATGGTCAAAGAAAAAAATCAAAAAAGATATTACAAAATATATTGAGAGAAATGAAAACAAAAATACAACATATGAAAATGTATAAGATACTGCAAATATAGTAATAAAAGGAAAATTTATAGTGATAAACATCTAAATAAACAACCTAATTTTATACCTCAAAGAACTAGAAAAAGAGAGCAAACTAAGCCAAAAGATTAACAGAAGGAAGAAAATAAAATTAGAGTAGATATAAATGAAATAGTGAATAGAAAAAAAAATAGAAAAAATCAACAATACTAAGGGTTTTTTTCTTTTTAAGGATAAATAAAATTGACAAAACAATAGCTAGGCTCACTAAAAAGAGAAGAGAATAGATTCACATAAATAACAGAAAATGAATGAGGAGACATTACAACTGATGCCACTAAAATAAAAGAATCATTAGAGACTAATATGAACAATTATATGCTAAAAATTAGATAGCATAGAATAAATGGATACATGTCTAGAAACATACAACCTACCAAGACCTAATCACGAAGACATAGAATATCTAAACATATCTACAGTTAGTAAGGAGTTTGAATCAGTAATCAATAGCTTCCAAACAAAGAAGAGCCCATGTCCAGATGGCTTCAGTGGTGAATTTTACACTTAATGAATAATTAATGCCAATCCTTCTCAAACTTTTCCAAAAATTAAACAGGAGGGAACTCTTCCAAATTCACTTTATGAGGCCAGCACTACCCTAATACCAAAGTAAGGCAAAGACACTGCAAGAAAAGAAAACTTACAGGCCAATATCCCTGATGAAGATAGATGCAAAAGTCATCAATAAAATATTAGCAAACCAAATTGAACAGCATATTAAAACGACTACACACCTCAACCATGTGAGATTTATTCTTGGGATGCAACAATGGTTCAATATATGAAAATCAAGTACTATGACACATTACATCAACAGAGAGAAGGACAACAGCCACATGATCATCTCATTAGATGCAGAAAAAAATATTTGGCAAAACTCTACATCATTTCATAATAAAAACTCTCAACAAACTGAAAATAAGAGAAAATTAGCTTAACATAATAAAGGTCATATAATAAAAATCCCACAGGTAACATTATACTCAGTGCTGAAAACCTGAGAGATTTTTCCTCTAAAATCAGGAACAAAGCAAGGATACCCACTCTTGACATGTCTATTCAACATAGTACTGGGAGTTCCAAAGCAGTTAGGCAAGAAAAAGTAATAAAAGGCATCAAAATAAGATAGGAAGAAGTAAAATTATCTGTTTGTAGATAACATTATCTTAACGTAGAAAACTTTTAAAACTATACACATTCATACACACACACACACACACACAAACTGTTAGAACTAATAAATTAACTTAGTAAAGTTGCAAGATACAAGACAACATACAAAAATCAGTTGCATTTCTGTACACTAACATCAATCTGAAGGAGAAATTAAGAAAACAATCCCATTTGCAACAGCATAAAACAGAATAAAATACTTGGGAATAAACTTAATTGAGGAAGTGAAAGACTTATACACTGAAAATTACAAAACACTGGTGAGGCAATAAAGAAGACACAAATAATCAGAAAAACACCTTATGTTATAGACTGAATGACATAATATTGTTAAAATGTCCATACTTCTCAAAGCATTCTACAGATTCAATGCAATCTGTGACAAAATTCCAATGGTATTTGGAAAAAAAAAAAAAAAATCTTAAAATTCTTATGGAACCACAAAGGACCTCAAAGAGCCAAAATTTTTTTGGGAAAGAAGAACAAAGCTGGAAACATCAGACATCCTGATATCAAATTATATAACAAAGCTACAGTAATTTAAACAGTGTGGTATTGACATAAAGACAGACATGTAGACTAATGTAACTGAATGGGAAGCCCAGAAATACACCCACACAAATATGATCAATTGATCTCAGACAAGAGTGCCAAGACCATACAATGAAGAAAGGATAGTCTCTTCAACAAATGTTGTTGGGTAAACTGGATATCTACATGCAAAAGAATAAAATTCGACCCCTATCTTACACCATACAAAAAAATCAACTCAAAATGGATCAACAACTTAAACATAAAACTTGAAACTATGAGACTCCTAGAATACATTGGAGAAGAATTTATGACATTGATCTGGCAATGATTTCTTGGATATGACACCAAAAACACAATAAAAGCAAAAAATCAAAAAATGAGACTACATCAATCTGAAAATCTTCTCCACAGCAAAGGAAACAATTAACAGAATGAAATGCAATCTACAGAGTGGGAGAAAATGTTTGCAAACTATATATCTGATTAGAGGTTAATATCAAAATATATAAGGGACTCCAACTCAATAGCAAAAATAAAAAATAATAATGATAATCTGATTAAAATATGGGCAAGGAACTTGAATAGACATTTCTCCAAGGAAGACTTACAAATGGCTAAAAGGTATATGAAAAGATGTTCAATATCACTAATCATCAGGGAAATACAAATCAAAGCTACTATGCGATATCACCTTATACCTGTTAGGATTGCTATTATCAAAAAAATCAAAAGACAGCAAGTATTGGTAAAAATGTGGAAAAATTGGAACTTTTAGACATTGATGGTGGGAATGTAAAATGATGCTGCCACTATGGCAAATATTATGGAGGTTCCTCAAAGAAATAAAAATAGGACTACCATATAATCCAGCAATCCCACTTCTCAGAATTTACTCAAAATAAATGAAATTAGGATCTTGAGATTTTTACACTTCATATTCATTTCTGCATTATTTATGAAAGCCAAGATTTGTAAACAATCTAAATGTGCATTGATAAATTAATGCATAAAGAAAACATTATATATAAATAAAATGGAATTTTATTCAGACTTAAAAAAGCAAGGAAATCCTGTTATATGGATGAACTTAGAGAACATTATGTTAAATTAAAAATCCAGTCACAAAATGACAAGTACTGCATGATAACCACTTAGATGAGGTATATAAAATAATCAAACACATAGAAGTAGAGAGTAGAATGATGGTTGCCAGGGGATATGGGGAGGGAAAATAGGGAATTGTTATTCACTATGATAAAGTTTCATCTATGCAGAATAATTAAGTTCTAGATCTGCTGTACACAACATTGCACTGATAATCCAATATGATACCTTATTGGACACTTAAAAATTTGTTAGGGAAATTGATCTCATGTTAATGTGAGGGAAGGGAGGAAGGAATTCAGTGAGTTGAAATGTACAAAAAGACAAAGTACTTGGAACAGTGTCTGGCCCATATTAAGAGCCCAATTAATATCGTCTCTTGTTCTCCAGTTATATAAGCCAAAAACCCAGTGACTAACATTGCAACTTTTTTCTCGTTGTACTCCACCTAGCATCAAGTTCTGTTATTTCTATCTCTTAAATATTTTAAATATCCATTTCTTATTTCTACTCCATTACCTTTGTCTAGACCAGAGTCATCTTTCATATAGATATCTTCATCAGCTCCTTAATTTTTCTCCCTACCTCTAATTTTACTTATTCTCAATGCATTCTATTTGCTGCAAATATAATATCCTAAATAGAGAGTTGGTAAACTATGAACTATGACTGATCACCTTTCTTCATAAACAAAGTTTCATTGCAGCACAGCCATACCCATTCATTTATGTATTGCCATGTCTGCTTTCTCACTACAATGGCAGACTTGAGTACTTAAAACAGAGACCATCTAGTCTGCAAGCTTAAAATGTTTACTATCTCTTGCTGTAAAAAATGATTGTAGAACCCTGTCCTAAACTCACATATGAACATCACATATCTGCTTAAAATGCTTCAAAGCTTTTCAGTAACCATTAAGAAAAGTCCAAGCTCTTTAAAATTACTTTTATGGCATTTCATGCTCACTCCTGTCTATCTCTTCAGGCCTGTCACCACCAAACATACTGACTTTTTCATTTCCTTAAATATATCATTTTCTCTTATGAGGCAGCACATGCTACAGACTCTTCCTTGAAGATTTTTGCCTCTAACTGGACAACTCCTGTTCACTTTCAAGAATGAACTTAATGTTACTTGCTTAAGGAAACATTCTCCATCTCCCACCACACTGCCTTGGGTGCTCCTATCTCTGTACTTCATCAAAATCATGCCTATTGTTCTTTAAAGGCATTACCTAACTAATTGTATGAAAGCTCCATGTCTATCATATTTATCGTTAAAACCCCCATATCTATTACAACATATCGCATAGTAGATACATCATATATAATTTTTAAATCAATGAATGAATAAACATATCATTATTCCAGACACTTCCTTCAGCTATCTGCAAACCTAGTCTTGTTGTGCCTTGGCAAAAACAGTTTAGCATGTGATTCTTCCAAGTCCTCATTTGGCTGAATTTAAGAGTCTCCTCTGATTTGGGGGCTAAGAAGCACCTGGGAAGAACTACATGTGGAAAAGAACTACATGTCTCATATACTGGCATCCAATTGCCAATATATGATACATGGACTGAGCTCAGAATTAACTGCTTTCACTGTTACATTACTTTCTTTAAAGGGAAGAAAAGTAGTAAGTTTTATAAAACAATGATAAAAATGTTGGGTTGGCCAAATAGTTCGTTCGGATTTTTCCATTACATCTTATGGAAAAACCCAAAATAACTTTTTGGCCAACCCAATATAAAGACCATGCCGGACCATAACCTCACAGAAACTACCAAGATTCTTTACCCAAACTTGATTACTTGCCTAAGATAGACATATTCTGAACTGTGACTCTTAGTTCCTAAGCAGAGGAAGGCTATGAGTCAATACATTAGTCAAAAATCAGAAAGCAGACAGATCTAAAGTTTATACATGCTCACTGTTGCTGAAAGTTTCTGAACTTTTACATAGAAAACTTCTGCGTTCAAAGATTTTGCATATTATGTAGCTAGTAGTGATCACCTACATTAGCAGTTGAGTTTTATCCTTTTTTTTTTTTTTTTTGAGATACAGGATCATAAAAGAAAAAAGTACTTTAGCTCAATACCTTTTTTTTTTATGATGGCTTTTTATGTGCTTCCTTAGAGAAAAGTTATAAAACTTAGTTTTTTCAGTTTCTATCAAAGCTATACAATGTTTCCGTCTTTTCTGTGCAAGTCACAAAGGAGCCATAACTGTATATTTTCACATCAGATGTAAAATTCATATCTCACTTGTGACTTATGCAAGGAAAATAGGACGCTCCATTAGATATACCTACAGTTTGTCTATGTATGGTGATTTGCAGTTGGGGAGTTCTTTCCTTTGAAATCATTAAATCTTTTTACAGCTAAGTATTCCTTCTGCCTTGACAGATTCCACACACTACCTTATCATATGTATAAAAATGATCTTTAAAAAAATACCTTTAATGAATTCAACAATGGCTAAAGTTCATCCAACACTTTCCTTACTTTCTAGAGCTACATTTGGAGGCACTTTTTATCTTGTCACTTTGACAGCGCATAACAAAAAGCATGTGTCAGAATTTCAACGTAGCTTCACAATCTTTTACTGTTGTTAGCAGGGATATTTTTGAGCCAAATGAATAGTGCCATCCTCAGTACAATATTAGTAAGAAAAAGCTCCTTTACCTTATTTAAGTTGCATTGCTTATTCTACATGAAAATAAAACGTATAGTTGAACAGATATAATTTCAACAGTCTAAAATAAGGAAAAATATACCTGTCTCTGCCTTACCATCAAAGCTGACATTTCGACTCATTTTCTTAGTGTAGCTAAAATCAGTCCTCTTTTTAAGCAAAAACCCCATTTCAGGTTATTATTGAAAAGAAATTTTCTTTGAATAATATTATAATATTAAGTAGATTCAAATTTTACCATATTCTCAGATATTTTAAAAATCCTATGTACCTACAAAGAAAAATGAATGAATCATCCTTGATTATAAAGAAGTCATTTGAAAACAGCAAAAATTATTTCCCCTAAGGTGTCATGAACAACATAAATAAATATGAGCTGTCCAAAATACCTGTAAAAAGTTAGAACTGCTACTAGGCTCAGGATCACTATTTCATTTAATAATAGCTTGTGCATATCATTGCATACAGAAATCTTTCCAATTAAGTCTTCAGCCACTCCACCCATGCTTTCTGAAATTTTTACTTTCCAAAGCTTCTAACAACTTGAAGGCAAAAATTTTAGAATACTAATCTTAAGAATATAAGAAAGTAAAAAAGGAAGTAAACAGCATTGACAATTTCTTGAATATATCTTTGTTTTTGAAGGGAAAACATGCACTTTTCATAAACTTACCAGCACTTTCCTGCACACATCATGCAGTGTAACATACATTACATTATGAGATGTTCCATCAATCTGACATGCTATCTTTTGCTTTTCTGTGTTTATGCACATGGATTTCACTGCCAAGGACATACTTTTGCTGCCTGGATAAATTTCCTAACCCTCAAAGCTCACCTCATGTTTCATCTCTTCTGGACTGCATTCCCTCACCTTCCAGTCTAATATAAACAGTCTTCTTGACTATGTTCTCTTAACACCATCTCCTTTTGTATTTCAATCATTTAGTTCATTTTTTGGCCTTTATAATTGTTAAAAATTCCCTAATGCATTCTATCAGTTATTTGATTGATCTTCACTTCTAATACAGTTCTGGCATGCAGTAAGGACTAGGAAAAATTTTATTGAAGGAGTTAATGAACACACTTGAAACTCTTGAGACTTTGACCATAATCTCTCTTAATACTGAAGTTCTCTTTATTTTTTCCTTCCTAGATCTTCTTTCTTCTTATGTCATCAAAGTGCAATTTTTTCTTCCTACTTCCAGAAGTGTTTTCTCATGTCCCCTGCAATCTCATAACCTGAAACTACTCATCACTATCCCCCAAACTGTCTGAGATTTTTCCCCTGAGAAATTGAAAGAGGTGCTGCATAGGAATTAAGATTTTGTTACAAAATAAAGTAGCTAGAATGATTCAAACAGGAGTCAGAAAGTCTATGAATATACTACTGAAAATTAAGACATTAAAAACTTAAGAAAGTAGAGAATGGCAATTTTAACTTTGGCCATTACTATTTGAGGTAGTATGTTCTCAGATAAATAATTAAGGGTCAGCTATAATTCCACTTATTAAGGTCAAAACACAAACTAAGCTAGAAATGATGTAAAGATTAGAGACAGAAAAAAATATGTCATGCAAGATAAGTGTTTAGTTCAGTAATTTTGTATTTTACTGAGGAGGAAATATAGAAATCTTGATGTAAGAAAATAATATCAAGAAGGGAATATTCTTATATGAAAGAACCAAGCTTTCTTTTCAGTGGTACTGAAACTGCATTAAACTATTGATGTGTAGATTAAATAACTGGTAGTAAATGTAGAGATGAAGAAACTTAATGTAAAGTGTCAGAAATCAATTGACCTCCAAGATTTAATTGAAAACCTATATTACCATATAGGCTGGTAGGAAAATATGAATGATTTCACATAAATTCTTTTAGATATACATCTATTATTAAAAAAAAAAAACAGAGCTGTACTAAAAATGCCATCACATAAGCAAATAGTGATTATAGAACCTGATGATAATAAAATGAATATAAAAAGAAAATTAGATGTTAAAGTAGGTTTATTTATCCAACAAATTTTTATTTGGTAAAGGATGACAATTATGTCTGAGAAAACATGAGTGAGAAATAAAAATATCAGACGCTTTTGATCTATACATTTTAATATAACATATCTTTAATATAAAAGAATTCTTAAGAACCCTGCAACAAACTTAAGAATCAAAACAGTACCAAGAGTAACAATAATCTTGAAGTCATTGTGTGGTCTTCACCAATCCCACCTGCCTTTCCCCATGAGGAACCAACAGCCTGTTTATCATCCTTGTGATTTGCTTTAACAAAATTGTCTTATGACATGTGGATATATATCAAAATATTCTTTATCTTTTCTTCATTTTAAAATATTGCTAAATTCATATTATAATATATGTAATCATTCATGACTTCCTTTTGTTTCCACAACCTTTGTTGAGGGTATTTGTAGTTTATTTACTTTGTCTAATAAATAGAAAACTAATGTGTATCATTCCAGCTTTCTGCCAGGAAGCGTTTACCGCAAACTGACCTAGGGAGGAAGAACCCAAGAAGAGCACAACAGTCTCAGTGAGCTGAAAAGACAGAGAAAGGGTAGCAGAGAGGCTGAGGTGACTGAAATATATAAGGCAGAATAACAGAAAGGGAAAGCAACACAGAGGATGATTTGTTCAAATCTACATTGGGATATCATTGAGTACTTGACCAAATAATAAGCAGTGTATGTATAGAGTGAGACTTCACACCCTAAGAAAAACTACTGGAGAAGAAATACCACCAGGAAGCTGAAAAAATATTGGATATTGCACAGAATCAAAAGAAAGGAAAACCCCAACCAATCAGAGTGAAAAATTTTATGAACAAATGGTTAATTCACCAGAGAACCTAAAAAAGACCAGACCTTAGGACAAGGGTTAACCTAGTCCTAAAATAAAGACTACTTTGAACACATCCTAACAAAGATTACAAACAATCCTCAGAAGGATTAAGCTGAGCTACAAGTAAATTTGCATGTCAGAACAAAATCTACCAATTGTTAAGGGACAAACTAAAAAAATCAGGTACCTGACAATGTATAGGATATAACAAATATTGCTAGAATTATGAAGAAGCAAAAAAAATGAACTATAAACAGGAGAAAATCAGTCAAAAAACACACAGAAATATCTGTGTTTTATTTAAAACAGCTCTTACAAATATATTAATGACTAAATTTAAAAATTTACTTGTTTGGCTTAATAACAGGTTAGACACTGCAGAAGAATAGATGAATGAACTTGAAGATAGAGCAATAGAAACTATATAAAATATATAGAGAAAAATATTGAATTATGCCTAAGAAATCTATGGAACAATCATTAAGTTATCTAATATATATGGAAGTTTAGTCCCAGAAGATAGGGATAGGCATAAAAATATTTGAAGATTATGGTCAAAAGTTATCACATTATTGAAAAACATAACTCCACAGATCTCCAAAGCTCAATGAAATGCAAGCAGTATAAGGCATACCATAATCTAATTGCTAAAAGAAAAAATTTAAAGATAGTCTACCCAGAATTATTTTTCCAGTGAAAATATTCTTCAAACATGAAAGCAAAATAAAACCATGGTCAAGCAAAAACAAAACAAAACAAACAAAAACACAAATCCTGAATAATTTGTTGTAGTAGACAGCATTATAATAAATGCTAAAGAATGTTTTTTAGGCTGAAGGAAACCTAATATTATTTGGAAACTCCAATCCCCTCAAATGAATGAAAAGCTAGAAATCACTTTTTTCTTTTTTAATGTGTGTAAATAGAAAATGTATTTGCTCTTTTTAATTTCTAAAATTTCTAATTTCTACTTTTTTCTCTAAAGTAAAAATAATAGCAATGTGGTGGAGGATTTATAAAGTATGTAGAAATAATGTATATGATAAAAATGGCACAAAATATGGGAAGGGAGACAAGTGAGCATAATATTGTCAGATACATATTCCAAGCTTTAGAACAACAATACATACATAAAAAGAACAAAGGGCTATAGCTAATGAATCAATAGAGGGCCTTAATGAAATACTAAAAAAAAAAAAAAAAAGTAATTAAAGGAAAATAAGGCAAAGAAAGAGGTCAAAAAAGGAACAAAAAACTGATGGAGTAGAAAGAAAACCAGACTTAAAACCCAACCATAGATAATTGTATTAAATGTAAATTCACTAAAACACACCAAAGGTGGACATTGTCAAACTGGATGAAAAAGCAAGACCCTATTATACCATAATATACTATCTGCAAGAATCCCATTTTAAATGTGTGTGTATATTTATCTATCTATCTATCTATCATTTATCAAGAATATATATGTTGAAAGCAAGAGGATAAAAAAGATATAAACATTATTCATAAGAAAGTTAAAGTTACTATCTTAATATCAGGTAGTATATTTAGCACAAGGATTGTTACCTAATATGAAGATAGGCTCTTCATAATAATAAAAAGATTAATTTCTCAAGATGATATTAGAAATCTAAAATGTATATGCACCTAATAACAAAGCTTTAAAATATATGAAGGAAAATTTGATATTAAAGAAGAAATTGACAAATCCCCAATTATAATTGGAAATTTTAACACTCTTCTCCAGTAACTTATAAATTACAAGAATACCAGGATGGAAAATCAATAAAGTAACATTCTTCTCCAGTAATTTATCAATTACAAGAACAAAAAGACAGAAAATCAGTAAAGTACAGAAGACTTGAATACAATTATTAGCCAACTTGACATAATTTATATTTAAAGAACACTACAGCCACTAACTACAGAACACACTTAAAAAATCTACTCATGGAACATTCACAAAGATTAACTATATGGTAGACCATAAGAGAAGTATCACTCCTTATTACAGGACTGAAAATTTAGAAGGTATATTCTTTTTTTAAAAAATTTTATTGGAATATAATTGATTTATAATTTTGTGTTAGTTTCAGGTGTACTGCAAAGTGAATCAGTTATACGTTTACATATATACACTCTTTATTTAGATTCTTTTCCCCTATAGGCCATTACAGAGTATTGAGTAGAGTTCCCTGTGCTATACAGTAGGTTCTTATTAGTTATCTACTTTATATATAGTAGTGTGTTTATGTCAGCCCCAGTCTCCCAATTTATCCTTCCCCCGCTTATCCTGTGGTAACCATAAGTTTGTTTTCTACATATGTGACTCTACTTCTGTTTTGTAAATAAGTTCATTTGCACCCTTTTTTTTTTAGATTCCACATATAAGTGATATCATGTCATACTGAGTGAAGTAAATCAGACACAAAAAGACAAATATCATGTGATATCATGTATATGTGGAATCTTTAGCTGAAACAAAATTAAACTGTACATCAATAACAAAAGGATACTTGAAAAGTCACCAAAATATTTGGAAATTCAAAAGAACACAACTAAATAACCAAATTGTCAAAGAAGAAACCACGGGGGAAATTAGAAAATATTTTGAACTGAATAATAATGAAAACACAGTGTGTGATATAGTTAATGTAATGCTTAAGTGTAAATTTATATATTTAAAAAAGGGAAAATTTGAAAAGCAATGGTCTAAACTTCCACCTTAAACAATTAGAAATGTCAATCAATTTAAAATCAAAGTTAATACAAGGAAAGAAAGATTAAATAGCAGAAATCCATGAAATTGAATATGGACAGACAATGGGAAAAAATGAAATACAAAGCTGTTCTTATAGAAAATGTCAATACAATTGATAAACATAAAAAAGAGGAGATAAAATTCAAATTATCAATATCAAGTAGGAAAGAGGAAACATCACTATATCTCTAAAATATTAAATGACAGGAAGGGAATGTTTAACATTTAATTTTACAATTAAACTAAATAAACTCCTTAAAAGACATAGTTTGCATAATTGGCACAAAAAGAAATAGAAAAATCCGAATTATCCCATATCTATTAATGAAATTGAATTTGTAATTTAAAACCTCCTCACTGCAAAAACTTTAGAATAGGATAGCTTCACTGATGTATTTTGTCAGGCACATAAGGAAGAAATGATACCACATGGCCAAGCGAGGTTTACCTCAGGAATACAGAAATGGTTTAACTTTTAAGAATCAATTAATGTAGGCTTCTTTGGTGGTGCAGTGATAAAGAATCCGCCTGCCAATGTAGGGGACATGGGTTCGAGCCCTGGTCTGGGAAGATCCCACATGCCGTGGAGCAACTAAGTCCGTGTGCCACAACTAACTGAGCCTGTACTCTAGAGCCCGTGAGCCACAACTACTGAAGCCCGCACACCTAGAGCCCATGCTCCGCAACAAGAGAAGCCACTACAATGAGAAACCCGCGAACCACAATGACGAGTAGCCCCTGCTTACCACAACTAGAGAAAGCCCACACGCAGCAACGAAGACCCAATGCAGCCATAAATAAATAAATAAATAAAAATTTTTAAAAATCAATTAATGCAACTTGTCACATGAATAAAATAAAAGAGGATAATCTTACATTCATGTTTGTTAGTGCAAAAAAAGCATATGACAAAATTCAACATACTTAATGAAACGCTTAACAATGTAGGATTAGAGGGAAGCTTCCTCAGCCAGAAAAAGGGTATCTACAAAAAATATATATATATATTCAACATCATACTAAATGGTAAAAACTAAAATGTCCTCCTTTCTTTTTTTCTCTTTCTTTTTTTTCTCTAACTAGTTATGTTCAACATTCAATGGGGATGGATCCTAGATAGCAAAAGAAGCCATAAAAATAAATAAAATGTCTTAGAGACAGGAAAGGAAGAAGTAAAACAGTCTCTGCAGATGCTGTAGATATGTATGTGTACTATATTGAGAATCTACCAAAAATTACTAAAGTTAATATTTAGGGATAAACTATACAAAATATACACACGACTTGTACACTGAGAAATCACATAATATTGCTGAGAGAAATGAAAGAATATCTAAATAAATGAGGAGATATACCATGTTTATGGATTACAACACTCGGTAGTGTTCAGATGTCAATCTCCCCAAATTCACATATGAATTCAACATAATTCAGTCAAAATCCCAGGAAACAAATTAGCAAGCTCCTTTTAAAATTTACATTACAATTCAAAGAATATAGAATAGCCACAACAATTTGGTAAAAAAAGAATGAACATAAAAGACTTAACACACTTGATTTCAAGATTTTCTCTAAAAGCAGTAGTAATCAGGAAAGTGAGGAACTGGCATAAGACAGGTTTACAGATTAAGGGAACAGAAGAGAGTCCATAAATAGACCCACACATATAAGATTAGTTTGTCACAAAAATGCCAAGTAATTCAATGGGGAAAGAGTACTATTTTGAGCAAATAGTACTGCAACATGTGGATATTCATACTGAATAAAATTTAAAAGTTTGACAATACCAAGTATTTTTCAAAGATGTAAAACAGCTGGAAATTTTACACATTTCTGGTGGAAGTATAAAATTATATAGTTATTATGGCAAATAGTCTGGCAGTTTTTTATACAGTTAAACATTAACCTTATCATATAACCTAGAAATTCTACTCCTAGTTACTTACCCAAGAGACATAAAAATATGTCCACCAAAAACTTGTACATGAATGTACAAAGCGTTTTTATTCATAATCGTTTAAAATGGAAAACAACCCAAATGTCCAATAGTCAAGACTGGGTAAACAAATTGTGGCTTATCCATGTATTAAAATACTACTCAACCATTAAAAGAAATGACCTATTGATCCACACAACAACATAGATTAATCTCACAAATCTTATGTTGAGAGAAAAAGCCAGACTAAAAATGGTACAGACTGTATGATTCAAGTTACATTACAGACTAAAAAAGACAAAGTAATCTTAAATTATGGAAGTCAGATAATTGATCACCTGGGACAAGGGTGAGGGTGATAGGGAAGGGGCATGAGGAAACTTCTGGGGGGTGAAAGAAATATTCTATATCCTGATTAACCTAATTAAGGTGATGGTTGAATAGGCATGTACATTTGTCAAGACTCTTCAAACTGTACCCTTAAATAGATTTATTTTATTTTTGGTAAATTATATCTTAAAAAAGGTTTATTTGTAAATACCACTATAAAACTAGTGTACATTATTCTTTGTGGACATGTGCAAGAGTTTCTCTGGGGATTGTAATTAGTAATTCCATTCCATCTCATTAGTGATCTTCCAGATCATAGAATATGTAATTATTCTCACGTGTAAGTTGATTCCAATAGTTTTCCAAAGCTGTTGTACAAATATAAAACCCTACCATGTGTATAAGACTTCTTATTGATTGACATCCATGTCTACAATTATCAGGTTTTTCAAAGTACTACATTTTGCAAATCTGTTAGGCATGAAATAAAATTTCATTGTAATCTAAATTTTCATTTTCCTGATTATTAATGAGATTCAATGTGCTGTCATATGTTTTGTGATAATTTATGTTTTTTTCTTTTGTCTTTTTCTCATTTTTATGAGTTGTTTTCTTATGCATTTGTAAGAGTTCTTTATTCAATCTGTAGGCTTTGTCAGTTATTTGTTTGGCAAGTAACTCCTCCCCAGGTGTGTTCTTTTAATAAAAAGAAATTGTTAATATTAATGCAGTCAAATGTATCAATATTTTTATGGGTAGCAATGTTTTATATGTTGCTTTAAAAGTTAATTCCTCCCTACAACAAAGACATAAAAGCATTTTATATGTACCTATTTCTGCAAGAGTTACCATTGACATTAACATCTATCCAGCAGACCCAGGAAAAGTGAAAATGGGGGATCATGTGGAAAATTCATTCCTGGATCACATTTGGTACATTGTTCTTTCCGTATTCTATTGACCAGACCTCAATCCCATGCCCCTACCTAAGGGATGCTGGAAAAATGAGGTGTAATTATGTGTCCAGGGAAAAGGGAAAATGTGGTTTTTGAACACTTAGTTAATCTATTCTTCTAAGGAATATTTTGGTTCTTCAAACACATTGAATGCACTCGTTCCTTTTCCCAAGGGAGACAAACCAAATCTCATCTGGCCTCTGCATCCACTCAAGTCCAAGATTTCCAGATCTCCATCAGGTCTAGATATGGATCATCTTGATTCTGTTACATAGGTACTTAAAAGAGAAGTTCATTATCCACAGAAAAAATATTCCACACAGAAAAGAGGAGAACAGGAGCCCCAAACTACTCACTGGTCCATCACAAATATGAAATTCTCCTGTAAGATCATTCATTGTAAAGCTTTTCTCTCTTGTGTGTGTGGGAAGAATGAGAGAGTTCTTTGTTTTTTTTTTTTTTTTTAATCAGTCATCAATTTTATACACATCATCGTCTACATGTCAATCCCAATCTCGAATTCAGCACACCACCATCCCCACCCCACTGCGGTTTTCCCCCCCTTGGTGTCCATATGTTTGTTCTCTACATCTATGTCTCAACTTCTGCCCTGCAAAATGGTTCATCTGTACCATTTTTCTAGGTTCCACATACATGTGTTAATATACGATATTTGTTTTTCTCTTTCTGACTTACTTCACTCTGTATGACAGTCTCTAGATCCATCCACGTCTCTACAAATGACCCAATTTCGTTCCTTTTTATGGCTGAGTAATATTCCACTGTATATATGTACCACTTCTTCTTTATCCATTCGTCTGTCGATGGGCATTTAGGTTGCTTCCATGACCTGGCTATTGTAAATAGTGCTGCAATGAACATTGGAGTGCATGTGTCTTTTTGAATTACGTTTTTCTCTGGGTATATGCCCAGTAGTGGGATTGCTGGATCATATGGTAATTCTATTTTTTAGTTTTTTAAGGAACCTCCATATTGTTCTCCATAGTGGCTGTATCAATTTACATTCCCACCAACAGTGCAAGAGGGTTCCCTTTTCTCCACACCCTCTCCAGCATTTTTGGTTTGTAGATTTTCTGATGATGCCCATTCTAACTGGTGTGAGGTGATACCTCACTGTAGCTTTGATTTGCATTTCTCTAATAACTAGTGATGTTGAGCATCTTTTCATGTGCTTCTTGTCCGTCTATATGTCTTCTTTAGAGAAATGTCTATTTAGGTCTTCTGCCCATTTTTGGATTGGGTTGTTTGTTTCTTTAATATTGAGCTGCATAAGCTATTTATATATTTTGGATATTAATCCTTTGTCCGTTGATTCGTTTGCAAATATTCTCTCCCATTCTGAGGGCTGTCTTGTTTATGGTTTCCTTTGCTGTGCAAAAGCTTTGAAGTTTCATTAGGTCCCATTTGTTTATTTTTGTTTTTATTTCCATTACTCTAGGAGGTGGATCAAAAAAGATCTTGCTGTGATTTATGTCAAAGAGTGTTCTTCCGATGTTTTCCTCTAAGAGTTTTATAGTGTCCGGTCTTACATTTAGGTCTCAAATCCATTTTGAGTTTATTTTTGTGTATGGTGTTAGGGAGTATTCTAATTTCATTCTTTTACATGTAGCTGTCCAGTTTTCCCAGCACCACTTATTGAAGAGACTGTCTTTTCTCTATTGTATATCTTTGCCTCCTTTGTCATAGATTAGTTGACCATAGGTGTGTGGGTTTATCTCTGGGCTTTCTATCTTGTTCCATTGATCTATGTTTCTGTTTTTGTGCCAGTACCATATTGTCTTGATTACTGTAGCTTTGTAGTATAGTCTGAAGTCAGGGAGTCTGATTCCTCCAGCTCCGTTTTTTTTCCCTCAAGACTGCTTTGGGTATTCGGAGTCTTTTGTGTCTCCATACAAATTTTAAGATGATTTGTTCTAGTTCCGTAAAAAATGCCATTGGTAATTTGATAGGGATTGTATTGAATCTGTAGATGGCTTTGGGTAGTATAGTCATTTTCACAATATTGATTCTTCCAATCCAAGAACATGATATATCTCTCCATCTGTTGGTATCATCTTTAATTTCTTTCATCAGTGCCTTATAGTTTTCTGCATACAGGTCTTTTGTCTCCCTAGGTAGGTTTATTCCTAGGTATATCATTCTTTTTGTTGCAATGGTAAATGGGAGTGTTTCCTTAATTTCTCTTTCAGATTTTTCATCATTAGTGTATAGGAATGCAAGAGATTTCTGTGCATTAATTTTGTATCCTGCAACTTTACCAAATTCATTGATCAGCTCTGGTAGTTTTCTGGTGGCATTTATGGTTTCTCTATGTATAGTATCATGTCATCTGCAAACGGTGACAATTTTACTTCTTCTTTTCCAATTTGTATTCCTTTTATTTCTTTTTCTTCTCTGACTGCTCTCGCTAGGACTTCCAATACTATGTTGAATAATAGTGGCGAGAGTGGACATTCTTGTTGTGTTCCTGATCTTAGAGGAAATGCTTTCAGTTTTTCACCATTGACAATGATGTTTGCTGTGGGTTTGTCGTATATGGCCTTTATTATGTTGAGGTAGTTTCCCTCTATGCCCACTTTCTGCAGAGTTTTTTATCATAAATGGGTGTTGAATTTTGTTAAAAGCTTTTTCTGCATCTATTGAGATGATCATATGGTTTTTATTCTTCATTTTGTTAATATGGTGTATCACACTGATTGATTTGCGTATATTGAAGAATCCTTGCATCCCTGGGATAAATCTCACTTGATCATGGTGTATGATGCGTTTAATGTGTTGTTGGATTCTCTTTGCTAGTATTTTGTTGAGGATTTTTGCATCTATATTCATCAGTGATGTTGGTCTGTAATTTTCTTTTTTTGTAGTATCTTTGTCTGGTTTTGGTATCACGGTGATGGTGGCCTCATAGAATGAGTTTGGGAGTGTTCCTTCCTCTGCAATTTTTTGGAAGAGTTTGAGAAGGATGGGCGTTAGCTCTTCTCTAAATGTTTGATAGAATTCACCTGTGAAGCCATCTGGTCCTGGACTTTTGTTTTTTGGAAGATTTTTAATCACAGTTTCAATTTCATTACTTGTTATTGGTCTGTTCATATTTTCTGCTTCTTCCTGCTTCAGTCTTGGAAGGTAATACCTTCCTAAGAATTTGTCCATTTTTTCCAGGTTGTTGATTTTATTAGCATAGAGTTGCTTATAGTAGTCTCTTAGGATGCTTTGTATTTCTGTGGTGTCTGTTTTAACTTCTCCTTTTTCATTTCTGATTTTATTGATTTGAGTCCTCTCCCTCTTTTTCTTGATGAGTCTGGCTAATGGCTTATCAATTTTGTTTATCTTCGCAAAGAACCAGCTTTTAGTTTTATTGATCTTTGCTATTGTTTTGTTTGTTTCTATTTCATTTATTTCCACTCTGATCTTTAAGATTTCTTTCCTTCTGCTAACTTTGGGTTTTGTTTGTTCTTCTTTCTCTAGTTCCTTTAGGTGTAAGGTTAGATTGTTTACTTGAGATTTTTCTTGTTTCTTGAGATAGGCTTGTATAGCTATAAACTTTCCTCTTAGAACTGCTTTTGCTGCATCTCATAGGTTTTGGATCATTGTGTTTTCATTGTCATTTGTCTCTAGGTATTTTTTGATTTCCTCTTTGATTTCTTCAGTGATCTTTTGGTTATTTAGTAACGTATTGTTTAGCCTCCATGTGTTTTTGCTTTTCACGTTTTTTTTTCCCTGTAATTCATTTCTAATCTCATAGCATTGTGGTCAGAAAAGATGCTTGATATGATTTCAATTTTCTTAAATTTATTGAGGCTTGATTTGTGACCCAAAATGTGATCTATCCTGGAGAATGTTCCATGTGAACTTGAGAAGAAAGTGTAATCTGCTGTTTTTGGATGGAATGTCCTATAAATAGCAATCAAATCTATCTGGTCTATTGTGTCATTTAAAGCTTCTGTTTCCTTATTTATTTTCATTTTGGATGATCTGTCCATTGGTGTAAGTGAGGTGTTAAAGTCCCCCACTATTATTGTGTTACTGTCGATTTCCTCTTTTATAGCTGTTAGCAGTTGCCTTATGTATTGAGGTGCTCCTATGTTGGGTGCATATATATTTATAATTGTTATATCTTCTTCTTGGATTGATCCCTCATTATCTAGTGTCCTTCCTTGTCTCTTGTAACACTCTTTATTTTAAATTCTATTTTATCTGATATGTGTATAGCTACTCCAGCATTCTTTTGATTTCCATTTGCATGGAATATCTTTTTCTATCCCCTCACTTTCAGTCTGTATGTGTCCCTAGGTCTGAAGTAGGTCTCTTGTAGACAGCATATATATGGGTCTTGTTTTTGTACCCATTCAGCAAGCCTGTGTGTTTTGGTTGGAGCATTTAATACATTCACGTTTAAGGTAATTATCGATATGTATGTTCCTGTGACCATTTTCTTAATTGTTTTTGGTTTGTTTCTGTAGGTCCTTTTCTTCTCTTGTGTTTCCCACTTAGAGAATTTCCTTTATCATTTGTTGTAGAGCTGGTGTGGTGGTGCTGAATTCTCTTAGCTTTTGCTTGTCTGTAAAGCTTTTGATTTCTCCATCAAAACTAAATGAGATCCTTGCGAGGTAGAGTAATCTTGGTTGTAGATTCTTCCCTTTCATCACTTTAAGTATATCATGCCACTCCCTTCTGGCTTGTAGAGTTTCTGCTGAGAAATCAGCTGTTAACCTTATGGGAGTTCCCTTGTATGTTATTTGTCATTTTTCCCTTGCTGCTTTCAATAATTTTTCTTTGTCTTTAATTTTTGCCAATTTGATTACTATGTGTCTTGGCATGTTTCTCCTTGGGTTTATCCTGTATGGGACTCTCTGCGCTTCCTGGACTTGGGTGGCTATTTCCTTTCCCATGTTAGGGAAGTTTTCGACTATAATCTCTTCACATATTTTCTCAGGTCCTTTCTCTCTCTCTTCTCCTCTGGGACCCCTATAATGCGAATGTTGTTGCATTTAATGTTGTCCCAGAGGTCTCTTAGGCTGTCTTCATTTCTTTTCATTCTTTTTTCTTTAGTCTGTTCCGCAGCAGTGAATTCCACCATTCTGTCTTCCAGGTCACTTATCCGTTCTTCTGCCTCAATTATTCTGCTATTGATTCCTTCTAGTGTAGTTTTCATTTCAGTTATTGTATTTTTCATCTCTGTTTGTTTGTTCTTTAATTCTTCTAGATCTTTGTTAAACATTTCTTGCATCTTCTCGATCTTTGCCTCCTTTCGTATTCCAAGGTCTTGGATCATCTTCACTATCATTATTCTGAATTCTTTTTCTGGAAGGTTGCCTATCTCCACTTCATTTAATTGTTTTTCTGGGGTTTTATCTTGTTCCTTCATCTGGTATATAGCCCTCTGCCTTTTCATCTTGCCTATGTTTCTGTGAATGTGGTTTTTGTTCCACAGGCTGCAGGATTGTAGTTTTTCTTGCTTCTGCTGGCTGCCCTCTGGTGTTTGAGGCTATGTAAGAGATTTGATGGGAGGCTCTGGTGGTGCGTAGAGCTGACTGTTGCTGTGGTGTTCAGAGCTCAGTAAAACTTTAATCCACTTGACTGTTGATGGGTGGTGCTGTGTTTCCTCCCTGTTGGTTGTTTTGCCTGAGGCAACCCAACACTAGAGCTTACCAGGGCTTTTTGGTGGGGCTAATGACCGACTCTGGGAGGGCTCACACCAAGGAGTACTTCCCAGAACTTCTGCTGCCTGTGTCTTTGTCCCCATGGTGAAACAGAGCCACCCACTGCCTCTGCAGGAGACCTTCCAACACTAGCAGGTAGGTCTGGTTCAGTCTCCCCCAGGTTCACTGTTCCTTCCCCTGGGTCCCAATGTGCACACTATTCTGTGTGCGCCCTCCAAGAGTGGGGTCTCTGTTTCCCCCAGTCCTGTCGGAGTCCTGCAATCAATTCCCACTAGGCTTCAAAGTCTGATTCTCTAGGAATTCCTCCTCCCGTTGCCAGACCCCCAGGTTGGGAAGCCTGACGTGGGGCTCAAAACCTTCACTCCAGTGGGTAGACTTCTGTGGTATAAGTGTTTGCCAGTCTGTGTCACCCACGCAACAGTTATGGGATTTGATTTTACTCTGATTGCGCCCCTCCTACCATCTCATTGTGGCTTCTCCTTTGTCTTTGGATGTGGGGTATCTTTTTTGGTGAGTTCCAGTGTCTTCCTGTTGATGATTGTCCAGGAGCTAGTTGTGATTCTGGTGTTCTCGCAAGAGGGAGTGAGAGCACGTCCTTCTACTCTGCCATCTTGGTTAATCTCTCCCAGGATGAGAGTGTTCTTAATTAGACACTGATATTACTCTGTAAGAAATTATCTTGTCTGTCCTCCAGGGTATCTTGACTTCCCTCTCTGACATTTTTCTTTTTTGTTTTATTTCATGGCCACAGTTGAAATGTGTATTGAGGAGTGTTCCCTCCTTGGGGGCTGTACAGATTTTGTAGCTCAAATTCCTATTGATCTACATTTGGAAGCTTAAAATTTGTTTTAAGGCTCAAATGCTCAAAGATTTGTTGCTGTTTTAAACTGAGACACTTGGTTTCTTTGGCAATGTAGTCATCTCAAAATCTAATTGGTTTCTGACTTGTTTGCTTCCACTCAATTCCATGTACTGATAACCTCATTGAAAATTATTCAATAAATAATACTTGAATTAAACAATTAACAAAAACTATCTAAAAGCTAATTTTAAAACTTTTATCAAAAATAAAATATACCTTTTTTTCCAAAGGACATATAACTTTCACAATAATTCATTCTATATTTAGCTACAAGGATTAATTTAACAAGTTCCAAAAAGCAGAAACTACAAGTCACTATTTCTACATGTCAAAATATATGGCATGTGGTTACCTCTGATATCAGAGGTAAAAGCAGTCATACTTTTATTATTAACTGTAAAAAATAACTATATTGCACCTCCAGCTAAAAAATTAGAGTATAATAATAAATGTGCTAATCAAGAAACAGGAATAAGGAAATAAAAAATAGAAACTCTAAAACACACACCAAAAATTAAAAATTCAAAAAAATTTTTTAAAGACCTGTAAAAGAGACAAACCTTTGACAAAACTAATCATTGTCACTAACATTTATTGGGTACTCACTACTTGCAATGTATTTTGCTAAGCAGTTTATAAGAACTTAGCTCACTTAATGCTCAAAGTCATGTTATGAGACTCATTCATTAATTTACTTCATAAACATTTATTAAGTACCAACTATGTGTCCAGCACTCTATGAGACACTGTGGACATACTGCTGAACAAGAGAAATGATGCCTCTGCCCTCAAGATATTTGCATTCTGAAGGAACAAATAAATACCCTCGTTTTACAGTTGGGGAAACCAGATCATAGAACTTAGATAACTTTCTTAAGGTTACATAGCATCTTTGTGTTTGAATTTTATTGTATCCCCTGGTATATCATGCCCCTAACCAACACAGAATGCTAAAAAGGGGAGGGGAAGATTGAGAAAGCACATACTCATACCATTAAAATTGTAAAGAAGATACAAATATTATCACCATATTATTGCAAACATTTTTTTTTCACCTACTTGCTCTGTGCCAGGTAGTAATTTAAATCATTAAATGTTTATAATTACCCGCTGAACTACGTGTTATTATTTCTACCATATTTTACACTTGGGGTAACTGAAGAAATGAAATGAGATATTAAAAAACTTGTAGTTGCATGCAAATCAAAACTACAATGAAGTATCACCTCACGCTGGTCAGAATGGCCATTATCAAAAAAGCTAGAAACAATAAATGCTAGAAAGGGAATGGTGAAAAGGGACCCCTCCTACACTGTTGGTGGGAATGTAAATTGATACAACCACGATGGAAAACAGTATGGAGGTTCCTTAAAAAACTAAAAATAGAACTACCATATGACCCAGAAATCCCACTACTTGGCATATACCCTGAGAAAACCATAATTCAAAAAGAGGTATGCACCACAATGTTCATTGCAGCACTATTTACAATAACCAGAACATGGAACCAACCTAAATGTCCATCAACAGATGAATGGATAAAGAAGATGTGGCACATATATACAATGGACTATTACTCAGCCATAAAAAGAAACAAAACTGAGTAATTTGTAGTGATGTGGATGGACCTAGAGTCTGTCATACAGAATGAAGTAAGTCAGAAAGAGAAAAACAAATACTGTGTGCTAACACATATATATGGAATCTAAATTAAAAAAAAAAAAAATGGTACTGATGAACCTAGTTCCAGGACAGGAATAAAGAGGTAGACATAGAGAATGGGCTTGATGACATGGGGTGGGAGGGTGAAGCTGGGATGAAGTGAGAGTAGCATTGACATATAAACACTACGGATTGTAAAATAGTTAGCTGCTGGGAAGCAGCAGCATAGCACAGGGAGATCGGCTCGGTGCTTTGCCATGACCTAGGGGGTGGGATGCGGAGGATGGGAGGGAGGCTCAATGGGGAGGGATATGGGGACATGTGTATGCATATGGCTGATTTGCTTTGTTGTGCAACAGAAACTAACACAGGATTGTGAAGCAATTATACTCCAATAAAGATCTATTTAAAAAAAAAAATTGTAGTTGTAGAGCTATTTTTATCCTGGGAAGTCTGGATGTAGAATACAGGCTTAACTACTACTAAAAGGTGTGACCACTCATGATGGAAGAATTTTTTAAACCTTTAAACAATTAGCATTTATACAACTCACTGCTAAAACATTGAAATTATGGATGAAATGCTTGATTTTCTAGGGAAACATGAATTGCCAAAGTTGACACAAGCAAAAATTTATATACAAATAATTAAAGAAAATATGGAAGAAATTGAAAACACTTTCATAAAACTAACTCTACTGATGGTGGCAGGTGCAGGTGAATTTTTGTGAGAGTCCTATCAGTGTTCTAAGGAACATATAATTTCTCTACTATTTAAGCTATCAGAATAAGAGATAGGAATATTCTGGCATGTTTACCAAGCTATCACCCATCACTATGATACCAAATCTGTCAATGCTAGCTTGTAAACAAAGCAACCACCAGCTCACTAACAAATATGCACACATGCAAACCAACAATCCTAATGAGTACAATCTCACCTTTGAATATAGATGCAAAAATCTTAAATTTAAAAATATATCAAATCCATTCTTGTGCACATTAAAATAACGATATATCAGGCCAATGTAAGGGTTATTTGAAAATGCAAGGTTCAGTTTTCCTGGATATTGAAGCAAAAATTGTCAACTCTAGTACAGCAATTTCAATTCTATATTTTATTCCTAAGAAACAAGTAAGAAAAGTGTTAAAAAATAAACAGGGTGTTTATCATAGCATTGTTTATAATAGTGAACATTGCTATTGCGCCAGTCAGGAAAATTAGTGGAAAATATCCTACATTTAGCAATTATAATCCATCGTAAAATGTTACAAGACATCCAAGTAGTATACACAAAGCACTTTGATGTTTAAAAGAAAAAAATTCCCAGCCGACTACACAAATAAGGAAAGGCTTTACTGAAGAGGAGGTATTTAGAATGGGTCTCAAAGAATTAATAGCATTTTAACAGATATGACTGGAAACACACAAAGTTGTGTTTCTGGGCCAGGAGATATGGAAGGAAGTAGTGAGAAATCGAACTGAAAAAGCAGACTGGGTCCAGAGCATAAAGTACATTAAATATAGATAGTAATAAATAAATCAGTGGAACAGAACTGTGAAGCCCAAAACAGATTTAAGCATGTGAGAACCAATTATATAACAAAGGCAACATTCCAAAAATTGTCGGAAAAGGAGTTTTAAGGATGCTAAAATAATTAGTTGCATTTCCTATTTCACATCAAAAACATGAATATAGTCCAGATGGATTAAAGATCCAACTGCTTAAAAATAAGTTTTAAAAAATGCTACCAGAAACGCTGAAGGAAATATGGACATAAACTTGGGTTTACAGATAATTCTACAAGCAAACAAAAATTCAGAAGTCATGAAGGAAACTACAAATATGTTTGTTTCTCCCAAAAATATTTATAAAATTGTATCACAGATACCATCATAAACTATCAATACACTGAGAAAGAATTTTCCTGAGAAACAAAGTCATAATAGCCCTAATACACAAAGAACTCTAAGAAATTAAGCAATGCGAACAGGCAAGTAGAAAAGTGAAAGAAATAATTGAAAAATAACATAATCAAACAATTCACAGAAAAGCAGATTCAAATCATCAATATAATTATGAAAAGATGTTCAACTTTCTTAGAGTCCAGAGAAATTTTAACAGAATGCCACTTTTAACCTTTCAATGCTGACAAAAATTAAACAGATTGATCACATAATGTGGTGGCAAAGATATGGGAAAACAGTCTCATATATTACTTATAGGTGTGGAAACTGCTACTATATCATTGGAAAACAATCTGGCAGTACTTATTAAAAAGAAAAATGTACAGTCCTTTGATCTATCAATTCCACTTTTGTGAATGCTGTAGAAAATAAAAAGCAATGGTATATGATACATGCACAAGGTTGCTTATAGAAATATTATTTCTTAGTAGCAAAAAAAAAAAAAAAAGGAAAAATGTTGGGACTATGCTGAATGTCTAACTATAGGGGATGGTTGATTAAATTCTGATACATCCATACAAGGGAATAATATGCAGCTATTAGCCAGAATAAGTCAGGAGTTGGTCTTGGATTTGATATTTTATTAATAAAATAACTCATCATATGTGTTTATATATGCATCAACACGACAAGGTGGGAAATTACTTGCTAACTGTATTTCTTTTTGCAGAAAGAAGATACTTGAAGGGGTGGGAGCAAAAAAAGTACTTAATTCACTTTTCATGACTCTTTTGTTCAACTTTTATAATAAGCATATATTATTTTGTAATTTATCCAAGTTACTTTTTCCATTTAAACAAATTTACAGTTACAAAAAATAAAGTATAATATATATATATGAATATACATATATGTGTAAAATAGAGTCTCTGAATTGCTTTCCTGAAATACGAAAGAAAAGGAAACTATCCTCTTTGTAATTTACTTACCAGACGATCCACATGGAAAGTGAAGTATATCAACCAGCACATGGTCCTTAATTGTGATGACACTTTATTGCACTCAGCCTATTAAGTGCTTAAATTACCAGATAACAGAATCTGTGTTCCTAATAGTGGAAAGTGTATTAATGGTATTTTCCCTCCTTATTGTAGCCCAGTTCCAACAATCACATGGATGAAGGTTAATGGTTATATTCCTGGTAAAGCACGTCTGCGTAAATCTCAGGCAGTACTGGAAATACCCAACGTGCAGCTGGACGATGCAGGCATATATGAGTGCCGAGCTGAAAACTCACGTGGAAAAAATTCCTTTCGTGGACAATTACAAGTATACAGTAAGTGTTTTCAGCAAAAATGGATGCTCTAGTCCCAAGAGTCAAACTGAAAATACAAACTAATTTGAACTAAATAGTGCTTGTTAGCTACATTAAAAAATGAGTAATAATTTATAATCATGTTTCTTTTACATGGCAAAGCATCAGGTAAAATTACCCTACACACAGAAATGCTTTAAAATAAAAAATGAATGGGGAATTATAAGGTTCTTTGTACAGCATAAAGAATTGATAACCTCAAAAATGAGATACGTTCCCAGCACCAAAGCCATCTTCTAAGTTACAAATCTTGTAACCTTTATTAACTTATTCTTGCCCTTGGCCTGAATCAGAAGTCACAATTAATGCCCATGAACCAAATCCTACTTGTCTTTTTTTCTTGTAAGTAAAAATTTATTGGAACCCAGCCTCACCCCTTTGTTTACATATTGCCTAGGTCAACTTTTGCATAGATAAGGCAGAATTAAGTCGTTGAGACTGAGATCAGCTGACTTGCAAAGCCTCAAATATTTGCTATCTCGTCCTTTACAGACAAACTTTGCTGCCCCTACTCTAAATTAATGCATCTGTATAATAAATAAACTTCACAGCCTACAAGTGTTTATATTGTCCAAAAATTTCAGAGACAAGTTATGTGTAAAATTGGGAAAATCTACTTCAAAAATATGTACAATCTCATCTTTACTTCTATGAATCACAAATTGTACTTTTCATATTTACTACTTTTCATATTTGCTTTTATAATGTACATTATACAAAAAGGGTAAGTGATAATATTCTTATTTCTCAGATGAGGACACTAAAAAACAGAGGAAATCTATAATGCAGAGCACTGATACAAGCAAATACAGATGTTTCCAATATGAAATTAAACAAATTTCATATTCAACTGAATCTGCCAGCAGCTATAACTGTCACTGTATCTCAAGATCAGTTCTTGTAAAAAACTTAATGTTCTTCACAGGGACTTTAAAAAGTATTTTGAAACATTAATATCAGAATTCAACCAGTTTTCCTTTTCTTATTTGTAACAACTCCTTTAGAAATTCAGCACTCCAAACAACTTGACTATGCCATGCACATTTTGTTCATTCACTCATTGATTCAACTAATGTTTATTTAGTGGCTATTACTGCACTACATGCTAGTAATAGAGATTTGAAGGAGCTCTTGGTCCACTAGATCAGATGAAAAGCAAACCCCACATAAGGCAGAGCATGCTATCTGCTATGATGAAAGCATATGCAAAGGATTATGGGAGCACAGGGTCCACTGCATTTTACTGGGATGATTCAGGAAAGCATTCCAGAGAATCTGTACCTTAAGGGCTATCCCACCCACCAGTGGTCTGGCAGCCAGCTGGGTCAGGACCCAGCCCCTACCATCAGCAGGCTGGCACCAGTCCCAGGACCCCCCAGGGCCACATAACCAGCTACCTCAAGACACAGTTCCACCAACCAGTGGGTCAGTGAGAGCCCTGTGTCACCAGACCATGAAGCCAGCCATGCTGGGACCCAGGCACTCACTCCAGCAGGCCAGCAGCCACTGAATGAGGTAGGGCCAGGCGCAAATGAGGCAGAAATAAATTAAATACAGGCTAAAATACAATTTTAAAAAATCAATGAAACTAAGAGCTGGTATTTTGAAAAGATAAACAAAGTTGATAGACCTTTAGCTAGACTCATCAAAAAAAAAAGGAGCCCATATAAATTAAATCAGAAATGAAAGAGAAGTTACAGCCAACACCACAGTAAAACAAAGGATCATAAGAGATTACTACGAACAATTATATTCCAATAAAATGGACAATGTAGAAGAAACGGATAAATTTCTGGAAATGTACAATCTCCCAAGAATGAATCAGGAAGAAATAGAAAATATGAACAGACAAATTTCCAGTAATGAAATTGAATCAATAATTAAAAAAAAAAAAAAGAAAGCTTACAGAAAACAAAAGTCCAGTACCAGATGGCCTCACATGTGAAGTCTATCAAAAATTTAAAGAAGAGTTAACATCTATCCTTCTCAAACTATTCCAAAAATTTGCAGAGAAAGAAATGCTTCAAGGCCAATATCACCCTGATACCAAAACCAGACAAAGATATCACACACACACACAAAATTTTAGGCTAATATCATTGATGAACATAGGTATACATATCTTCAACAAAAAATTAGCAAATTGAATTCAACAATACATTAAAAGGATCATACCCTATGATCCACTGGGACTTATCCCAGGAATGCAAGGATGGTTCAATATCCACAAATCAATCAATATGATATACCACCTTAACAAATTAAACAATAAAACTCAAATGATCATCTCAATAGAAAAAGCTTTTGACAAAATTCAACATGCATTTATGATGAAAACTCAACAAAGTGGGTATGGTGGGAACATACCTCAACATTATAAAGGCTATATATGAAAATCCCACAGCTAACACCATACTCAATGTGGAAAGCTAAAAGTGTTTTCTGTCAGATTGGGAACAGGACAACGATGCCTACTCTTGCCATTTTAATTCAAAATAGTGTTGGAAGTCCTAGCCACAGCAATCAGACAAGAAAAAGAAATAAAAGAAATCCAAATTGGAAAAGAAGTAAAACTTTGCAAAAGACAGGACACTTTATAGATAAAATCCTAAAGACACCACTCCAAAACTATTACAACTCATCAATGAATTCAATAAAATTGCAAGATGCAAAATTAATATACAGAAATCTGTTGCATTTCTAAATAAAAACTAACTGCAAACTATCAGAAAGAAAAATTATGAAAACAATCCCATTTATCATCACATCAAAAAGAGTCAAATATCTAGGAATAAATCTAACTAAGGATGTAAAAGACCTATACTTGGAACATTATAAGACACTGATGAAAGAAATTGAACACAACACAAACAAATGGAAAAGTATAACATGCTCAAAGTTTGAAAGAATTAATATTGTTAAAATGGCCATACTACCCAAGGCAATCTACAGATTCAATGAAACCCCTATCAAAATATCAAAGGCGTATTTTACAGAACTAGAACAAATAATTCTAAAATTTGTATGAAAACACAAAAGACCCCGAATAGCAAAAACAATCTTGAGAAAGAAGAACCAAGCCGGCAGTATCACAATCCTTGATTTCAAACTATACTACAAAGCTCCAGTAATCAAAACACTACAGTACTGGCACAAAAACAGACACCTAGATCAATGGAGCAGAATAGAGAGCCCAGAAGTGAACCCACATGTATATGGTCAATTCATCTATGACAAAGGAGGCAAGAATACAAAATGAGGAAAAGACATCCTCTTCAATAAAGGGTGTT
The DNA here is from genome assembly GCF_028023285.1 of Balaenoptera ricei. NCBI lineage: Eukaryota > Metazoa > Chordata > Mammalia > Artiodactyla > Balaenopteridae > Balaenoptera > Balaenoptera ricei. The sequence goes on along the minus strand of NC_082646.1, from coordinate 36,207,768 downwards.
GGAAAAATTGAACAGCCACATGAGTAAGAATCCAACTGGACTATTTTATCACACCATACACAAAAATAAACTCAAAATTAATTAAAGACGTAAATGTAAGACCTGAAACCATAAAACTCCTAGAAGAAAACATAGGCAGTATGATCTTTGACATAAGCCTTAGCAATATTTTTTTGGATCAGTCTCTTCAGGCAAGGGAAACAAAAGCAATTTTAAAAATGGAACTAAATTAAACTAAAAAGTCTTTGCACAGTAAAGGAAATTATCAAAAAAGCTGCCAACTGAATAGGATATTTGCAAATGATACATCTGAAAAGGAGTTATAAACCAAAATACAAAGAACTCATACAACTCAACATCAAAAAAAAAAAAAAAAAACCCAGTTAAAAAATGGGCAGAGGACCTGAATAGACATTTTTTCAAAGAAGATATGCATATGGCCAACAAACACATGAAAAATGTTCAACATCTCTAGTCATCGGGGAAATGCAAATCAAACCAACAATGAGCATCACCTCAGACGTGTCAGAATGGCTATTATCAAAAAACAACAAATAATTGTTGGTAAAGATGTGGAGAAAAGGGAACCCTCATGCACTGTTGGTGGGAATATAAATTGGTGTAGCCACTATGGAAAACGGTATGGAAGTTACTCAAAAAATTAAAAAATAAAACTACCATATGATTCAAAAATTCCACTCCTGGGTATTTATTCAAAGAAATGAAAACAATAATTTGAAAATAAACATGCACCCTTATGTTTATTGCAGCATTATTTACAATAGCCAAGATATGGAAGCAATCTAAGTACTCATTTATAGATTAATGGATAAAAATGATGTGAGATTATATATATATATATATATATATATATATATATGATGGACTAATAGCCTAAAAAAAAAAAGAATGAAATCTTGCCATCTGCAACAACAAGGGTAGACCTAGAGGGTATTATGCTAAGGGAAATAAGTCATAGAAAGACAAGTAGCATATGATTTCACTTATATGTGGAATCCATAAAACAAAATAAATGAACAGACATAAAACAGAAACAGAGTCATAGGTACAGAGAACAAACAGGTGGTTGCCAGAGGGGAGAGGGGTGGAGGAATGAAAGAAATAGATGAGGGAGATTAAGAGGTACAAACTTAAAAAAATATTTGACAATGGAGGAAAGACACTTTAACCATATCTTACAGATTTCATACAATTGCAATGTTATCTTTCTGATAAAGAAATTTTTCTCTGTTATAATTTTGAAACCTTATATATTTACATATATATTTATAATGCACTAGAATGCTAGTAAATATAGAACAATTTTATATCAAATGAAATTTGAATTTACAAATTATTTTTCCAAGGCTATTCAGGTTCTATCAGAAAAGAAAAAGCAGAGCAGTTATACAATAAACTGACATGTTTTCTTACTTCAATCTATGCTAAAGCTGCTTTAGTATTTGGAAGAAGTGATACTTCTAAGCCTTCTTACTAAACGTTCCAGTGCTCTCCATGGGGAGAGTCTAGCCACTTACTGTAAAGTGGGTAAAACAACAATATTTGCTTCACTTAGATTATCAGAACATTATCATTGCTATATTTTTTTGCACAGGAAATAGAGTTCTGTGTGTAATGTAATGCTGTGTTTCTTCCAAACACCAATAGTTATGTTAATTGATAAAAAATGTTAATGCATAAGAATTTGTGAATATTCCATATGAATTTTGAGCTTGGTGAAGCATTTGAGAAATGAAATCACCCTTCTTTAATGCTTAAACTCTTACAGCATACCCACACTGGGTAGCAAAACTGAATGATACTCAGTTAGACAGCGGGAGCCCTCTCCGATGGGAATGTAAGGCAACTGGAAAACCCAGACCCACATACCGTTGGCTGAAGAATGGAGTACCCCTCTTGCTTCAGGTACTGTTCGTAACCTTAGCCTGTTCCAGTGTAATTTTAGAAGGATTTCACACAGGACAAGCTATCTTCCTTTAGTCGTATTGAAAGCCATTTCTTATGTATCCCTTATATTTGGAATGAGAAAAATAACATATATAGTTAAAATTTTCTTTTTATTTTAATTGCCTCATTACTTCTTTGAGTAATATATCACTTCTTTAAATTTTATTCTATCCTATAAATTCATTCAAAAATATCAGTGATTATCATAGACGTATTGCCATTTCCAGCAGACTTTTAGACATCATCTAGTTTATTGCTATCACTTTGCAGATGTTGGAGTTATCTCCAAGAAGTAAAGTGACTTGCCCAAGATCATATATCTAGTAAGAGATGAGAGTGGAAGAGAATCCTAGTCTTCTGTGTCCTAGGCAGGTTCTTCACAACATCCTGCTACACATTGACAAATTTATTTTTAGTAAATCTCTTGCATGCTTTTATTTTATTTTTTATTTTTTAACATCTTTATTGGAGTATAATTGCTTTACAATGGTGTGTTAGTTTCTGCTATATAACAAAGTGAATCAGCTATACATTTACATATATCCCCATATCTCCTCCTTCTTGCGTCTCCCTCCCACCCTCCCTATCCCACCCCTCTAGGTGGACACAAAACACTGAGATGATCTCCCTGTGCTATGCAGCTGCTTCCCACTAGCTATCTATTTTACATTTAGTAGTGTATATATTCCCATGCCACTCTCTCACTTCGTCCCAGCTTACCCTTCCCCCTCCCCGTGTCCTCAAAACAACTTAATACCTACTGAATTTGAGAATAAATTGATTACTATTTAAAATAAGAATAATTGTTATAATTTCAGCTCTTTCCCTTGTTGTGGCCTTTCCAGGAAGGAGAGGAAAAAGGGAATAGTTCACTATTTATGGACAAAAGAGAGAGAAAGTTTGAAATTCCAAACACAGCTTCTGCCCAGGTCCTGCCATTACCAAAGGATCTCTTGACTGACATTTGCCTCTTTGGGCTTTGGTTTGCTCTTTTGTAAAATGAAGAGGTTGGATCAGATCATCCCTACAGTCCCATCCAGCTCCAATATTCCCTTACTCTAAAACCAGTTAGTCCAAAACAGAACACAGTTACACAAAAAGACAGACAGAAATAAAAAAGAACAATAGAGCTGTTAAGGAAAACTGAGGGGGAGGGAGTGGGAATCCTGAGATACTCGTTCATTGCCTGTCTCTCTCTAATTCTCTTTGGGATATCAGATAAACCTTGAGATGGGATCTGTGCTAGTTATATTTTCAACTCCCACATCCAAGTAAAGTGAATTCCACTGGCAGATAATAGTCTGTTAAGCGAATGGGTTAATTTTTAAAAGGATGTCAAATTTCTTGGCATCTTCGTTGATAGGTAATCAAAGCACTGCTCACTAAAATTAAAAGAATGATTTGTTTGACATTAAGGAGATAAGACACCTGGTTGCTTAACAGCATTTTAAATTTAAAATTTGCTTTTGAAATGTGTTCTTGGCCTCAGTTTACCTCAGTTTGCTAATGCTCAATCCTCTGTCTTCTGTATTGTTTCATCTGATCAGTTTACATTTTCTGACCAATAGTTTTATGCAGAATCCAGTTGCAGGGCAATTTTTTAATTTGTGTTACTGTGTTGCGAAGTGAGAGAAAAGGCAGACTTCTGACCGGATTAATATAGTAAAGAGATTCTTGTGATGACCTGGCCTATATTTAACCTTGATCCCTTGTATATACAGTCTCAATCCTTCTACCATTTGAACTCCTGCTTCTCCTTTGTAAAATGAATTCAAATAAAAGCAGTATCGGCTGATTGTATTTCATAAGCTTAACTAGTATACCAAACAAAAGCAGTTTATTTTAAAAACATAACCAAAAGTAAAACTCATAAGTATAACTACAGGAAAATATAGTTATAATTTCTTTTCTGACTGAGAAATAGTTGTATTTTACAGAAGATATTATATTAGAATAATGAACAGTAGATTTGTGTTCCTAAGTTGTCAAATAATGTTCAACTGTATTAATCAGAGGCTTTTTTGTCTTGATCTAGCAGAGAGTAACTGCAAAATCTCTATGATTCATTCACTTTCTATATCTATTTTTTTTTATTCCATTACAGAGTAGGGTTGAGATGGTTAATGGAGTATTGATGATCCACAATGTGAATCAATCAGATGCTGGAATGTATCAGTGTTTGGCTGAAAATAAATATGGAGCCATTTATGGGAGTGCTGAGCTGAAGATTCTAGGTATGCAATTTCTAAGTAAATAAAGAGGAAAAAAATGTTGCTTCTTTTCATGCTGTAATTCTTACTATACTGAAGGTTTATGATGTGATCGTAAAAACCTATTTTATGGTTTGCAAAGAAATACTATGTCTTGCTGATATGTATTTTTTTTAAGCTTTAGGAGACAAGTTTACATGGTGTACAGTTTGTCCCATAACTTTCTATAAGATTTTCTCTAATTTTAGTTTTAATCCTAACAGGTTTATACAATATGTCTTTTCTATGGTATTAAAAATATCATGTAAGAAAAGTATGTTAACTTTCAAGGAAGAATGTTTTAAGGGTAGGGAATCAGAATGTAGGTTTTCAACACAGCAGTGCTTAATATTCTCCCAAGCAGCTGCTACCTACCAGTAGGTATGTGGTTCCTGTAAGGTGGGACTCCTAAGTAAATCTCACTCTCTTGAAGGGTCATCAACCGTTGTCACCTTTACAGGTTGATGAAAGCCCTTCTGAGGCCAGGCCAGCAAGCTCCTAGTGTTACACTCTTGAGAATATAACCACAACACTAGCATTATTTCACTCTTTAATACAAGAAAAATTCAGTCCAGGGGAATAAGCTACCCAGATTGAGCATGGTTCAGTTTCTGGAATAGATTTTACTTTTTCCCACTCTCATGATTTTCTAAGCTTTTGTTCTGGGATGATTATAATACAAAGAGAGAGACTTAGATGATCTTAACGCACCATATCCCAAACGTGGGCAGGAGCCTAAGTGTGCTTTGTACTTTCCACTGACCCAAAGCACAACATTAACAGAAACACCCAAGATCTCTGGAATCTGAAAATGCACCATTCACATATCAGCTATGTGATAAATCAAAAACCATAAATCAAGCAGAATTATGAATGTTTACATTTGAAATTTCTTCACATTATCACAAATCCATCCAAAATAGATATAGGAATCCACGTTTCAATGTCGTACATCCTAACCAATCAAATATTAATGTACTTTCTTGTCAGCTCATACTCCAACATTTCTGAATTAAAAAGCTGATTCAGCTTTCACCTAGTTAATGTTTTACCCAGAAACACTCTCAAATGTGTCCCTTTCTCATTCACTAGACATATTTTCAAAATTATGTTTAATAAGGTATATTCCCAGTAGGCAACCAAAAATATCACCTGTGATCTTCCTATAAATTCCTTAACTTTTCTTTCAATTTTTTAATCCATGGCAATTGGTACCTTTTGTGTGTGTGTTGCATACATATCTTTTAATGTTGTGTGCCATGCATTATACTGATATGTGATGGACATAAAAAACTTATGAAATATTCATAAAATTGTCATATTGGCATAAATAAATGTCTCAGATACAGTAAACTTGTACGCATATTTCCAGTTTATCTTTTAGATTCAAAGGTGACTTTTTTTTTAATTTGTTTTTGTCTCTCTGTCACGTGTTGTTTTTGTCCAGCATTCTCAACCACAGCTACCTACTGGAATTTCCTGGGAAGTTTAATCAAAACTGTCTTCAAATGATCAGGCCTAGATGAATAATTGCAAACAATGAAATAAAATTTTAATTGAAATTTAAATAATTCAATTTCTTAAAAATATATTTCTTTTAAAACTACATTTAATTTTGTATACTATTAAAATAAAATATGCATTAAAACTCATAGATAGGAAATGGGCTACACAGGATTGCCTTCTATGCAGATAACCTCCATTTTTCCAAAGGAAGCCCAAAATAGACTTCTGTGTCCAGCCCCTTCACCTTTTGTCCAAAGTGCTCATTAGTCTTTCACAATTAAAGTTGATAATCATAATTAAAGCATCTCATTCTTTGAAACAGCCTTTGTCTCTGGGCCCCACAATTGTATGGAACTATCACCTGCTGTTGGAAAGAGAAGCCAATAAGATAGCTACTAATTAATAATAAATTAAATTTCAAGTTAGTGCCTTTTACATGTGTAGATATCCTATGATTTTATTAGAAATGCATTCCAAAGATAAAGTTGCCAAATCTTGGTGAATCATCCATTAGAGGTTATTGTCATTGCTTGTGGTAGAACTAACCTTTTACTTTTTCATAGCTTCAGCTCCCACTTTTACACTGAATCAACTGAAGAAAACAATAATTATTACTAAAGGCCAAGAAGTCATCATAGAGTGCAAACCCCAAGGCTCTCCAAAACCAACCATCACTTGGAAGAAAGGAGACAAAGCAGTTAGAGAGAATAAAAGGTTAGAAGTCTATTTCATAATTCAAACTCTTAATATCAGACTTTTTGAATGCAGATGATACAAAGTATATGTCTTGCCATAATTGTGAGATATATGTCATGAACTGACTGAACTATGGTTTTGTCTACATAGTGATTAAAAAAAATCAAATGATTTATAAAGAAAAAAGTTATACCTCAATATAACCAGACTTCTTTGCTTCAATGGTGTTTCAACACCAGTTGGGAATTTCACCAGGTTATGAAGAAAGCAAACACTTTAATTAAGTTAGTAATTTTTGGTTTTCATTTGGGTCTGCAGATTTGAGGATCCACAAGTTATCTATGATAATCTTTAGAGATCGGGTTCTCATTTCAATGCTAATATTAAAAATAATATAAATATACCCTGGATCTTCTGGATAATCAATTTATGACAGAATATTTCCAAGTGAAATTTGTGCCGAAGTTTGCATTTTTGTTTTCAATCACATTGATGCAAAATACTATAGAATTATTTCAATTGCCACAGGCAAATGAGAAATGTTCAGAGAACTATTTAACGTGTAAAGGTTTGTCTTTGGTATGTAAAGCCAAAGGATACCACAGGAATACAAATGGGGAAAAGTGATGAGAGAATCAAATACTTGCATGACAGTTGATATATGGCAAATTTGAAAGTTCCATGCTTTACCAATCATTATCATGTGGTGTTTTACCTTTGGCAAAATATTATCCTCCATTCTGTTAAAATAATGTTGTATATGTTGTTTTACAGTTTTGTTTTTCATTTGATCTATAAAGATAAGGAGTTTATGTTTTGTTTTATGTTTGGGTCTCTGTAAACATATAGCTAAAATAATTTAATTCAGCATTAGAGGTCCATTTAAACAATTCTTTAAGTAATTTTGGAATATTTTGAAATACTTGAAAAATTTCTTTAGAATATATGTATATTTTTCCCATTCAATTCTGAGAAGCACTGTTTTAAATTGCTTGTCTCTGATGAAATAATTTATGAATGATTGGATTCCATCCAGGCCCAAGGATCTACGCTGCCTGGAAAAGGTGACAACCTAGAATTGACATGGGTCATAATGGACATTTTGTTTTGAAAAAAATTTCTCTTTCTTAGTGGGGGTAGGGCTGGGCAGCAAATCACACACTGAGAGATCAGTGTTGCATTTTGTTGAATTGCATTTGGTTGAATTACATATGGTCGAATTGAAGTTTTTTGGATTATTGCTCAGAAATATGAAAAAAAAAAACTGACACAAATCTTTCATTAAAGCAGAAGAAAATTAATTCATTGTATAACAGTAAGAACATATTTACATTGCTTGGTTATCATTTTTTCTGAATGTATTAAATTTTTTCATAATATCATCAAAATATATATGCCATATTAGTACAAGCCATTCCATTTGAAATGCATTACTTTGTGTTTGTGGATGGCATGTGAGCCTTGTCTTATTTATTTCAGTTCACCATAGAATGTTCCTCATCAACTATTCATAGATATCACATTGAGTTTAAAAAAGTGGCATCTCTTTTGTCCAAGCAAAAGTACTGAGAGAGGAACAGGATTATGGGTTTTCTATTACAACAAATATGAGCATAATAAACTTTTTATTTTCCAGAAGAAGTTAAAAAGTATAGTTTGTGAATTTTCCATTTTTCTTGCTCACTTTTCTATTCACTGCTAACCCCTTGGGTTAGTGAGACAAATACAATGGCTTCAAACACAGATCACTCAATTTTTCCAGATCTAAATACTTCTGATCAAAGTGCTATTTAGGAAAAAGGCTGAAAGGTGTTTTTATTTAAGTAAAAGCAAGATTTGGGCACAATTACTTAGCATTGTGTTACCCTGAATGATATGTTTATATCATAACAGGTCTGTAAACTGGTTGAATTTAATAACAAAGACCAAAGATCATAGTGCATTTTTATTTTTTTGGCCGCATCTGCACAACATGCAAGATCTTAGTTCCCTGACCAAGGATTCAACCCGTGCCCCCTGTGGTGAAAGCACAGAGTCTTAAACACTGGGCCACCAGGGAAGTCCCAAAAGGGCATTTTTATTCTTAAAAATTGACAGGACCACTTGCAAAATATAACTTTTAGTTGTATGCAATTTACTACCACACTGAGATTTCAGGTTTCACAAAGAATACAATCTAGTTGGGTATAAAAAAATATAAATGTTCAAATATTAAAATAAGAGGCTAAGATTTAATTCACAATAGAAAGATTTCCACAAAGTAGTATGAGAAGACACACATAGATATTTGGACAACTGTACATTCTAAAAATATGAATGGAAACTTGAAACTTAAAATTTTAATGATATGTATTATACATTCTTTAAAATAGCATGTCAGTTACACATGACAACTTATTTTCTTACATATATTTTAGATCATTTGTCTCTGTTACAAAGCACCTCAACCATTTGTAAGAATTGTAAATATAAGCGTAAGTGGAAAGGGAGATGTTAGAAAACTGTTAAGGCTTTGAAAAGTTTGGGTCATATGTATTTCACATGGGGCTACAGTTTCAAATCATGGTTTATTTTGTTGTAATATAAGTATATTCACCATTCATGTGATCTTCATCAAGTATGTCCCCCACTCATGCAACCTACAACTGGAAAAAAAAATGTTAAACGAATAGCCTTGCCCTTCATTCATAATCTTCACAGTTATTTGGGGTCTTTCCAAATTAAAGATTGAAACAGCAAAAGGCAGTTTCCTACATGGTCAAATAAAGACTAGTATTACATTGGGGAAAAGGTTTTAAAGTAATAATATATCATAAGAGGAACATTTAAGTGTGAGAAACATATCACAAAGCATAAAATTGTGTCCAGAGCAATAGCATAAAAATGTAATAAAAGATTTTAATTGCAGAAAAAAATGTCACCTAATCATCTGAGAACATCTCAGAAAGGTGAATTTGAATCTAGCATTAATTTCAATTTAACTGTAAACTGTAAATGCAATGTTATAACAACTGGAGGTTAATAGTCATTTGTTTTATCAATAGAGTGTCAAACAATTTATTAGCTTACCTTTTCTGCCACATTTTCATGGAATGTTCCCAAATTCAGTTTCGTTTTGTTTGTTTTGGGAGGGATACTTCAAAACACAGACTTTTTTGAATTTATCTGTTTCACTAAAGAAATACATAAACCATTATTCTAAAGTTTAAAATTTAGTAAGGAATAACTAGAACACAACATGAATTTTAGAAGAAATATGATTAACAAATAAGTTGTCTGATTATATATTACAAAATATTTCATTCATTTGACCCTAAATGATACATCTAAAGTATGTAAGAAAATGGATATTAGAGTTTGTGAGTTGCTTGTAGTCATTTGTTGTTTATATTACAGAATGAGTTGTTTATATCAGAAAATGATCAATATGAACTGCTGTTCAAACATTAAATCATATTATTACTAATAATGATGATGATTACTCATAAGTCTGTAGCATTTATAATTTACAGAGCATTTTAACATTGTGAGTAACAGAACCCAGTGAATAAAACAGGAAGACTATGAGTTTTCAACAAGTTACTTGATTTTCTTACTTATAAAATTGGATTCTAAAAGAGTAACCTTGTTGGGTTCTGAAAAATAAATGAAATTTTGTGTGTAAAATACACTGGCTGGTGTACGGCATTCAGTAAGTGCTCAATGAATGTTACCATGGTGATGAAGTTGTTGCTGCTGAACTTGGCAGTGGTGGTGTCGGTGATGATGATGGTATCATTTGAAACTTTGAATCTTTGCATACTGGCCTCAATTTTTGTTATCAATAGTTCTGAAAAACTTTAACACTTTCCTATCCTTTCTCTACCAATTAAGGGAAAGATACCTGAACTAAGTTATTATCTGGCATTAAAGGAGTCTTTTGGGCCTTCCATGTGACAAATTTGTTAATCTGTGTCCCTAAATTGAATTCTTTGTCCCTCACACCCAAAACCTCCACTTCTTGGCATTTATTCCTGGTGTGGCCATTCTCACCAATCTTACCTACTCCTAGTTCAGTATCATTGAGATAATTTCTGAACTAGCAGGTTGAATAGTTGCTTGTTCCATGATCAGTATTTTAGGCCATGTGAATATACATATAGATAAATATACATGGGGAGTTAATGGAAATAGAGAAGAAGATTTTAAAACTATATTTATTTTTTTCTTTTAAGGAATCTCTTGGTTTTGCCCCATTGCTTTTAAAGATCACCAGCACATATCCACTTAAGTTCCTTTATCAATCATGTCCATTTTCATACTAAAACGAATTTGCTCCAGGAGTACTAAGACATGAAACAGTCCTTGGGGATTTTCTCCTCTAGTATACTTTCATTCAGAATGTTCTGCTCATCAAACTCATACTAGATTTTCACTTCAGCTCATTATTTCCATTACTTGGCCATTATCTTTTGTTAAAATATAATCACCCAGAGGCACTCCAGCAGTGCACAAATATTAAGCTTGTATTATTCCTTGTTCATTTCCTGTACTTTTTGTGGACAAAGACAATTTTGGCTGAAATGAAGAATACATAGTTTTTGATAAAGGCACAATTTGTTTTGTTTCCTTTCCATCTGCACATATATAAACTGTTATTGCAATGCATAGAATATGCCATACATGTTTTAAAAATTATTCACAATTATTGGAATAAGTACCAATTTTCATTTCTAGATGGGGGCGGGTGGGTACCAGTTACAGAGATAATAGACTATAATTCAGATGGGTGCTAAAGAAACGCTGCATCCCAAAATATAAAAAGTATCCTATGGAGGGGCAGTATTATAACGTAATTTTTCTTTTATGGGCCTATAATCTAAGGAAAGACTTGTAATAATCCTTTCCTCACCAAAGGAGCTTCAGAACGGCGAAGTTTCCAACTTACTCATTTAACACGCACAGAAAATCTCACTTGAAATGCCCATTAGTTGACTTCTAGTGGGAATTCATGTTGTGTTTATTAGGCAACAATGATCAGGCTCACATACTGACTCACAGACATATGGAAAAATATATTCTTAGCACAAGCCCTGAAGGACACTATTACTGAGGGGAAAACAGGGTCTTCTTTCATTTTCTAAGGAAAAAGAGGAATTCATGGGTATAATTAAGGTCTTGTTTCCGTCCCTTTGTTTCTATCTACATGCTGTGTCTGCTAATGAACAAGCTGTTTCATTGTTTCCTCTGCGACAATGTATTTTACATATTAAGAACATAAAACAATATAGACCCTAGGTATCTTGCTTTTTTCAGGGTCTAAGAAATTGTACAATGAGGGAAAATGAGCATTCATATATCAAGAATATGTCAGTTGACTTCCTTTATTAATTAAAATCTATGCTTTCAAAGGAAATAAAATAAAATAACATTATTTATCTAAGGGAAGAGAAAGTTGATAGCTGACTTCATAAGTTTTAATATGTGTGAACTGCTTGCAATCTACAATGTTTTATCTGCAATGTTTATCAGAGACTGTGACTTGCTGTTCCAGAAGCCCACCAAGCTTAAGGGGATGAGGAGGAAATGGCCTTACATATGTTATGGTGGGGTTAGGATGCTGACTTCCTGGTTTCAAAAGCTAACTGCAGAAGGTCCTGCCTAATTAACCTTCTCTTTAAAATGCTAGCAAAACACTAAAGAGGAAAAAATGCAAAGCCATAGGAGCATTGGAAATTAACCAATGTAGATGAACAAATTTTTGGCCTCTAGGAGGAATCACTCCTTCAAGTAAAAATGGGCTCAATTAAGAAATGCTCAAGGGCTATTAAAACCTAGGTCCCTGAAACTACAACTAAATCAATATAAGAAACTAACAGGGAGTCTTCCACTAACTGCCCTCCACCCTCCAAAGTATTTTATCTTTAATTACACTGGACTCTCATAATTCCCCAAAGCACGTTCTTCATCTTCTCACCTTGTAAACTTTACACAAACTTTTCCCTTCTCTCTCCTCCCCTTCCTTGTAGCATGCTGGTCAACCACAACAACACTTGAAATCCTAACTCAAAAGACAGAACTCTCTTCTTATGCTTTCTCACCATTGGAAATGCTCAAGCAGATACAATTATCAAGAAGCTGTAGTTAGTAGGAAGTTAGATAAATGATGTAACTCAACTTCTAACTTTTAATTTAGTTCCCAATATGTGCCAATTCACGACCCTCTGATTTAGATATTGTCATCTCTAATATACCAATTTTGAAACTTAAAGAGATTAAGTGATGTGTTCAAGGTCATCCATCATAAAGCTGAGCTTTAAAAATCAGTCTGATGCTAGTCAATGATTCTCTGATAATCTTTAATAGTCAGATTGTCTAGCAGTGATATTGCATTTCAATCTACATGGAGAATAGTGATTGAATTCCTTCTTAGTGTCCCTGATGTTTTTCTGATTCACCTTCCCTGTCTATATTCAAAAGCTGCATGACCAACTTCATAGGCAGTTTTCACACACACACACACACACACACACACTCACAAATATTCAGAAAATCCTCCAAATAAAGAGCTAAATTTGAATCTAATTTTCCTTCCAACAAAAGCCATGGAGCCAAACTAAAAACCAAGAGACACAGTGGTCAAAATTTCACCTTGCTTTTATTTTTTTCTTTCTCCATCTTACCTTATGTTAAACTGGACCACAAAGGTATTGATTGACAGTCCAGTTATAAGAAATATTATTTGTTCTTTAGTTTCAGTGGCACATTGATCAATTGATCAAGTGGTATAGAAAAAATAATTCTAAAGATGCCATTATTGTGATGCTTCTGGGCTGTGCTCGCATATTTTTCCCATTGTAGATCTCCCTTATTTTGAGGGATACCCAATGTTTCTAAACTTGGTCTTCCTCAGACAATGAATCACCCCAAATTATTCAAATTTATTGAGTAACAACGTGCTCACACTACGACAAATAGTTGAATGGGAATGGAAGATCAAAAGAATTCTCACATTTTCAGATGATTCCATTTTCAAAAGTATGTTTAGATAATATAACAATGATCATGAATATTCAAATTAATGACATTCATTTAAAGACAAAATATGCATGTAAGAAAGCTTCAAATTATTTGTTCCTAACATTTCCCAAGTTTAAGGTCACGGAAAATCTAAATGTTTCTCTTCAAAGGTCTTCACACTTTTTTTCATGATCTCACCATCAGTTTGTTTCATTTCCACTTTTTAAAAAATTGTTGAATATAACAAAACATGCCTCAGTTCCCAAGGGGAGGTAACACTGAGGAAGTCAGTTAATTTAAGCTGCAAATGACAACAAAATAATTCTGGCTCTGTTGTGCTATGAACACCACCAGTTTGTGGCTTTACATCTCTAGCTAATTAGTAGTTTAGCAAATAGTTCATAAATTCTGCTTCTAATTATGGTTCATTTACCCCAGTTACTATAAATTGCTGCACAAGTTGCTTAGTTATGCTCTCCGCATAGGCACAACTTGAACAAATCATTAATTGCTTAAAGGCTTTTGTTTTCCAAAAGCCCCCCAGACTACAACGTTCAGCTCAATTTGTCCTTAATACAAAAAACAACTAAAATACTTGGGAATTCAAGCATCTAAGTACATACTACTGACTGATCCTACTATCTCACCAAGTGACTCTTCAGTGAATATAAAATAGTGAAGAGAGACGATTCCGGGGATGTTTAGAAAAAAGTATTTTATGATGGACATTTTTAGCTTCCTCTGAGAGTAGCAGAGTCACTTCTGTTCAGTTTTTGCATAAATCAGGATCTAATTTAACTATGGTTGACTCATAATGGGAATTAGTGGACTGGTTACAAACTAGGGCATAGACACAATAACCTTGACAACAATGAAAAACAACCTGCAGATCATTTCTGTAAAAGATAACATACACACATTTAATCATTAGCATGTTTGCTTCTCTTTGCTCAAATAACAGAGTTATTTATCAGATAAGGTTAGATAGGTAGATGGATAGATTGATAGATAGATAAATAGATGATAGATAGAAAAATATAAGATGACCACTATGTTCTTAGTTGTATCTAGAGGTTTCAGGGTACCAATTTATTTTTGTTTTTCTCTCTTTTCAGTTGTAAATAGGAGCTCCACTTCTTTCCCTAATGTCAAATTGCTGAGACACTGTTCTGTTTAATTCAATTTATTTCAGTGGAAACAAAACTTTATTCAACGTATACTGAATGTAAGACACTATGCAGGTTCATACCAAAACAAGTAAGACAGAATCTCAACCCTCAAGGTGGCACCTGTTTAAAGGGCAATAAAACTAACTCATAGATAATTACAAAACAGGATATTTAAGGTAATAATAACATAGGATTATTAACACAGGATCCTTAATAGATACTATTTAGGTAATGTTAACAGGATAATTAAGACAACAATACAAATAAATACCTTTTATTGAGAATTGGTTCTTTTATCTAGGCAGTACTTAGTATCAATCCTCAAAGCAAGGTACCATTGTAAGGGACATATAATCAACCTCATTTTAAATAGGGTAATTGAGTCACAGAGAGATCGCCTAAGGCCACACACATAGCAAGTTACAGAGTCAGAAAGAAAGTCCAATTCTCATTGAATCCAAACCACTTCTTGGTGTATTCCATTCTGTAAAAAAAACTTTTGCGATTTAAGAAAAGGAGAAAATTAAATCTGTATGGAAGATGAGGGAAAACTTGGATGAACCGCCATTTGAAATAGTCCTTAAATAGGATTTGACACATAGAGGTAGAATGTATTTTAGAAATAGTTTAGAATTTGGAAAAACATAGTCATAAATCCAGCACACTTTTGTGAAAAGTAAATACTATTATTTGGCCAAGGAATAGATTATGTGTAAAAATGTAAATAAGCAGGAAAGATTGAATAGCTAAGGACAAATTGAGGAGAACTTGGAAAGACAAATTGAGTCTATGCTTAATTTAGTAGCCAACGGGTAGTTTTTAAAAGACTAAGCTCACGTCTATTTTGGAATATTTACTTTTTTTATACAGTTTTTTAAACTAAATTTAAATTTTCTGTAACAAAAAATATGCCCTAAATATTACACTAATCTTCCCAAAAGAAAAAAGATAAAACAATGACAAATATAAAATATGTAAATAAATATTATTTAAATATTCTGATTTTATCACTGAGCTGACAAGAAAGTCAGGAGGAAATGCTAAGGCCAGGATCTGAGCTTACCCTGGAGTCATGTGCCAAAACTGGCTTTTACCTCAAGGGTATTTACTGGCCTTAGTTTTTATGTGTTGCTGGGCCAAGAGGGAAGACAAAGCCCAGAGCATGCCCCCCTATAAGACTGGCTCACAAGTGGCTACCCATGCAGCATAAAAGTGACTTTTATATAAATCAACCTCCTCGGAAAAATCACAAGGAAAATCATGTCTTGTGTCTGAGTTCTGAATGGAGGGAGGAAGTCTTTCACTGAGATTTTGTAATTACCAGTCAGAAACCCTAAGGTATAGTACCTGGGCAGCCTGAAGAATTCAGTGTAAGAATGTAGTTAAGGTCGACGCCAACATGACTTGAACCCAGACACTTAAGGTACAACAAAGAATTAAAGGTAATGAAAGTACCCATATGTAGGCAATTTTTGTTTTATATTGCCATAAAAAACAATAATATTTTTTAATGTTACAAAATAAGAAAAAAAATCAAAAACTCAAAAACCATAACATGAGAGGGTATTTGGAGTTAAAGTGTTCCAAGATGCTTGAATTATTTGGAAACAGGTAAATATATTTATTCATTTTAGAATTTGCTAAGTTTAAGCATGTCTAAATTTCTAGTACAATGAATAAGAGGATTGAAATTAAGTGTGCTGTTTCCAAACTAGTTGAGGAAATAAATATAATGAAAAAAATTAACTAATCGATGAACAGAGGAGAATGAATATATATATATATATATATATATATATATATATATATATATACACACACATATGGCAAATGAGGGACAAATAGGAAGTATGAAATAAATTAGTAAAATAAACACAAACATCAGGAATGACTAGAAATATTGAACTAAAATAAAAATCTGATAATCATATGTTTATAAGAGATATGCTTAAAGCATAAGGAAATAGGAAAGCTGGAAGTTAAAGAGTAGGAAAAGATTTATCAGTTAAATACTAACCCCTCCAAAAACTTAACTCCATCCATATCATAAAAATAGACTATAAAAGAAGAAATATAAAGATGGTCATTATATTAAAAAAGCTTAAATTGATCAAGCAAACAATTTAAAACCTTTACATCTCTTATAACTGCTTCAAAATATGCAAAATAAAAATGAACCATTTTATAAGAAAAAATAGGTGAATCGTAGTAGGTGAATTTAACATATATTCCTTGTATTTCAGAACTTAGAGGAAAATTTATATCTTAAAGGCTTATATTAGAAAAGGAGAAAGCTGAAAATGAAAGAGTTAAGTGTCTATCTTAAGAATTTAGGAAAAGAACATGAAACTAAACTTACAGAAAGTAACAAGAAATTTATAAAAGCAAAAATTAATTAAACTGCAAACAAATATCAAACATAATTGAAGGGTTGACCAAATATTGGTCCTTTCAACAGGCTAAGAAAATTGGCACACCCCTAGTGATCAAGAACATGAGAGAAGACATAAAAAAATTTAAGAGAAAAAATGGAAACATAAGCACAAATTTTGCAGACAAATTGAAAATATAGTAAGAATATGAGGAATAACTGAATGTCAACAAAGTTGTACGCTCAAATGAAAGGGAGAAATAAAACATAATTTCCCAAACTGACTCAAGAAAAATTGGAAAATCCAAATAGTCAACTAATTATTATATTAATCTTTAAAAGCCTTCACCCCTCCCACCACATGCAAACTCCAGCCCCAGATACTTTTACTTAAAAGTTCTACCAAACAAAGGATAAATGATTCCAATCTTACACAGCTGTTTTATAGTATAGAAAAGAAGGAAAACAACCTAACTGAAGCTGACAAAGAGAGTATGAGAAGTAAAAATACAAACCAAGCCCTCTCATGAGCATAGATGTAAAAATTCTAAACAAAATATTTGCAAATATAAAACAATAGAATCTAAAAAAGATACTACATGACCAAATTGGGTTTCACATAGGAAACCAAGTTGATTTAGCATGAGAAAATCAATTTATACAATTTACCACATTAAGGATTAAACAAGAAAAATCTTAATGTCATCTCAATAGAGCAGAGAAAGCATTTGATGAAATATACCTGTTTATGATTTTAAAAAGTCTCTAGCACCTGGGGGGAGGTGTGGGGACATTCTAAACCTCTGATGGTATCAATCATTCAATCAATAAACTAAGAATAGCAAAATATTAGAAGCATCCCCTTTGAGACTGGGAAATAGACAAGAGTTTCTGCTATAGCCAAATTCAGCATTTTATTAGAGGTCCCAGCCAGCAAGGGAAGAGAAGAAAAAGTATGAGAAATGGAAAGTAAAAAAGAAATGGAAAGTAATGAAAGTAAAGCTTTCATTATTGGCACAATACTTAATTGTACACATAGAAAGTTCAAAATAATATATAGAAAAATTATTTTAATCGCTTAGAGAGTTAACTAGGTTTCTCAATACAAAACATAAATAAACTTGCATTTCTATACACCAAAACAAAAAGAGTGAGAAATTTACAATGGCATCAAAGAAGTTACTTTTGAATGGGAGGCCTTGGAATTGTTCAGGGAGGGACAAACAGCATGCTTCTGGGATTAGTAATGTTCTAATTTTAAAATTTATATTTAGTTAAAATATATAATTTCATTTATCTATGGGTGATAACTTTTCCAAAAATATAGTACACCCAGGACCCAGTATTCTAGAAGCTTCTTACTTATTCCCTCTTTTCTGATGCCAGAGGAACATTTTAAGTGTCATATTCTCAAAGGCTTTTTTGAAAGAAACTCCTTTTTAAGATTCTATACAAAGCAGTTACAGAGACAAGTGGCTTGAGTTTGGGATTTTCCCATAGCAATTTAGAAATTTTTGTACTCTTCATCACTGTGTGCACCAGCAGTGTCATTGGACTGAAATTACTAATAACAGTGATTTACCAGACACCCATTGTGTACCAAGCTATGTTGCTTAATACTTTATAGATGCTGTTTCTTTCAAAGATGTTTTCTATGTGTTGTGGGATGTGTGTATGAACAAGTAAGTAGAAATGGAATAAGAGCAGACAATGTGAGAATGCCTGAGTGTAGATCTGACTATATTGTTTGTGCTTTTTGAGAAAAATATATAAAATATTTATGGTTTACCTATAATTTTGTTTTTGGTACAACTGGTTTCTCTGCTGGAATGGATCATTTTGTACAGTTTTCCCAGGGTATTGGAAGGTCATTGCTTTCAGAACCCTCTGCATGGATGCTCAAGACCCTTATATAAAATGGCTTGTACAGTCTGCCCTGCATATCTCTGTGTTCCACATCTATGGATTCAACTTTCTGTTGATCAATCTTCTAGGTATGTGCCAGAAGATAGAGAGGGCTGGCTGTATGTGCGTATTCTTAAGCTTTTCTTTTAACATCTATTATAAGATACTGGTTGACCTGTACATTATAAAATTCAATTTAAAAAAAATTTTAAAGTATTGAAATAGTATTTAGGAAATCCTCAGTCTCACATTTCATGATAGTTCTTGGTAAGTAAATTAAACATGAAAAAAATTACTTATTTACTTGCTAGATGTTTGGTTGTACCCCAATTTTTTTTTTTTTTTTTTTAATTTTGTTTATTTATTTATTTATTTATGGCTGTGTTGGGTCTTCGTTTCTGTGCGAGGGCTTTCTCTAGTTGCGGCAAGTGGGGGCCACTCTTCATCGGGGTGCGCGGGCCTCTCACTATCGTGGCCTCTCTTGTTGCGGAGCACAGGCTCCAGACGCGCAGGCTCAGTAATTGTGGCTCACGGGCCTAGTTGCTCCGCGGCATGTGGGATCTTCCCAGACCAGGGCTCGAACCCGTGTCCCCTGCATTGGCAGGCAGATTCTCAACCACTGCACCACCAGGGAAGCCCCCCAATTTTTTAATATACTCATTTTTTGATGATTTAATCATTATTGGAAAAAACAAAAACAAAAGAGAAGTGAACATCACCACTTGCTAGCTGTGTGAATTGAGCAATAATAATAATTGATAACATTTATTATGGGCTTACAGCAGGACAGGAATATGTGAAAGCATTACATATATTAGCTCATTCACTCCCACAAGGTTGGTTTTTGAATCCTTCCCATTTTACAGACAAAGAAACTGAGCTATACAAGCGTGAAATAATTTGACAACAGTCACACAGTTAGTATGGGGTCAGTGGTGACAGGCTTCACATCTAGAAACCCCAGCCCCACTTATGCTCTTAAGCACTTAATAAAGAAATACCATCTCACATATACTGAGCTTGCCTAACTATCTTTCTAAGTCTCAGTTTTCTCATTTGTAAAGTGAAGCCAATGATAATTAACTCAGATTTTTGTGAGACTCTAAGATTTTGCATATTGACTTTTTTTATTATTAAAGTATAGTTAATTTACAATGTTGTGTTAGTTTCAGGTGTACAACAAATTGATTCAATTTTCCATATATGTATGTTTTTTTTTCTGATTCTTTTTCATTATAGGTTATTACAAGATATTGAATATAGTTCTCTATCCTTGTTTTTTGTATATTTTATATATAGTAGTGTATATCTGGTAATCTCAAACTCCCAGTCTATCCCTCCCTCCTTTCCCCCTTGGTAACCATAAGTTTGTTTTCTATGTCTGTGATTCTATTTCTGTTTTGTAAAGTTCATTTGTATCACTTTTTAAGGTTCCACATATAAGTGATATCATATAATATTTGTCTTTTTTTGTCTGACTGACTTCACTTAGTGTGATAATATCTAGGTCCATCCATGTTGCTGCAAATGGCATTTCATTCTTTTTTATGGCTGAGCAATATTCCATTCTCTGTGTGTGTGTGTGTGTGTGTGTGTGTGTGTGTGTGTATATACACATACATACATATCACATCTCTTCTTTATCCATTCATCTGTCAATGAGCATTTAAGTTACTTCCATGTCTTGGCTATTGTAAATAGTGCTGCTATGAATATTGGAGTGCATGTATATTTTCAACTTAGACTTTTCGTCTTTTCCAGATATATGCCCAGGAGTGGGATTGCTGGATCATACAGCAATTCTATTTTTAGTTTTTTAAGGAAACTCCATACTGTTTTCCATAGTGGCTGCACCAATTTACATTCCCACCAACAGTGTAGGAGGGCTCCCTTTTCTCCACACCCTCTCCAGCATTAATTATTTGTAGACTTTTTAATGATGGCCATTCCGGCTGGTGTGAGGTGATACCTCATTGTAGTTTTGACTTTCATTTCTCTAGTAATTAGCAATGATGAGCATTTTTCCATGTGCCTGTTGGCCATTTATATGTCTTCTTTGGAGAATTATCTATTTAGGTCTTCTGCCCATTTTTTGATTGGGTTGTTTGGTTTTTTGATATTGAGCTGTATGAGCTGTTTGAATATTTTGGAAATTAATCCCTTGTTAGTTGCATTGTTTGTAAATATTTTCACCCATTCTGAGGGTCTTCTGTTTTGTTTATGGTTTCCTTTGCTGTGCAAAAGCTTTTAAGTTTAATTAGGTCCCATTTGTTTATTTTTGCTTTTGTTTCCATTACTCTAGGAGACAGATCCAAAAAAACACTGTTGCAGTTTATGTCAAAGAGTGTTCTGCCTATGTTTTCCTCTAGGAGTTTTATAGTATTCAGTCTTACATTTGGGTCTTTAATTCTTTTTTGAGTTTATTTTTGTATATGGTATTAGAGAATGTTCTAATTTCTTCTTTTACATGAACCTGTTCAGTTTTCCCAGCACCACTTATTGAAGAGATTGTCTTTTCTCCATTGTATATTCTTATCTCCTTTGCTGTAGATTAATTGACCATAGGTGCATGGGTTTATTTCTGGGCTTTTTATTTCTGGACTTTCTATCCTGTTCCATTGATCTATATATATATATATATTTGGTGCTAGTGCCATACTTTTTTGTTACAGTAGCTTTGTAGTATAGTCTGAAGTCAGGGAACATTATTCCTTCAAGTCCATTCTTCTTTCTCAAGATTGTTTTGGATATTCAGGGTCTTTTGTGTTGCCATACTAATTTTAAAATTTTTGGTTCTAGTTCTGTGAAAAATACTACTGGTAATTTGATAAGGATTGCATTGAATCTGTAGATTGCCTTGGGTAGTATGGTCATTTTAACAGTATTGATTCTTTCAGTCCAAGAACACAGTGTATCTTTCCATCTGTTTCGTCTTCAATTTCTTTCATCAGTATCTTATAGTTTTCAAAGTACAGGTCTTTTGCCTCCTTAGGTAGATTTATTCCTAGGTATTTTATTCTTTTTGATGCAATGGTAAATGGGATTGTTTTCTTAATTTCTCTTTCTGAGAGTTCATTGTTAGTGTATAGAAATGCAACAAATTTCTGTATATTAATTTTGTATCCTGCAACATTACTGAATTCATTGATAAGCTCTAGTAATTTTCTGGTAGCATTTTTAGGATTTTCTATGTATAATACCATGTCATCTGCAAACAGTGACAGTCCTACTTCTTCTTTTTCAATTTCGATTCCTTTTATTTGTTTTTCTTCTTAAACTGTGTCTAAAACTGGAAGATTCTCAGTAAATAGCAACCATTTGCCTTACTATCAATATCATTAACGACAGCAATAGTGGTCATGTCAGGGAGGGCAGACATTATCATTAGCTGCTGGGAAGGAGTGAATCTTCACATTTTATCTTTGAATATTATCTTTAAAAATATGAATGAAAATGGATTCATTTATTTTGTCTTTAATATATAACCTATTTTTTTTATTTACTTCTGTGCTCAATCATTAATCATTTCATGCCACAGAAATAAAATCTTCTGAACTGCTCAAAGTAGTTTTATCTCCCCAGCAATGCACAAAATCCACACTACATTGTCTAGCCTACCCTCTCAATAACCTCGGAACTGGCTTCTCTTTATCTGCATTTGTCCTAGCATTCTCTACCCAGCAACTAGAGTTTTCATTTAAAATATAACTTGAATCACGTCAGTTTACTTTTTAAAACTTTCCAATGCTCCCTCCTCTATTTAGAATAAAATTAAAACTCCATACCATGTCATGTGAGACCCTATATGAGCTGACTGCTGCTTTCTTCTTTCTCCTCATCTCATTACTCCCCTTCTTCTTACTCAAAAAAGTCCAGCTCCACAGTCCTTCTTCCTGGTCTGTGCACGTACTACTTATTCCTGCCTCAGGGTAAGGCCCCTCCTATTTCCTCAGTTTGAAACACTATTGCCCCAGGGTGTTAGCACTGTTGTGTCCTTATGTATATCTAAGTCTTGGGTTGAATGTTACCTTCTCAGAAGCATTCTTCACCCTCTATCTGTAATAGAACCTCTATCTCAATTATCCCTCTCATTTCACCTCATCTTGTGCTCTTCAAATCACTTACCACAATCTGAAATAATTGTGTTTGTTTATTTTATGTACTCTATAGTTATCTATCTCCCTCCTTGGAATAGAATCTCTGGGAGGCAGCGGCTGTGGTGGTCTTTTATTCAGTAACCTCAGGGTCTAGAATGGTGCTCTGCAGAGTATAGAAACTAATCAATACCTTTAAATAAATCTGTTGGAACAACACAGGAGCCCAAATTCTCTGCAGTCTCACCTTTCGTCTCCATGACCCAGGTCTCAAATGTGAGTGAAGATGGTAATATTTCAAGCTAAATTATTAAGGATATTATGAGGATTAGAGGAGACAGCATCATATAATACTCTAAATTTCTTTGAAGAAAGACATTATAATAAAGGAACTGATAGTATATGACTATTCTATTCACAAAAAGATCTGAGGCTTCTCTCTTAAATGGTAAAATTAAAATAGCGTGGAATTAAATTAGGAATTTGTAAGAAGAAGGGTCAATTCCCTTTGTTTTTTTAATTTAAGAAAATTAACTAAATGGAGTTGCATTTCCAAGATAGCCTCTTTTATGCTAATTTAAAATCTGATTCTCTAGTCAACCCAGTTTACATGACTATCACTGGATTAAAAGTGGCAGCCATAAGGTGTGAGCTTTCCCATCTCTACCTCATTTACCCAGTGAAGCATCTGCAAAACCTCTGTGGGTGGTTTAAATGCTAATATTCAGAAAAGCAGTCTTGGAAGCAAACACCAGCTGTATTTAAGGCCTGCATTTTCCTGGTGAATGTGTCTCTAGGGGTGTAACTTTCCGGTGCCCAGACTTTTAAGCACCATCCATATTAAGCACAAATCAGAACACTTTTCACAAACCACTTAATGCTGTTTAAACCCCACAGGTAAATCATTTTAACTAAACACTTTGATATAGCTTTGCTCTCCAAACTGTCCCTATCTGGTTTTAAGCACTATTATGAAATTGTTTTAAAAATTTAGAGGGTGGCATACGATATTAGAGCTGTTATATCTATATAAATCATGTGTGTGGAATAAGACTGTGTTTTTCCCCCATACTGAGATCAACGCTTAAAATTTTATGTCATTGTCCTCTGTGTATGTGTGTGCTGGGGGGAGGGGCTGGGGGCCAGTACGCATGCGTGCACCTGTGCATCAATTTTTAGTGCAGTGATTTCCAACTTCCATTCTCTAGAAGTTGGTTAGGGGCCCTGATGCTTAATGTGGAACTGAAACAAGATGTGTTCCTTAACTGTATAGGATGTAAATGGCATTATGATCCTTAGTCATTAAGCTTCTTCCATCAAGCAGAGTTCTTGGGGTACACAGTTATGTTTGAAGGAAGAGACTCAGTCCCATCCTTCTGCCTCATTTTATGTGTCATTTACATGTATATGAGCTTCTTCAGCAGTGACATACAGTACCTACCTCCTTCTCACCCAGGGACCATCTCTGAGTTGAGTTCACATGTTTTGCAATACTGAAGGGTTTGTTTACCTAAAGCCCATGGTGATTCATAGGAAAAGAGGAATGGCTCTTTCCTTCCCCTGGTTCAGGCCTCACAGAACCGTCCTAGTTGCTGGCAGGCCTGTGTTCCCGCAGGTTTTTTCCAAACTATAGCATGTGTTTTTTGACGACTTCTGAAAGCTGCAGACTTTTAAGTGCACACCTCTCTTTAAATTATGCCTTTCGTGAAAGTAGAAATAATAAAAGAAGTCTGATTTTTCTACTTCTTTCTGCAGTTTGTACAGCCATAACTTGAGTTTGGGGGCACAATGATGATCTCATGATCATTGCTCAATAATTTTTTTTCATAGTGGTTTAGTCATAAGGATTATACATAAATCTTATCAGGAATACAGAAGAATAGACCACTTCCCCTGGTAATTCTGATGTAGCAGAAATGGGCTGTGTCTACATGATCTAGAGTTTTTATTAGGGCACGGGTGATTTTCATGAGCAGGCAGGTTTAGAAACCACAGCAGTTCAGGATTATCATTTTTCCTCAAACAGGGTGAACTGGACAGAGTTCTACTCTCCTGGTTTGTATCAAATAGCTCCAATTATGCAATTTATTCAGGTTATTTTGTTTACATGACATCAGATGCAATTAAGCTTTCTCAAATAATGGGGATTATTTGTATGGTAATATCTGGCAATGAGAGAGAGGCAGACACCACTCAGATAAAAAGGAACAAAAACAAGTAGGGAAGCCAGACCTCCAAGAGACTGAACTGAACAGTTATCCTGGATCAGGCAGAATCAGAAACATTATCAGCCCTGGTCCATGGACTTAACTCTAGTGTGCTCCTATTTGGACTAGAATCTTTCTCCTTTCTCCACCTCTGTATCTCATTATGTGTCTTGGTTCTCCTCCTGACCAGACTAGATCACTACTCACTTTCCCCTCTGAATCATATACTGAGAACATGACAACTCCAACCTATCTGCCTCTCCCACACCTGCTGCATAAATAATCATTTAGCCTAAAGTGGTATTTTCAAATCTCTGTTATATTTCTCATGATCCTTGATTCGTAAAGAGTCAATCTATTTTTAAGCACTTTAAAACTTAGATTTAATTTTATGAAATGTTTAAAGCGTAGTTATTCTCCTAATCACTGGAATAAAGACTCCATGGTGTGCTGGGAGGAAGGTGAGGTGATACGATATTCTAGGTTCTGATGCATCTCTCTGCTAAGGGGTGTCCCTCACCTCCAGCTTCCCTACCATCCTCATCAAAGAGAGAGAGAGAAAGTGAGAGAGGTGGATAGGGGAGAGAAACAAGAAAAAACTCTTCATCATTTGGCTTCATGTTTGTTTGACAACATATTTTTTATGGAAATTTACTGCTCACCTTGTGTAAATAGAAACAGTAGTGTACGTCAGGACTTATGTCTGGAAACCAATTTTTGTTTAAATCCCTCTTGGCAAATATATTTAAAAATTAGTGAAGTAAAGCAAATATAAAACACTTTCATTTCAGTGACCCGAATATCAATATTTTAGCAAAGCATCCATATCATAGCATGATTTCTCCTATTTGCTTATTAGATGAAAATATTCCATAAAGAACTAATAAACTTAAAAGATATAAAGTAAAAAACAAGATTCCAACTTGGAGAATACATATATACTATCAAAGTTTTCTTTCTGAAATTACAAAGTGTCTGAATTTACACTGAGCTTCCAACAGAACCCTGAATGTGTTTTGGGGTAGAAGCATCTAGAAATGTTTCTACAATTGTTCTTTATTTATTAAATATTCATAATGGGTTTGAAACCATCTAGTGCACACCCTTATTTACTTTCCTGGTGTCTAGAAGCATTTGAATAAAGACAATATCATACACATCACAGTTGATGTTCATACTACATATGCAAATACATCTGCATAGGTAATTTCAAATTTGTCTCTCTTTTTTAAAAACTCTTCTTAAGTAAGAGGCTTTACTTGAACTTTCCAGGGTAAGATGATGTTTGTAGTGGTTTGACAAATGTGATATTACTTTTTCAGCACACATTCTCCCCAATCAATATTTTAGTCTCAAATTTAGGATCTGACCAGGTTTATATGTAAGCCTTTGTGTTTTAAACTACCAGGCTGTATTTCTGATGGCTTCTCAAGCTTGTAAGAAAAAAAAAAAATTACGGAAAATACTTCAGTTGGTTTTTATCCACATGTGTACCTTTGATAATATATTTAAATATTTCATCAGATAATATGTCTCAATAATCTTCTGGCAAAGAGCTATTGTCAATATCTTTATGTCCAGTTATAATAGCTCTCTTAAACTTTCATCAGAATGGTTCTACCCCCCATTCAACAAGAACTAGGATATGAGGTAGAGGCCACAAATATCAACTATGATAGGCCTGGGATTAATTATTGGTAGACAGGGCTGGCTTCATGTGTGCAGTTGTGCAGAGCACCATACTTAGAGGGGTTCCATGCTTGGTTTGGTGTTTTGCTGTCACCAGATTGAAATTCTTAATGATTTTTTCAACAATGGGTCCTGTGTTTTTATTTTGCACTAGGTAACCAGTCCAGTCACTAGACTATTTACTTGCTGTGTGGTCCCAAGCAAGTTATTTAATCTTTGTAAGCCTCATTTTCTGCATTTATAAGAAGGAGAGGCTAATCATATCTATTTCACAGTCTTGGCAAGAATTAAAAGATATGATGCTCTCAGTATGTTTACTGCAGCACATGGTTCACATTCAATACCCATTATGCACGCATTGACTGATGTACACTTCCATTCTGGGGTGGTCCTTTCACTTGGAGCTCTTGACATTGCCTAATGTGTAGACATCACCTACACATCATCCCTTGAAACCTGATCTCTCTCCTACCTGGAGCTCTGTCACTATTCCCATCATTCTTCTACCAACCATAGGCTTTAAGTAATAGTCCTCTTTGATCGATTGCTCTCCTAAGCCATATTAATCACCAAAATCTCTAAATCCCGACTACCATATCACTCTTGGACTATCTCAGCCTACTGACTTAAATCCAGTTTCCGATTTCACCTATACTAAAAAGTAGGCTACGTATCCTACCATGAAAAGTTAATATACCTAGAAAGTCATTTTCTGTCAGTATATTATTCTGCTCTAAAACTTTTACTGGTCTCCCAGAGCAATAATTCCCTATCATTTTCCATGTAACTCTTTCTTGCTATGCAACTACATGGAGAGAGAAGGGAGAATGTAAATATAATTTACAAAAAAATATGCTTATTTGAAAACAACTTAAAAATCTTCACAGTTGATGGGAACAGCTTCTTCAAGCTGCTAAAGTAAATGCAGTAGCCAGGGAAAAGCGGAGTGTCCAGGATGCTGTTTCTCCAGCCCAGAAATCCAGCTTTCCCCAAGGCTCAGCTCTTCACTTTATTCGTTTTCAATACCAGGCTATTTCTCTAAGGAAATAAGAGTTAACAAATTTTAACTGAAAGAAAAAAAAAAAAACCAGTAGATTATTTTCCTTTCACTGTTAAGATATTATAGAAATTCACTTTTTCTTAAGTCACTCTGTGGTGGGAAATACCTGTATAAATTGACTATATCATAATAACCTCAGTGCCTTCTATAATACTGAGGAAGCAGATGCTCTTAAAGATGGAAGGAATCTTGTATATCATTCAGTCCAAATTCCTCATTTTACAGATAATAAAACTAAGGATAAGAGAAGTAAAATAATTTGCCCAAATTCAGTAACCTGCCCCTCCTAAATTTCAGCCAAGTGTCCTTCCCACCATGCCATATTGCCCTTATATTATGAGAATCAGGTTTATTTTCCATGAGAATAAAGGAGGGTAATGTTAAAAGGAAGAGGTTGACTGGATGCAGTGTCATTATGCTTATATGGAGGAACGTTAGTGAAAATGAAAAAAAAAAAAAAAAAACCCACACAGAATAAAAGAAGTTATTCTTGGCAATTGACTGAAAGGAGAAGAAATCATAAAAAGCTTAAATGACAGCCAGATGAATAATGTGATGAGATAAATAAAATTTTGGTACTATTGAGATCAAAAGGAGGAATAAAGTATAGGGAATGAAAGATGATGTCTAGATTTAACATTCACCCTAAAATCATTTAGAAATCTTGAGATGAAAAGTTCTCTAGAAATAATAAATGTAGTGTTACTTAAATTTTTATGGACTGAGAGATTTATGCATTGTCAAAAGATGTCATTAAAACAACTATTCTTTTCTCATGTAATGAGACAGAATATACATTCTATATTGGGGGCAAAATTACACTTTCAGTCATTCCCATGTATTTTTCTTCAGTAGCAGGTCAATTGAAATTGTGAGTGAATATCAAAGGACAGAGTTGAACACTGTAAAAGAAATTTAATTGGGAAGCATTTTAAAAAATTCTTCCATTTGTCCCATTGTTAGAATTACCAATATTGTGTAAGAACTCGCTGAGCTAAAAGTCATCTTCCATAAATGGACTGCGTATGCTCTTTCTGACCCATTTGCATTACGTGTTTATTTAAGTATAGAGAGACTACTGCAGCATTTTAAAGCTTAAGTCCAATTACCCAGGGACATCACAGCATGAATTATAGCTATTATAAGCAAAGAGATTATGTGTCATCAGACAATAAAATGAGTACAATAGTATTTAGCTTTAATTATATTCAAAGATGACATCAGGAGAAGTGATTACTTATATTATGTAGTTACAAATATCTATCATTGCCCCTAACTTGCAGTATACTGCAAAATGTGAATAATATAAGGATCCCAAGGATATGATCTTTTCAGATAAGGGAGTCCTCCTCTGACTAAGATTCCCATATTCCCAGCAGCTTTTTTTGTTGTGTTGGTCTGTTTCTTTGTATTTTAGAGTTACTCTTTTAAGTAAGAAACATTATTCCCAACCCTGGTCCTTACAATTCTCTGTGCTGGAATATAATCCATTTCAAATCAGATTGGTGTCCCTTGGCACCTCCTTTAGCTTGAATTTATAAGTTATCTTTTAGACCTATCTGTTGCTGTATAATAAACACACTTAAATACAGTGGCTTCAAATGATAGCCATTTATTACTGTTCAGCAGTTTTTTTGGGTCAAGTTGGGTGGTTATTCTGCTGGGCTTCCTCATTTGTCTGCACTTAGTTGCAGCTTGGGTCAGAAGTTTTGCTAATCTTAGTTGGCTTCTTACACATTTCTTATAATATCTGTCACATTTGTCTGGCGCAACTGGGCTGACTTAACTCTGACCTATGTGCCCAGTGGTGGGCAGGGTTCCAAGAGACTGAATGGAAATCTTGCAAGGTTTCTTAAAGCCAGCCTCAGAATGGATTCAGCATCACCTCGCTGTGTTCTATTGGTCAAAGCAAGTCATAGAACCAGCCCAGTCTCAGAGTGGGAAATAAGTGGAATGGACTACAAAGTCTCATTGCAAAAGGGAATGGATAGAGAGAGGGGAATGTTTGCAGTCAGTTTTGTAAATAATGTATCACAGACCTAGAAGAGTTTCCACAGAAAATTTATTTTAATTAGTTTGATTAGGGTTAAAAAAAACAAACAAACAAGAAACCAGTGAAGCCTTTCTAAGGTCAAATGACTGTGAAAAGTTGATGGCAGAGTTAAAGTGACTAACCACCCTAGCTTGCCCAAAACTATGTCAGTTATAGAACTGAAAATCCCACATCCCAGACAAACTGGGATGAGTGGACACCCTAGACAAGGACTAGCATGTTCTGATTCCTAGTCCAGTCTTTTCTTCAACACACTGAAATTGGCCTAGACACTTGACCTACGTGACCAAGTAGCTACCAGCATAAAAGCACCTACCCTATCACCTGCAACCTCCACTCACATACTTGCTTATGTTTAATTAGTTGGTTCGTTGGTTATACTCTGCTTTGTTCCAAGAGCGTTTAAGCCATCTTACAAAGCACGGTATATCACAAGGTGATAACTATACAAACCTCTATTGCCATTCTTCAAATATGCCATGTACTTTAATGTTTCTGAATGTTTGTTCTTTCTGGTTTGTGCTTACTCTCTCCCTCTCTCTGTCTAGAATGGCCTTCACTTTTTGTTCTTTGCTAAAATCATTCAATTTACAGTTCCCCGTTACTTTCTCTGTGATGTCTCCCTCCACCTGAAGAATTAATCACTACCTCCACTGTGCTCCCAGGATATTTGGCCCATATTTTGTTCACAGCACTTATCACATTATTCCTACCAAGTTATCTGATTACCTGACTTTATTGGGTTTTTCACCTTTTATCTCCTTTATTTAAAATAATCCACCACATCCAGTAGGCACTCAGTAATTTCTTTTGTTGTTGTTTTTGTTGAACAAATAAATGAACAAACGATTTTCTTGGGGCTTACTGCAATATGAGGATTTTCTCTTTTGTCACTAAAATGCCCTTGATTGCTTTTGGCTTATTTTTAGCTCCAGTTATGTATTTTATACATTTTTATCTTTTATCTCAGTGTAAATCCTGCCCTAAGCAACACAGCTTTCCCTTTCTAATTTGTTGATTTTTAATTGGCTGTAGGTTCCAAAGCTAGGAAACTAGCTCCAGTAATATTGTTTCTAACCCATTACAATATAAATTTTACATTGGGATCTGAAGTGCCTTTGCTTAAAGTCCTGTGTTTTTGTGTTTGTACTTTGCAATACCTATTCTGGCTTAAAGTCCCCACACCCCACAGTGTCCCAAAAAATACCGAGCACACAGTAGGACTCTTCTAAGGCCTCATCCCTCTGGAAGGCTTTCCCTGGCCAAGCCCCTCCTTTACTGTTGGTGCTTTGCACAGTTCTGCCATAACACCTATGTTTTATATTATCATCAAATGCTTACTTATTTATCTTTTCCTCAACTGTTCTGTAAACTCTTTGAGGCTAACATCTGTAGACTATTTGCTTTTGTTGTATGTGGCTGCTGGTAGATACCCAACCAAACTTTGTTTATTTTGTGAATTAGTTAATCAAATTAGTAAGGCAAGCACCAAAATACAGTTCCATGGAAAAATAGTATACAAAGGAAAAGAATAATTCAGATTTTCTCTTGGCTTGTGTTACTTGTGTAATAACGTTTTCATACTTCAGAACAGCCTGTGTCTTCCTGAGAACTTGGTGGGATTGTGTAATTACAAGACTCGGCAGGTGAGAAGAGGAAAAGTCCAGCTACCGTCTTGTTAATCCCTTTAATTTGCTTTACCTCAATTTGCAACTTCAATTTAGATATCTTCCTAGAGGAGATGAGTCTAAATTATGAGTAGTATGAATTCCCTATTATGCTCATATCAACACTGATAAGACATATACATCAAAAAGATATCATGGAAGTTGTGGGACTTTAACCAGTCCTGGAGTAAGAGGTAGGACTTGGTTTGGCAGGAGAAAAGAAGACATTTCAGATAGAGGAAATAAAATATCTAATGCATGAAATGGAAATAATCCACAGTCTTCCTGTAACTGTGAGGATGGATAGAATTTCACATGAATAGTGTATAGGATAAGGACAGGTAAGTCTGAATAGCCCTGGTGATGATTAAGACTAAGGTGGAATATGTACGCTGACATATTGGTGTGTATAAGTAGAAAGGGAGAATGCAAAGTAGCATTTATGAAATATTAGTGGAAAACACCAGAGACAGAGAAAGATCTTGGGCTCTTTCACTGTTAAACAAACACAGTATTCTGGGAGTGAGAATGGGGGATGGAGGCATATGCTCAAGAAGGATGCAATTAATGTGAATTTGTATTTCTGAAGCAAAGAACAATCCACTTTCCTAGCCTTGTCTCTCACCACTGAGCCATATATGTTTTATGCTTTAATGATACAGAATTTTTCATGTTCACTGAATTTATTGTATCCCTTTGGGTGCCTTTGTCTTTGTTTATGTGTCTTCCTCTGTTTGATCCTTACTTTTTCAAGAAGTTCCTACTTTATCTTCATGATCCTTTCTCCTGGCCTTCTCCAAATTGCTAAAAGGGCTGTCACGGTATCTCACTCATGGTTTTTATTTTTTATTTTTTTTTTGGCTGTGCTGCTTGGCTTGTGGGATCCTAGTTCCCCAACCAGGGATCGAACCTGTGCCCCCTGCAGTGGAAATGTGGAGTCCTAACTATTAGAACTGCCAGGGAATTACCTCTCATTCATTTTTTTTTATAACTAGGACCAAATAAAATGACTGCTATTCACCTACTTCTTGATAATAAATAAAAAATAAAATGAGGTTGATCATGAAGAAGTGAGTTAAGTGGATGCTTTCCACTTTTTACAGAGACAAAATAATTGGAAGGAGTTGCTATTTTGATGGGGCGTATGATGAGTTATTTGGGATTTGCTGGGACAGGTGGGAGCAAGAACTAAATCTTGAAATATCTGGTCACCAACTAAGGATTCAAAATAGAATCTCTGGTTAAAGGCTGAGAGACTTGAACGTAATTGACCCAGATACACTGAGAGGCAAATAGATTACAAAGCATAGAGCAGAGTTGTAAGAAATGCCTGCATTTTTGGAAGGAATGGAAAATGAAGAAATAAAGGCTGTGGAAAAAGAGAAGTGGGGAAAAGTCCTTAAAATGTAGTTTCCCAGAGGTCAAAATAAAAGAATTTCAAGAAGAAAAGGGCTAAAGTTGTGCCAAATGTAGTAAGGTGGTCAAAACCTGAAGAAAATAATAAGTTAGGATTCATCAAAAATCTGATCATTGATAGGAGATATTTGAAGGAACAATTTTAGGAAAAACTATTGTTAAAATGTATGCTTTTATTATATATTTTATTTATCTGAGGTGATAAAATGTTTACTCAGGAAAGGAGAAATTTTTAACGACTGTCAGTGATCTTTGGTCATAGTATATAACTTTCCTCCCTTCTATATTACCAGCAATCTTAACATTAGCACCAGACATGTGATTAATTAAGAGACATGAATTCTATCTCTAACTAGTTGTGTGATTTTGGACAAAACATAGAGCAATCAAATCTTTAAGTTCTAAGGTCATTTTATTCTCGTCCAATAGAAGAATTCCCCCAGCCTCCTTGGCAATTAATTTGTTTCACCTTTCTAGATGACAGCCCTGTTGTCTCTAAAATAATACACTTGGACGTATGGTTCTTAATTCTGATTAAATGAACTAGAAAATAAAGTCATTGAGTCAGATGCCTTCAAATCATATTCAGCATAAATGCTGTACAATATTCTAATCCACATTTTATGTTTAAAGTGAACATATTTTTAAAATGTTAGTAAATGTTTAAAATCAATAAGTAAAGAGTAATCAAGATGGATACCTTTTTATTGCCCTCTAGACTTTACTTAAACTTAAGAGAAAGTTCTGTTAAAAAGTATTAATATTTGTATGGACACTTCAAATGAGTTGCAAATGAGTCCTTGCCAGCTTTCCTCCTGATTCTAGCATTTTGCCTAATTCTGATTTCACACGTCGGTAAATTCTGAACAATCCGTGTCTTGGAGCGCATCATGCACTAATTTTCCTCTGACAACCTTGTAATGGGAATTTGAACACTTATTACATTTTTCTTGTTAAACTAGAAAAAAAAAAAAAGTATTCCAAGTGTTTACAGCTCTCTAACCTTGCCTTACTGAGGTGAAGTTTGATGTGGCTATTTCCTTTTTCTTTGAAATCTCATTTTTTTTTTTTTTTTTTAGAGAGAAGTAGCCTGGTTTTGCTCAAGCAGAGTTTTATTTATATATTTATTTATTTATTTATTTATTTATTTATTTATTTATTTATTTATTTTTGGCTGTGCTGGGTCTTCGTTTCTGTGTGAGGGCTTTCTCTAGTTGTGGCAAGTGGGGGCCACTCTTCATCGCGGTGCACGGGCCCCTCATTATCGCGGCCTCTCTTGTTGCGGAGCACAGGCTCCAGACGCGCAGGCTCAGTAGTTGTGGCTCATGGGCCCAGTTGCTCCGCGGCATGTGGGATCTTCCTAGACTGGGGCTCGAACCCGTGTCCCCTGCATTGGCAGGCAGATTCTCAACCACTGCGCCACCAGGGAAGCCCTGAAATCTCATTTTTAATAACATTATCCACACTTGGTACTGCATGTTTCATCTGTGAACTCATTCATCTTTGGAAGGAGTAGCCATAATCCTATAAAAATCCTATTTTGCTCCAGTCAGTGAGGGGTTGAAAAGTAGAGTCTATTTTAATTATTATATTCTACCTACCAGTGTCTGGATATGCTAGAAGGGACCTGGAAGTGATTATTATACTCTTAAGTTTTGGGGAAATTTCTACTAAAAAGTAAAAAGGTGTTTGTCCCTTGACGAGCCCTTAATCACACTTAGCAACTTCCATAGGCTAATTATGATATTCTCTAACATATCTGCAAGGGGTTACAGAGATCTTTGACTTATACCAGATAAATAAAAAGTATGAAATTATGAAGTAAATAGAACTTGTGTAGCTCTTTTAAAGTCCCAGAATTTATTTTATATCTTATTCTATTTTGTCAAACAACTGGAAATCATCAAATTATCCACTTCTCACACATAACTTTAAAACAAAACAAACACAAAACTCTCAGACACAAGGTACAAAATGTCATGTTTAAAAGGAGTAGTTTTCAAGCATTAGAGTATAGTCAGATATAGGAGCAGGAAGTTCCAGAACAAATAGTCACATATAATAGCTTTTGTTAAGTACTTGCTGGAAACCAAGTGTTGTTAAACATTTTACATATATCATCTAAATTAATCCTGACCTCACTGAGGAAAGTTAGGAATGGTTACATCAGTTTTACAGATATGGAAATGGAGATGAAGTTGCATAACTGGAAATTAAGTGGTAAAACTTGTTAATGGCAAAACTCAAATTCATTCCTAGGTTGCCTGAAAAGCCTGTACACTTTTCAGAACATCAAATAGCTTTGTCTGAGTAGGAATTCACCAGACAGATAAGGGAGAGAATACACTTAAGTCAAAAACTGAAACATAAATTGCCAAAGCACAGAAGCTTGAGGGAAGCTAGAGAACAGGATATGAAGGGGCAAGTTTGGGGTGAGGAGATCTGAGGGTTGAAAGATTGGCAAGAACCTAATCTGAGGGTACTTAGACATTATGCTAAGGAGTTTGGACTTTATCTTAATGGCTAAGGTAAAACCATGGAAAATATTTACCCTAAATATATAGGAAGTTTATACAAATTGAAAAGGAAAACACTAATACTTTGGAAGAAAAGCAAATAAAGCACATGAATAGCCAATTTAAAAGAGAAGAAATTAAAACAGTCATGAATATACCTAAAAACAAGCCTCATGTTCATTATTATTCAGGAAAAATTAGATACCAGTTACATTTACCAAATTAGAAAAAAAAAAAAATTAAACCTTAGTGCTTAGTTGCTGCTGGGTGGGTGACTCACAAACTGGAGAACACTTGTACAACAGAAGTCCACCCACTGGAGTGAAGGTTCTGAGCCCCATGTCAGGCTTCCCAACCTGGGGGTCCGGCAACTGGAGGAGGAATTCCTAGATAATCAGACATTGAAGGATAGCAGGATTTGATTGCAGGACTTTGACAGGACTGGGGGAAACAGAGACTCCACTCTTGGAGGGCACACACAAAGCAATGTGTGCATGGGGACCCAGGGGAAGGAGCTGGGACTCCATAGGAGACTGAACTAGACCTACCTGCTAAGTGTTGGAAGGTCTCCTGCAGAGGCGGGGTGGGGGGTGGGTGGGTGTGTCACACCATGAGGACAAGGACATTG
Source organism: Balaenoptera ricei (assembly GCF_028023285.1). Lineage (NCBI taxonomy): Eukaryota > Metazoa > Chordata > Mammalia > Artiodactyla > Balaenopteridae > Balaenoptera > Balaenoptera ricei. The sequence continues at coordinate 36,171,575 of NC_082646.1, read as the reverse complement.
GCAGCAGAAGTTCTGGGAAGTACTCCTTGGCGTGAGCCCTCCCAGAGTCCACCATTAGCCCCACAAAAGAGCCCCAGTCGGCTCCAGCATTGGGTTGCCTCAGGCCAAACACCCAACCGAGAGGGAACACAGCCCTACTCATCAGCAGATGAGTGGATTAAAGTATTACTGAGCTCTGCCCACCAGAGCAACAGCCAGCTCTACACACCACCAGTCCCTCTCATCAGGAAACTTGCACAAGCCTCTTAGATAGCCTCATCCACCAGAGGGCAGACAGCAGAAGCTAGAAGAACTACAATCCTGCAGCCTATGGAACAAAAACCACATTCACAGAAAGATAGACAAGATGAAAAAGCAGAGGGCTATGTACCAGATGAAGGAACAAGATAAGACCCCAGAAAAACAACTAAATGAAGTGGAGATAGGCAACCTTCCAGAAAAAGATTTCAGAATAACGATAGTGAAGATGATCCAGGACCTCAGAAAAACAATGGAGTCAAAGATCGAGAAGATCCAAGAAATGTTTAACAAAGACCTAGAAGAATTAAAGAACAAACAAACAGAGATGAACAATACAATAACTGAAATGAAAAATACACTAGAAGGAATCAATAGCAAAATAACTGAGGCAGAAGAACAAATAAGTGACCTGAAAGACAGAATGGTGGAATTCACTGCTGCAGAACAGAATAAAGAAAAAAGAATAAAAAGAAATGAGGATAGCCTAAGAGACCTCTGGGACAACATTAAACACAACAACATTCACATTATAAAGGTCGCAGAAGGAGAAGAGAGAGAGAAAGGACCCGAGAAAATATTTGAAGAGATCATAGTTGAAAACTTCCCTAACATGGGAAAGGAAATAGCCACCCAAGTCCAGGAACCACAGAGAGTCCCATACAGGAAAAACACAAGGAGAAACACGCCAAGACACATAGTAATTAAATTGGCAAAAATTAGAGACAAAGAAAAATTATTGAAAGCATCAAGGGAAAAATGACAAATAATATACAAAGGAACTCCCATAAGGTTAGCAGTTGATTTCTCAGTAGACAATCCACAAGCCAGAAGGGAGTGGCATGACATATTTAAAGTGATGAAAGGGAAGAACCTACAACCAAGATTATTCTACCCAGCAAGGATTGTATTCAGATTCAATGGAGAAACCAAAAGCTTTACAGACAAGCAAAAGCTAAGAGAATTCAGCCCCCAAACCAGCTCTACAATAAATGCTAAAGGAACTTCTCTAAGTGGGAAACACAAGAGAAGAAAAGGACCTACAGAAACAAACCCAAAACAATTAAGAAAATGGTCATAGGAACATACATATCAATAATTACCCTAAACGTGAATGGATTAAATGCTCCAACCAAAGACACAGGCTTGCTGAATGGATACAAAAACAGGACCCATATATATGCTGTCTACAAGAGACCCACTTCAGACCTAGGGACATATACAGACTGAAAGTGAGGGGATGGAAAAAGATATTCCATGCAAGTGGAAATCAAGAGAAAGCTGGAGTAGCAATACTCATATCAGATAAAATAGAATTTATAAAAAAGAACGTTACAAGAGACAAGGAAGGACAATACATAATGATCAAGGGATCAATCCAAGAAGAAGATATAACAATTGTAAATATATATGCACCCAACATAGGAGCACCTCAATACATAAGGCAACTGCTAACAGCTGTAAAAGAGGAAATTGACAGTAACACAATAATAGTGGGGGACTTTAACACCTCACTTACACCAATGGCCAGATCATCCAAACAGAAAATTAATAAGTGAAACAGAAGCTTTAAATGACACAATGGACCAGATAGATTTAATTGATATTTACAGGACATTCCATCCAAAAACAGCAGATTACACTTTCTTCTCAAGTGCGCATGGAACATTCTCCAGAATAGATCACATCTTGGGTCACAAATCAAGCCTCAGTAGACTGAAATCATATCAAGCATCTTTTCTGACCACAACGTTATGAGATTAGAAATTAATTACAAGGAAAAAAGATAAAAATCACAAACACATGGAGGCTAAACAATACGTTACTAAATAACCAAGAGATCAGTGAAGAAATCAAAGAGGAAATCAAAAAATACCTAGAGACGAATGACAATGAAAACACGACCATCCAAAACCTATGGGATTCAGCAAAAGCAGTTCTAAGAGGGAAGTTTATAGCTAACAAGCCTGCTTCAAGAAACAAGAAACATCTCAAATAAACAATCTAAAGGAACACCTAGAGGAACTAGAGAAAGAAGAACAAACAAAACCCAAAATTAGCAGAAGGAAAGAAATCATAAAGATCAGAGCAGGAATAAATGAAATAGAAACAAAGAAAACAATAGCAAAGATCAATAAAATTAAAAGCTGTTTCTTTGAGAAGGTAAACAAAATTAATAAACCATTAGCCAGACTCATCAAAAAAAAGAGGGAGAGGACTCAAATCAATAAAATTAGAAATGAAAAAGGAGAAGTTCTAATGGACACCACAGAAATACAAAGCATCCTAAATACTACTACAAGCAACTCTATGCCGATAAAATGGACAACGTGGAAGAAATGGATAAATCCTTAGAAAGGTATAACCTTCCAAGACTGAACCAGGAAGAAATAGAAAATATGAACAGACCAATCACAAGTAATGAAATTGAAACTGTGATTAAAAATCTTCCAACAAACAAAGTCTAGGACCAGATGGCTTCACAGGTGAATTCTATCAAACATTTAGAGAAGAGCTAACACCCATCCTTCTCAAACTCTTCCAAATAATTGCAGAGGAAGGAACACACCCAAACTCATTCTATGAGGACACCATCACCCTGATACCAAAACCAGACAAAGATACTACAAAAAAAGAAAATTACAGATCAATATAACTAATGAATACAGATGCAAAAATCCTCAAAAAAAATACTAGCAAACGGAATCCAACAACACATTAAAAGGATCATATACCATGGTCAAGTGGGATTTATCCCAGGGATGCAAGAATTCTTCAATATATGCAAATCAATCAATGTGATATGCCATATTAACAAATTGAAGAAGAAAAACCATATGATCATCTCAATAGATGCAGAAAGAGCTTTAGACAAAATTCAACACCCATTTATGATAAAAACTCTCCAGAAAGTGGGCATAGAGGGAAGCTACCTCAACAAAATAAAGACCATATACGACAAAGCCACAGCAAACATCATTCTCAATGGTGAAAAACTGAAAACATTTCCTCTAAGATCAGGAACAAGACAAGGATGTCCACCCTCTCCACTATTATTCAACATACTTTTGGAAGTCCTAGCCATGGCAAACAGAGAAGAAAAAGAAATAAAACGAATACAAATTGGAAAAGAAGAAGTAAAACTCTCACTATTTGCAGATGTCATGATACTATACATAGAGAATCCTAAAGATGCTACCAGAAAACTACTAGAGCTAATCAATGAATTTGGTAAAGTTGCAGGATACAAAATTAATGCACTGAAATATCTTGCATTCCTATACACTAATGATGAAATATCTGAAAGAGAAATTAAGGAAACACTCCCATTTACCATTGCAACAAAAAGAATAAAATACCTAAGAACAAACCTACCTAGGGAGAAAAAAGACCTGTATGCAGAAAACTATAAGACACTGATGAAAGAAATTAAAGATGACACAAACAGATGGAGAGATATACCATGTTCTTGGATTGGAAGAATCAATATTGTGAAAATGACTATACTACCCAAAGCAATCTACAGATTCAATGCAATCCCTATCAAATTACCAAAGGCATGTTTTACAGAACAAGAACAAAAAATCTTAATTTTGTATGGAGACACAAAACATCCCAAGTAGCCAAAGCAGTCTTGAGGGAAAAAAAAATGGAGCTGGAGGAATTAGTCTCCCTGACTTCAGACTATACTACAAAGCTACAGTAATCAAGACATTATGGTACTGGGACAAAAACAGAAATATAGATCAATGGAACAGGATAGAAAGCCCAGAGATAAACCCACGCACCTATGGTCAACTAATCTGTGACAAAGGAGGCAAGGATATACAATGGAGAAAACACAGTCTCTTCAATAAGTGGTGCTGGGAAATGTGGCAGCTAAATGTAAAAGAATGAAATTAGAAAACTCCCTAACACCATACACAAAAATAAACTCAAAATGGATTAGAGACCCAAATGTAAGACCGCACACTATAAAACTCTTAGAGGAAAACATCGGAAGAACACTCTTTGACATAAATCACAGCAAGATCTTTTTTGATCCACCTCCTAGAGTAATGGAAATAAAAACAAAAATATACAAATGGGACCTAATGAAACTTAAAAGCTTTTGCAAAGCAAAGCAAACTACAAACAGGGCGAAAAGACAACCCTTAGAATAGGAGAAAATATTTGCAAACAAATCAATGGACAAAGGATTAATCTCCAAAATATATAAACAGCTCATGCAGCTCAATATTAAAAAACAAACTACCCAATCCAAAAATGGGCAGAAGACCTAAATAGACATTTCTTCAAAGAAGACATACCGATGGCCAAGAAGCACATGAAAAGATGCTCAACATCACTAATTAGAGAAATGCAAATCCAAACTACAATGAGGTATCAGCTCACACCAGTTAGAATGGGCATCATCAGAAAATGTACAAATAACAAATTCTGGAGAGGGTGTGGAGAAAAGGGTACCCTCTTGCACTGTTCGTGGGAATGTAAATTGATACAGCCACTATGGAGAACAGTATGGTGGTTCCCTAAAAAACTAAAAATAGAATTACCATATGACTCAGCAATCCCACTACTGGGCATATACCCAGAGAAAACCATAATTCAAAAAGATACATGCACCCCAATGTTCATTGCAGCACTATTTACAATAGCCAGGTCATGGAAGCAACCTAAATGCCCATCAACTGACAAATCAATAAAGAAGATGTGGTACATATATACAATGGAATATTACTCAGCCATAGGAAGGAATGAAATTGGGTCATTTGTAGAGACGTGGATGAATCTAGAGACAGTCCTACAGACTGAAGTAAGTCAGAAAGAGAAAAACAAATATCATATATTAATACATATATGTGGAACCTAGAAAAATGGTACAGATGAACTGGTTTGCAGAGCCGAAATTGAGACACAGATGTAGAGAACAAACGTATGGACACCAAGGGGGGAAAGCAGGGTGGCAGGGGTGGGATGAATTGGGAGACTGGGATTGACATATATACATTAATATGTATAAAATGGATAACTAATAAGAATCTGCTGTATAAAAAAAAAATAAAATTCCAAAATTCAAAAAAAAAGAATAAATGCACATATGGGTATCAAAATAAATATAGGTAGATTCACAAAACCAAAAAAAAAAAGCATTGCTTGAATTGGCAATATGTATCTATATGTGTCCCAACAATTCTACTTCTAGGACTTCATCCCTGAGAGCACAAACCAGGGTTTATTTCAATGTTTATTGAGGTATTATTCTTTATAGGAAAAAGTGGAACAATTAGATGCCCAAGAATAGGGAGATGACTGAATAAAATTATGTGATTGTTCAGCCATTAAACTCATGTTTTTTGAAATACATTTAAAACAGAGACAGTTAACTGGAATTGTAAAGCTCTAATTGGTTCTTGCACATATTTTGTTTAGTTTTCACATTGTTTTTAGAAAAAAATTAAATAACATTTAAAAATCAGGAAATTTTTCATAATATTTAGATTCCCCCCCTTTCTCTCTCTTTTTTTTTTGAACAGTTAAAAGACCCAACATGGCCACAATTGGCAGATCTGAGTAGTGGCAGTGGCTTTTTTCTTTCAATAGGTCATGATCTCCCAGTTCGCCAAAAACTTTTCGACCCCCTGTTGTTTCAAACACAATTATGCCTGGTAGTTTTACAATTTTTTTTAACTTTATTCACCTGGCCTCATAAGAATTTCTTCATAATATAAGTTTATATGAAAGAAACAGAATTTAAAAACTATTTGAAATGTGTATAATTTCAGATATATATGAGGGAAACAATAGCAAAATATTAACAGGAATAATCCTTAGATGAAGATACAGTTGACTTTAGACAGATTAGGTGGATGGATAGATAGATGATAGATAGATAGATAGATAGATAGATAGATAGATAGATAGATGATAGATAGATAGATAACCGACCTTAGGTGTTTTCCTTTGAGAAGAATGGGTAGGTGATAGTATCTATCAGGATAGTTTGATCCCTCCATTATTACATCTTACCTCTACTAGTTTCATATCTGAATCTGGTAGTATTACTCTCTTTCTAATTAAGAGATCTATGGTATTATTCTACAAACATATCATATTTTCCTCCAGCCTTTTTGTCGTATGCAATTCTTCTTCACTATACTTGCATCCTATAATCTTCATGATATATCTTTTATAAACTAGAAGTAGAGGTGCTACTTAACATAGGCAATAAGAAGAAGAGAAGGATGCATTCTGCTGTACCCCAGTGATAAAAGCAGGGCAGTGAAGAGTTAGTCTTGATATAACACATTCTTTGTATCTTGCACTAATTTAGGCGGATATCAATCCCATCACAACTGGAAAGGCAGGTTTTATAATACCTGTTTTGCGTTAAGGAAACTAACACTCTGTGGTTAACTTATCCAAAGGGGTTACTTAAGCCAAAAGGGTTTCATAAGCTTGCCCAGGGTTTTCATAAGCTTGCTGCTAAAGGGGTGAGATAGGATTGGAACTCAGGGGTTATTTGACTTCAAACTCCTGCTACTTCCATCACATCCCTGTCATGAAGAAGATTCCAAGCCCCAGAATACCTAGGCTTTAGCCGGTGCTTCTAGAAGAGATGCATGAGCTGAGACTGTGAGCAGAGAATATGTTGCATGTGTGTGGCCAGAGACATAGTGCTTAATTTACAAGCAAGAGGCAAATGCTGACCTCTCTGAGATTAACAGCAAATCAAAGAATCCTTTGGATGGCTGTCTTCTGGAACACCTTGTATACCTCATAGCAATGGAGCTCAAAGTGTCATCTTGGCATATGCATCTCCTCAAGTATGCCCGCAAAGTCAGAAGCGTTTACAGGTACAAACCTCTACCAGAAAGAAAAGAAAAGTACCATAAAATGACCACAAACAGAACACTTTACATACTGAATCATCTGTTGTTCTGAGTCTGCATTCCATGAATATCCAGGAGTTTATTCTTTACCTGGCCTCCTTCCTTCTTCGTCTTTTTTTTTTTTTTTAATTTTTTCCTTTTATTTAAATTAGGTACGTTATATTAGCTTCAGGTGCACAGTATAATAGTTATATATTTGTATACATTGCAAACTGATCACCATGATAAATCTAGTTAACATCCATCACCATATATAGTTACAGTTTTTTTTCTTATGATGAGGACTTTTAAGATCCACTCCCTTAGCAACGTTCAAATATGCACTACAATATTATTCACTATAGTCACCATGCTATACATTACATTCCAAGACTTATTTATTTTATAACTGGAAGCTTGTACCTTTGGCTCCTTTCACCCATTTCACCCACCCCCCACTTCCTGCCTCTGGCAACCACAAATCTGTTCTCTGTATTTATAAGCTTGTTTTTCTTTTGTTTTTGTTTAGTTCCAATTATAAGTGACATCATACTGTATTTGTCTTTTGCTTTCTGATTTATTTCACTTAGCATAATGTAATGCTAAGGGCCCATTCATGTTGCTACTAATGGCAAGATTTAATTATTTTTATGGCTGAATAGTATTCTATTGTGTGTGTGTGTGTGTGTGTGTGTGTGTGTGTGTATCACATCTTCTTTATCCATTCGTCCATTTAGGACACTTAGGTTATTTCCATATCTTGGCTATTATAAACAATGCTGCAACGAATGAGAGTGCATATATCTTTTTGAATTAATGTTTTCATTTTCTTCAGATTAATACCCAGAAGTGGAACTGCTAGATCATATGGTAGTTCTAATTTTAATTTTTTTGAGGAAACTCCATACTGTTTTCCATAGTGGCTGCACCAGTTTACATTCCCACCAACAGTGTACGAGGGCTCCTTTTTCTCCACATTCTCACCAATACTTGTTGTTTCTTATCTTTTTGATAGTAGCCATTATAACAATTGTGGGGTGATAGCCCATCGTGATTTTAATTTGTATTTCCCTGAAAAGAAGGAAGGAACATAGTGTTCTTTCATGTTCCTGTAGGCCATCTGTATGTCTTCTTTGGAAAAATGTCTATTTTGTCCTTTGCTCTTTTTTTTTTATTGGATTGTTTGGTTTTTTGCTATGAGTTGTATGAGTTTTTAAATACACTTTAGATATTAATGCCTTATCAGATATATGGTCTGCAAATATATTATCCTATTCAGTAGGCTGCCTTTTCATCTTGTTAATGATTTCCTTTACTATACAGAAGTTTTTAGTTTCATGTAGTCCCACTTGTTTATTTTGGCTTTGTTGCCTTCACTTTTCAAGATTTCTTCTTCTTTTTCCTCCTCCCGATTCTACTCATCCACCAGGTCCCATCCCTTCAGACCTCTCAGCCCCTTAGCTGGTTCCAATTCAAGACAAAAATCCCCACAGCCAGGTCTTTATGTTTCCAAGCAGTGCCCAAAGATGCACGCAATAACCAATTCTTGTTCTTAAAGGCAAATCTGTGAGACATTCAGATTCTTCAAAGGGAAACATCTCTATGTCAAACAATCCTTTCCCTCACAACATTGCCCAACTTTTATAGATTTTGATGTTAAGTGTGCTAACAAAGTGTATTATTTAATGAAACACTAGCTACATAAAAGGTTAGCCCTCAAGTCACAAGGCTTACATCAATGAATATGATTTCAGCTCATATAAATTTCAAACCAGTGCTGCTGATCAGAAGGCAGCTCTTCCACAAATGGTAATTCACAGGCTCAGACCCCTTGCAAGTTGTGCCACAGCCATCCTTACATCCAGCTACAAAAAAGAAAGTGGCATGGGAAGTTTGAATAAGCCACACCTGGAATGGGAGCTTTCACATCTACTCACTGGCACTGGCCACACCTAACTGCCAGGAAATCAGACAATGAGGGCCACCAAGTGACACGACATTGTATAAAATATATTCTTAGTCAGAATATACCATCTAACTGGGTGTCCAGGAAAAAAAGGAGAGACGTTTGCTAAAGAGATAGCTTGACTTTGCAACACAAAATTTTGTTTCTTTCAAAAGCCTTATCAAGACTCTTTTTTCCTCAGGTTTGGGGCATTTGACAAGGGTGGGGAAGGGAGTGTCTGGAGGGGAATAGGGAGGAGAGGGGGAAAAAGAGAGATGGAGAACACTCATCAATATTGAAACAATGGCATATACACTAGAATCCCTTTATAAAGTAAATTTGCAGTTTAAATTTTATGTTATATTGGTAAAACCATCATATAACATGGTAAAGATGGAGTCCATCACTGCCTTGAAAATGTAAAAATAAAACGTATTTGTTTGGATGATGATAAGACTATCGAGAATCGACAACAGGCATTTGTATATTTGCCTGTGAAATCACCTTAAATTGTCTGTTTCTTGGGACAAGACGAGGAAATGATAATGGCTTCCATCTCTCTAACAGAGGACATCATAAGGTGATACGGTATTTATATAAAATGGTGTACCCACCTAGACAACAGGAAATCAACTGTAGTCAGAGGCACCTGAAATATTTTGCATCACATCTTACTTTCATGGGAGTTCTCTGAGCACCACTGGAAGTCAGTCAACTCTGAAAGCAATTTAATATTTTGGCAGTTGAAAGACATACTAACTACCATCATATCTATTTATGCCTAAGGCTAAAAGTTCAAAAAATAAATAAATTCACCCAGATTTAGTAGATTTGGAAAGTGGATTTAGTGGATTTGGATTTGCTATTTTCGGAACATAGCTTAAACATTAATAAAGTAGACTAATAATAAGCTTAGACTAATAAAAGTATCCCCAAGACCACTTTTCCTTCACTCCTTGCTGATACACTTGTCAGTAAATTATGTTTTATTTCCTTCATGCCAGATATCCTGTAGATTTTGAGGAAACTAAATGTCCCTAGTGTAAAATACAAGAGTTTCTGGCAGTAGATAAATTCTTATTTATTAAAAATAATTTCTTTCTTAGCATGAGGTCAATAGACTTAATGAAAAAAATTCATGCTATAAACAATATTAAAATATACAGATTATGATAATTCCAGCAAACCCCATAGTTTAATAGATTATAGAATAAAAGGCTTATTTCCAGATGCTGCAACTATAGTTTTATCCTTTTTTACCTAAACATTTTGGTGATTCTTAAAATCAGGCCAAAGTACAACAGAATTAAATGTCTGAGAACCACATTGACAACTGATTTTGAGAACTGAACTGTAGGCTAATTAAAACAAACAAGGAAGAAAGTCACTTTATTATATAGGTAGGTTGAAATAGGACTCTATAGTAATCAGATAGCTGATAATTGCACTTCTTTTCCTCTCTATTACCATGTATTCATCATTTAACAAATTCTTAAGGAAAACTTATGTATAAAAAAATAGAGTTTATAAAAGTGAAGTCTTCATTTTCAAAGACCTAAGTATCTATCCATCTATATATATATATATATATATATATATATATATATATATATTTCAACATGTAAGCTAAGTACATATATATGTATACATATATATGTGTATGTGCTTTTAATGTCAAATTATTCCAAAATGGTAATATTATTAATACATACTTTATAGGAAGCAAAGTTTGTTTTGAGTGAAACCTGGAAAGCTGAGTAAGATTACCTAAACAGAGAATAGTGGGGAGACCTCTATTTGTTAAGAAAAAGCCTAAGTAAAGTTATTAAAGGACATTCTGAGCAGATTGGCTTGACTCTGGTGGAAGATTTGTGTAGGAATAAAGGAGTGAAAAGATTAGAAAAATAGGTTGAGGTCACACTAGGGGGCATGCTGTAGGCCAGACTGAGGACTGCATTTCAACTTACAGAGAACAGGGAGATACTCTAGGATTTTCAGCAATGTCTAACAAATATTACTGAGCTTGAATAGACGTCAATGGGATTAGTGCTGTATAGCAAAAGGAATACATAAAATGCAATAGACAACTGGTTTTATGAAGACATCACCAAACAGCTATGTGTGGGATAGACAGAGTGGAGAGAGATTGGAGGTAGAAAGCTGATGCAATAATTCAGATGTGTGGTGGGCAATGTAGTTGGCAGGAAGAATCAGAAGAAAAGGTCAAATGGGAAAGACACATATTTATATCACAAAGCTCCAATGAATTAATAAATCCATATATTATTTCAAATCTTTACATATGCAGTGTTTCTTAGTTATATCAAGACCTGTAAAAAAACAAACAGCCTGAGTACAAAAGTTAAACTTTGAGACAGTTCTCCTGAGTCCCTATCATATGGTCTCATATGTGCTCTCCTTGACTCCACTGTTACATATTCTCATAACACTTTATATTTTTCTTTTGTAGCACTTATTACCATTTTGATTAATTAATTTTTACATTACCTTGAATGAAAAGTGGTTGACCCCACAACTGGTCTACAAACTCCATAAAAGTGCAGACAACGTACATATTCTCACCATTGTATCTAACACTTGAAAGTTCAATAATTTTTGATTGGTGATCTATTGTGATTTAGAGGACCAGAGTCACTTGGCAGCATATCAGCTCTACATTTCTTGCACAAATTTATCATAGGCAGAACTGGCTCTAGGGAAAAAAATGCAAAGTCATTGTGGAGAAAGACTTCGTCCCCTTTTGTAATGATATTCCAACACCCTTGACCAAATTCTTATCCCCAGCGTCCAGCACTTTCATGCCACTAGGTCTTCTCTCCTCACTAAAGAAAAGCTTATAGAATTAAATCGCACATAATACTAGGATTGTTTGCCTTTTAAAGATCCCCAAATAAGACAATAGATGACTAGATAATGGTAGCAGAAGCATGCCTCAGGCATCCACTCCTGAGACCCACCCAAGCAGCTATTGTTCCACTTATGCAGCAGAACCATATTCCTGGCTATTTTCTCTCTACCGTTTTTTCTTCCTGATAATAAAATAAAAATTACTAACTAACCTTACCTCAGTAATTCTTTGTAAATAAGAAAGCGTAAAAGATGGTCTGTATTTCAACTTATATTTCAAATAGATTTTACTCCTTGAATGAGCATTCAGAATGAAAGGCAAAAAGTAGCAAGAGCACAGTTTACCGATGCAGCGTATAAGAAAAAATATGGTAAAGATCTGCTTTCTTCATCTTTATGATGGGCTCTAAGGAATTCATCTTATATGTTTGTTTTCAGCTTTGGAGTCAGCCCATTCATTTCCATGTTCTACCTGTCTTTATAGAAAGATAGAGCATAAGCTGAACAGAATTTTCTCTGTAAATCCTAGACATCTAAGAAATAATGCTGAAATTTTATCATTTAAGTAAATTGTATTAAGGTGATCAGTTTACAAAGGGTCATTACTTGAACGTAAACATCCCTGAGGATAAATGTAGCATTATAAGTGCATTTATAAGGAGTTCTACCCAAATTGATATTTTTTAATAATATAGGATGCCTATTTTTCATGATACAGGCTTAAACTATTTTCTGAATGTTTAAAAAGCAAAATGTATCCTGGTTCATCATGAGAACGTGAGCTTAGATATGGGTTTTCCCACTAGATATTATAAAGTACATTACAGACAGAAAAACACAGAACAATCTATTTATAAACCATGTAATGTACAACAAAGTACTCTTAATCTAATTTGTGATCCATGCCAGAGACTATAATTTTCTACAGTAGGATAAAAATGACTTATATTTGTTCATAAAGAGTATGTTGAAGGGCTCTGTATTTAAGTAAGCGTCCAATGACAAAACTGATTGCCCTGCTTGCATCTTCAGAATCAGAGATTGATAGAAGGCACAGGGTCAGGGGAACCATTTACCACGGTGATAGTGAAATGTGGGATTGATGTCGCTTCAATCTGGAATGTTTTATTTGAAGATGCTTAGTCTCTGGGAGCATCAACAATGACATTTTATTATCTTTCAGCATTTGTGCAAATGCTCCTGAAGGTGCAGCAGCCCACTGAGTATTGAATTAAAGAGGGGATTTCAAGCCATATCCTTGACTAGAATATAGCTCTTCCCAAAGTGTCAATGTGAAAAATGTAAAGTCAAAGTAAGTTTGTAACCCTAAATTTCTGCATAACAGAATGTGGTTATATAGATGTACCAAGGGAGAGAGAAAGAAAAATACATTATATTTAAATGTAAAACCTGTCAATAGCAACACTGGTTATAAATGACACCTGAGGTTAGTTATTTGGAGGGTGCAAAGGGGGAAGTTTAGACCAGTCTTTTTCCACTTAAGTGATTTTTGTTTGACCAAGTGGTTACCGTTTAAAAACTGGTACCATTTTCAGTTAAATTATTCAATTAACAATTCACTTTAGAAAGTGGTAAAATTACAAGGACAGAGAGACTGAATAAAACAGACTGATGAGGCAACATCTCAAAAAGCCAGAAAGGATGAAAGGCATATGTTAGCCAACCAAGTTATCTTTGTGATCCAGAGGCATGGCAAAGAGATAGACTTGTCCTTGAAGCAGCCGTCAGAATCAAAAGATGTGTTCATAAAGAGAGTTTAATATCCCCAACCTCCTTCTAGTATTCATTATCTCCCTAAAAGAAGAGACAATAATAGTTTTTCTGTTTACCTCCTGCAATGTCATTTTATCTTTTTCTTTCTTGCATTGTCTTTTATTTATGCATTAAGTAGTTTCCTACCTTATTTCTTTCTCTTATTTTTATACAAAGTTGTATAGAGAAATATTGCCAAAATGCTGCATTTCTCCCCTATGATAGTCATTCTGGATGTTCATAAATATTCAGACTCTGTCCTCAGCTGATGATGGGACTGTACCTCCCTGCTGACTTGGAATTAGGTTCGGCTATGTGACTTGCTTTGACCAATGAAATGCAGGTAGAAGCTGCTGTGTCACTTCTGGAGAGGAGCTTTAATAGACTTAACAGCTTTAAAAGACTGTTTTGCCATGTTCTCGTCCCCTCTGCTACCGAAATAGACAGGAGCCAATCCAACAGCCAAGGTCATGAGGTTAAAACAATGAAAAATAGAGCCACCACCTGACCTTCAATGCACATGCTCAGGAGTGATGGGGGAAAAGCCTGGTGTGCTTTATATATACTGAGATTTAGAGTTTGTTACTGCAGCCTGGTGCATATCATTGGTGGTAAACATACTGATGTAATGAAGAGTAGAAGTATATATGCATGAACAGTAGAGAAATTCTATTTTAAGACATGAATTGATGATACATATTACTAGACACCACAAATGCAACAAGCATCTCTGAATTGTCTTAGTTCCTTCTAAATTATTCCAGTGTTAGAACTGAAATTTTTTGATACCTGTTCAGAGAAGTGTTAGGCTACTTGTTACAATTAACTTCTTTGTATGACATTATGGAACTCTGGCAATCACATTTTCATCCCTCATAACTAGGGTAATAAAAACATGAGAGGATAGAAAATAGACAGAGTGCATCTTTCTTTACTTGAAATCATTTGACTCATTTTGAGATTGATCAAATGGCACAATTAAGTCTAAAGATAAAGCACAAGTGAAAGTTTCAAACCTATGGTTATGACGTAATTTCAAGCTGAATGCAAAAGAATATAATTAAGGAATAAAAGAGTGCCTTTATGACATAGATAATTCACTAACACCTTCCCTTAATGATACTCTGACTGCAAAATTAAGAGCATCACAATGCTCAAGTGATATATCTACCCCAAAAAGACAGCAAAATCAAAACAGCCGTGTAACAGAACTTTTTGATTACCTCCATGTTAGTCATTAGAGAAAAACATGGAGGACTAAATTCTTCATTTTACCTGATTTGAATCATTTATTATTGAAGTCAAATCTCATCCTCTCTCCAGCTATCCAATCAATCTTTGTGATCAGAGGAAATGTTCTATATTTGCTCTGCTCAATACAGTAGCACTTGGAATGTGGTTAAATGCCACTGAGAACCTGAATTTGTAGTTTTATTTAAATTGAAATAGCCTGTGTAGCTAATGGCTACCATATCAACAGTGCAGCCTGTACCTTCATGTAACCTGAAAGTAAGGTTGAGTCTTCAAGGTCACAAATAAATTTTGGAAGGGACCAACACCAAACTCTTAACATTCAGAACCTCAGAACCTTCCATAAAGATTACTAAAGGGGATGAGGCAGCACAATGAAAGGAGGCTTTGCTACTAGAGAAGTGTTATATTGTAAATAACAATACTAATTATCTCTTGCCTCCTGAAATTGTTTTGGGTCTAGAATTTAAACTGTGAACATAAATTTTCCCCACTTCTTTTTAATCCAAACAGGCCATGTCCCTGTCAGAAAACAAATTCCAATAGTCTTATTACAATTTTTTGCACACCTAACATCACTATAAGTGTTTCAAATTACTTTTACTTCAAGTAAAAATTATATCAGTTCCCCAGGTTTTGTTTCTATGCAAGTTCAAAGGTTTCCATTTATGTACAGTTGGGGGGGGTTAACTTTTTTAATTTTTATCATTTGTGTAGCATTGTGTCATCACCAAATGAACATCATATATTTCTGAAACTTACCATTTCCATACCTCCCAAATTTTCAAGTAGAGCCAGTTGAGGTACATCTACCCATCTACCCTCCAGTTGATCTTGGATCAATCTATCTATCTATCTATCTATCTATCTATCTATATACATAGATCTATATATATATATAGTTGATTTACAATATTGTGTTAGTTTCAGGTGTACAGCAAAGTGATTCAGTTATATACATATTTTTCTGATTATTTTCCATTATAGGTATTTTAAGATATTGAATATAATTCCCTATGTTATACAGTAAATCCTTTTTGCTTATCTCTTTTATGTATAGTAGTTTATGTCTGTTAATCCTATACTCCTAATTTATCCCTCTCCACCCTTCCCTTTCCCCTTTGGTAACCATAAATCTGTTTGCTATTCCTGATCTGTTTGGGATTGCCATCAAGGCGAATATCTACCCTATTCTTCCATTAAAATGTTGAAGAATAGGCAAAAGTGTTTGATCTTTGGGTATACATCCAAGGTTTTATGTTTTAGAATTTAAAGCAAATTTCTAGTTTGTGATGCATGGTATCACATCAAAATTAGACATCGTTATACTTGTGAGGCAATACCAAAATTTGATTGAAAACACAACATTCAGATAAGACTTTTTTTCTTGATTAATTATTGTTGTGGGTAAGCACAAGGAAAGATTTTGGCAATTTGTAATCATTAATTCTAGACCTGCAGGCTGTAATTGATCTGGCACTGATACACATTTGCCAATATCAGTCCAATCTTACATATGTGTATTTGGATCCTATTCCAAAGTGTCAGTTTTATGAGATAGTCAAAGCAGTTTGTGGCAGGGAGAGTTTTTAAATATTTTTTTCTTAATCTCCACCTGAAATAACTTGATGCTTTAAAAACCCTACCACGTGTTAAATTTTTATTTTATCTCTTTTTTATAGAATTTTGATTTGATAGAATGTCACATTAACTAGAAACTGTCAGTGGCTCCCTCAATGCCCATTGTTTAAACTACTTAATATATTGTGTAGAAGGTTCTTTAAACCTGGGGCCAACCTTACTTTTCAACCCCCTCTTACAGCAGTTCCATCCTTTTGCCCAGAATTTACTTGTCAGTCCTTGAAAATTTTTCTGCTCCAACTGTTAAAAGGAATATACCTATTTCCCCAAATATCAAACTTCCCCTCATCCTTCAAGACTAAGTTTATAAGTCATTCACTCATTCATTCAACAATTAGATAATAAATATTTGCTATGGGCCAGGCACTATGCTTAGTGCTATATAAATTAATTCACTTAATCCTCACAATTGCTCTATAAAACATATTAATGATTTTGTGATTTCACAAAGACAGATGAGGACTCCTCATCCTTTGTTTCCACCTTCCAAAGAGCCAGCCCACTCTACCCACCATTCTGACCGGCTGGGCAAGCTCTCCGGATATCGTGTCTCCATTATTGGACAGCACTCACATCATCAGCTTCCATTACCAGTCAGTTCCTCTAGGAACTCTCTTCTCCAGTGGTCAAGTCTCAAAGCAGAAACAAGTGAACCTCATAGACTGAAATAGATTTAGAGTAAGAAAGAAAGCTCTGATTAACATGGCACAAATCTGTTTTCATCCTGAAAATCCCAGTTGAAGTTTAGGTCAGTTTATTAGCAAAATGGCTTTGGTTACTGCTGTGCCTTTTCTATGCAGTAATTACAAGCTGGTCTTTTCATTCCAATCAACTATTAGGGCTAGTTAAAGAATAAGATATTATTCGTATTTTGCTCACATCACAGTTAGTGGCAGAAAACATTTATTAAGTGACTACTATATGTACAAGGGCATCAGCAATTACATATATATATATATATATATATATATATATATATACACACATATAAAACTTGATTAACAAAAAAGAAATCAGAAGTCTTGAAAGAGTACTGTTTTGAGAGGAGAAATTGAGAAGTACATTTTGAGACATGTTATTTCTGGACTGATACAGCAGATCTAACAAATGGTGATGTCCAGCAGATATAAACATAACAAAAGGATGGGGGCCAGAGACATAGCATGCTCTATCTAGTTTTTGTTTTTTGTTTTTTTCTCAAAAATGCCAGGAAACTAAAAATTTACTGTTATAACCAGTAATGTTTTAGTAAAAGATTAATGCTTTTAAAATATAGCATAATTTTTAAATCATATAATTTTAGTAGAATGTGAGATTGTTCTTTCTTTATACATGATTTAAAACTATTATTTAAATGGAAAACTGGACATTGTATTAAGATAATATTATAAAGTAATTTTTGTTTCTGAAACTCAGAAGCCAAGAAATCTATCCATAGATAGATGTCAGTGAGGTTTTCATGGAGAAAAACCTGGTTCTACATTCACATTTTACCTTAAGCCATTCATATGAAAAATTCAGGCCAATGGCTACCAGAGAGATGAGAGAATGTGTTGGAAGGATCTGTTGAACTGATTTCCACTTTTGAAAGGGAACGACCTCTCCTTATCTTCCATTCTTCTAGTGCCCTAAGATAGTCCCTCAGACAGTATAACAATAAACCCTCCTGGCATCAGACCCAAACTTGGACTCCAGGCATGGATAGTTTTTTTTTTTTTTTCATGGATAATTCTTATATCAAAAAGTTACATATGGGATCCATCAGAACCAGCAAGCAGAGGAAACAATGTAAGAGCATTGGTCCCCCTAATTGCTGGGTCAGTAGAAGTCATCCATAATTCATTCAGCAAACAGCAGTTTTATGTAAAAGAGAAAGCACATTCTACATTTTACCTTGCTGGGAGAGAAACTAAGGTTATTAATGAACCATTTAAATAAAAAAAATTCACCCCTGTATTTATGATATAATTGCAACTTGTAAATATCCCATGAAGCATGAGAGATTTCTTATCACATAAAAAATTAAGTTTGATGGTTATAACTTGGATTTGGAAGAGTGCAAACATACATAATATATTCAGATATCACTGGCTACTAGCTTGTATACCAGAGTGAATTAAAAAAAAGAATTTGTTATGAACTTGGTTACCTGAGAGGAGGAAAAGGAGAGTAAACCCATTTTTTTTTTTTCCTGGGAATGAATAAAAACAGCTTCTGAGAGCCAAGTAGAAAGTATAATTGCCTATTACAAGTTTACTTTTCTCTGTATAATAGTAAAATTATATCTATATTTCATTATTCTTATTCTATTATTCTTGACAAATCTCATCTTTGGAAGGCAAGTCTTATTTTATATGTGGATTTTGCACATTTTGCAAGTTTGAATGGCTGATAGAAAGTAAAATATAAGATTTAAGGTAACTTTAAAGTGTTGGCATACAGCAGAGAGAATGAAATACTGAATAACAGCTTTCAAGAAGCTCTTTTGGGATAATAAAGCAAATTGATTTGGCTGCCTTGAAAGCACATCACAGGTGGCAGGTGAGGAAATTCTCAGCTTCCTTGAATTTTTTCCAGTAAATGTGTCCATCAAAGACACATGGTCAGCACCACTTGCTCGTCTGGGTTTGTAGTCAGGAAAAAATAAAAAGTAAGAGGATTCTGTAATAAGCACATGCTTGTTTTCTCCTGGCTGAGGAACTGCTGTCTTCTGAAGAGATTTTAGGCAAGAACATAGTGTGACTGTTAGAATCACTACACACCATTGCCTTAAACATTTTGGGAGTGAGCTTCCAGGACC
Source organism: Balaenoptera ricei (assembly GCF_028023285.1). Taxonomy (NCBI): domain Eukaryota; kingdom Metazoa; phylum Chordata; class Mammalia; order Artiodactyla; family Balaenopteridae; genus Balaenoptera; species Balaenoptera ricei. The sequence continues at coordinate 36,152,188 of NC_082646.1, read as the reverse complement.
TGGGTTCTAGTAGGTCTTGATCTGGCATAAGCACCGACTTGCTTTGTGACCTTGAGTAAGTCACTTCCCCGAACTTCCATTACTTGTCCTGCAAAATGAACGAGATAAATAAGGCTCTTCCCAACTGACATGTGTTATGATAATACTGTCTTATTTATATCATAGAATTCTGCTATGAGAAGAAAAATACCAACCCACAAAACCTATGAAGTGTCCTGACCTGATACTATCTATTATAAAACAGTGTTCCTGAGAGTATAACATGAAATAGTATGTCTAAACTGTCTGGCCCCTAGCATGTGTTCCACGAACATTAATCTCTTTGCCCCAGGGTCAGTCCCAGTATCTCACTCCAGTAAAATCTTCTCTACCATCTGAAAATCTCTTTGTGCCAGGTATAACAGCTGCCACTATGATTACTAGGGTTGAAATAAAAGGATTTATGAGTACCAGAGTCTAAAATGATTATTGGAAAAATCAGTTCACTAACTTTTGCAGGACATTTTTTTAAAAGAATGACATTATATTTCAGCACACTGTTATGTTGCATTTATACTTAACACAACATCTATTAGTTAGTCAGTAAGTGAATATTATTCACTTGGAAAAATGAATGAATGAATCATTTGAATAGAGTGCCTCTCCACTCTAGCATTAGTATATAATATATCTCAGGCTGTGTGTTTCATTAGACTACATATGAGAACAAGACTCTCTGTGATATTGATTTGGACTGTGCAACAGAATCCTATTGTGGAGTCAATATGAACTGGGGGAATTAATCTAACTTGTTGAAACTCAGAGGTTTTTTTTTTTTCCATCCACGTAATGGGCATAATAATACCTAAGTTACAGAGGTTTGTCAAAATTGAAGATAATATCTCACATGGCAAAACTATGATATGAACTAATGTGGTAACTACCTTTAACATTTGTATTACTTTGAGAATATCGTGTGGTTTTCAAAAAAACTACTTCAATTTATTTATGTAACTATATCTCTGAATGTAGGCTTTTGAGGGATTGCAGGAGATTCCCTCATTACGGTTAGACTGAACCGTTACTCACTATAGCAGAATGAAAGCTGCTGACCTCCGCTCTGATTCTGAATTTCTTGTGATCAACAGAAAACAAAGATGAGAAGGGCCATAAAAGCTGGTGTAAAGGCATTACTGCTTATTAGACCCTAGTATCTTTTAACCATGCCTATCTGTTATTATTTTGTGATAGACAAAAGGAAATGCTATTGATATAAAATGCAAATGACTATGTGAGTCAATAATAATTTGCTGGGTACAAACTATTCAATAATAGGGAATTGATTTGAAACCAGGAAGCATTTTCAACTTCTCTATTGTCTTCAGCTATGCTAAGTGAATGAGGATTTGTAATTGCTTTGAATTTTAACTAATACATCTTTTTCACTTGGAAGCTGATTTTATTTCAGTGTCATATTTTATGGTTTGCAAAATTACATAACCACATAAAGGTTGACAGAATTGACAGTAATTAAAGGCTTTGGAATACAAAAAACCATTTTAATAGGTAGAATGGGTTTTGTCTTTCCAAGAATATCTATCTTGTCTTTAAATGTTTCTTATGTATAATCGTTAAGAACTTCTATTTTAAAATTGTAAAATGGACATGGAAATAGCTTTTAGTAACTAAAAAGCATTATTCGTATATGGCTATTTTTATTCTTCAAATTACAGCGTTTACCTAGAAAAAAAATCGAAAAGCTGTGGCTAGCATTTTAAATCTCTATTTCACAGAAATTTTCTACACTAACCATATCAGAGTGTGAGCTTTTAGACTCTTTTTAAAAAAAATGATTCAAAAAATTTTCTAGACTTTCTCTGAATTTCACTCACCGAGTAACACATATGCCCACAGAACGATCTATTGTGGAAAAAAGAAAAAAAGTGGCACAAGAACACTCTCTAAAGAGATTAAACTGTTATTTGGCTCGGTTTGGAACTGGCCAATAGCATGAACACACTATTGCTCTATTCTCAGGGGCAAACAGGTTAAGTTAGAAACACATATTACTACAAAAGAGAAAATAGTTTGATTTGTCCATGGTTATTCATTTACATTTCTCCTTGGGGGTCCCTAAGAAGCAAATTATATGCAAACAGCTGCAAGATTGTTGTTATGCTCTTGTTGCTATTTGTTGCTTGCTATTTACATGTAAATTACTACTTGGAAAAGTACAACTTCTTCTCTTCACTAGTAACCAGACAACAGAACAGTTCTTACTAAGCTGTCCAAGACTGATTTCTCAAGAATACTTCCTAAGGGAATCATTCTTTAAAGTACTTTTCACTTCTGCATTTTCTAAGAGAAGAAATTTTGGAATGAATGAAATAAAAGGGAACAACCTCACCCTGATTCTGAGGCAGTGTCTATATAATAAACAATTTTAGAAGAATATGTGGAAGAATACGTAAGAGTAAATTTCTTGCTGTGAAGACTGATTTTTTCAGAATGGAAAGGAAAAGAAAACCATGAAGCTAGAGAAGATGCTTAAAGACAGATGAGAATATATCAAAGATAAAGTTGATGTATCTCCAAATTTTATCTCTGGGTCAGGCTAGATGAAATTCCTCTACACCTTTAATGTGTTCATGCCTGAAGATTGTCCTGAAAGTAAACTGCCATGAATTAAGCAAATAGATATTTTTAAAAGTTCTGCATGTTATGTCAATTAACACTTTGATGCTTTTTTTTTACAAAATAAGATTTCTTTAATTTGAAGGTAGGAATATTGATATATTCACAAGTGGAGCATACTCTATATCCAGTTATGTAAGTTTTTCACCTAATATAATTTCAAGGCTCATTTTCCATATTAATTTATATAACCACTGCAAAATGCTAATGTCTGTATAATATCTCCTTTTATGCCTGTACTATTACTTACTTAACCAGTCCTCTATTTTAAAATGTACATTATTTTCATTTTTCACTATTTAGGCCATTTTGAGATGGAAATACTTAAGCATTTACCTTTGCCTTACTTGTCCAGTTACTCTCTTAGAATTGGAACTACTGCATTAAACAATATGTATGTGATTGAGGGTTTTTATACATATTGACAAGTTGCTCTACAGGGAAGTTGATCAAATTTATACCACCATGATGAGTGTAAGAGAGTATCAGTTAGTCCAATTGGTTCCATTGAAACTCATCAAAGTGTCTAGTAGTCTAGCTAAAGAGTGACTTTTTCTTCCTCCAATTCCATGTTTCAGAAAATTTTAATCAACCCAAAGGAGTACAAGCTGGATTAGTACAGTCAAGAAAAAGAGAGAAATGGAAGATACATGATTTCACAGAAAAATCATGAACCATTTAATTCAGGGAGCAGTCTGGCTTTTCAATACTAGTATATCAATGATTATAAACCATAGATCTAGGGGGAGAGAAAATCAAAATTTAAGAACACTCGAAATAATGTGAAAACAAGGCTTATTCTCAAGTACTCTTTATAGAGTTTGTAGATTTGACTGATTTGTTATCGGTTTGGATGTAGAGTGGCAGAGAAATAAAGTGCATTATTCAAAAATATAAACTTGATTCCAAGGTAATAGTTTAAGGACCAAAATATTATATAAATAGCTTTATGGAGGTATATTCCTACATTATTTCTATTCTTACACTCACATTTTTTTTTGCATTTTAACATTTGTAAAATGGAATATCTCCTCCTACCCATCCCACCCTCCACCCCCTATGAGAAAATATATTTGCTTAAAACTGATCACTTTTGCTTCAATAAGCTCTTTTCCCAACACACCCAGGCCCAGTGTTAGATGAAGAATAAGTTAGGCAGAGATACAGTCACAACTTGGGGTTTTTTGCTTCACCTTCTCTTCTTCACCCATTTGTCCTTCTTCCTAGATCTGTGTTGAAGGATTGTTGCATATTTCACTGAGCAAATCTGATAGTCCAAAGATGGGAGATACCCCACTGTGCAGTACATACAATGTGGAATCTATGGATTTTTATGTAGATACCATCAAGAGACACTTCTTAAAAAGTACATATTTTTCTCTCAGTCACTTTTTAAAGTTAATGTGCTCTTATTTGCTACTTTACTTAATCCACAATCCAGTGAATACACTCCAGGATAGCCAAGGGTTTGGTTCACTGTGGCCTTCCTGAATAAATTTTATGAAGCCCATTCCTTAATTTAGTTTCTAGCATAGTTGGAGACTAAAAGTAGAATCTCCAACTCTTGCCCTGGGTTGTTTTCTCCCGAGAAATGTATTCAGCTTTGTCTCATATTTCAGAAGTTTGACAGAACTAGCTATCCAACTTTAAAGTTTGTGAAATAGTATTAAGTAAATCAGCCCATCACAATTTCTACCCTTTAAGCATGAAATGTTTTTGCCACGAGCTTTTTCTATTACTATTAGATGAAAATCAGCACTTCCCTTTACATCTCTATATATCAAGCCTTAATATTTCATGCAGAGAGGAACCAAATTCATAAATAATACATCTCAACCTCTTAGGTGGAATAATATGAATATAGTGACTCGTCATGTTAATCACAAATGTAATGCACTTTCGTGTCAGATGCTCTTTGATGCTATTTAACTGATTAAAATGCCAATAATCCTTTTAAATATTGAAATTAATCATCATCACTAATTTAAAAATTCTTCCCTAAATTTTTAATTTTACAATTAGTCAGCCAAATTCCTAAGGCACATGGAAATCGTTTTTGTACTCTAATCTAGAATGGGTAATTGAAACAAATTTTGCGACTCGAGATGCTTTGAGGGACAGAAAAGATATTAGGCACAGAAAGGTGTCCATCTCTAAGAGTATTAATATTCAAAGTTAATAACAATGAGTGATTGAAATGTTATTAAAGTGGTTCATTGGATTGTAAACTGATTAGAAAAGTGTCTCTAAATAAAAGTGAGTTAATCAATATTTATTAGTACCCACTAGGGTAAAAGTAGTTTTAAAATTATTTGCTATAAGAAAAAAAATTAAAGTCTGGAAATTACTATGTCATCACCAGCTTAATTTGAATCAACAGTGAAGAACTATTAAGTAATAAAGGAGAATTTCTCCAGGACCTATCAAACTGGGCTTATAAACTGCTATCGTCTGAATGTTTGTGTCCCCCCCAAAAATTTGTATGTTGAAAGCCTAATGCTCAAGGTGATGTTATTAGGAGGTGGGGGCTTTTGAGAGATGATTAGATCATAAAGGCAGAGTCCTCCTGAATGGAATTAGTGCCCTTATAAAAGAGGCCTCAGAGAGCTCTTGAGCCCTCTTTCTGTTATGTGAGGACACAGTGAGAATTCTGTAACCCAGGGCCTTCACGTGGCCATGCTGGCGCTCTCACCTTGGACTCTCAACCTCCAGAACTGTAAGAAATATATTTCTGTTGTTTATAAGCCACCCAAGTATTTTGTTATAGCAGCCCAAATAGACTAAGATATAATTCAAAAACCCATTGCCTTTTTTATAATAAAGCCAATATTTATTGAACATTTATCATGCACCAGGTACTATGCTAAGTACTTTATGTGCAATATCTTGTTTAATTCCCTCAGGAACCTTCTGAGATCAATGCTATTATTGTCCTCATATTGAAGATAGAAAAACTGATGCTCAGAATTGTAAAATAGCTTAAGGGCACACATGAAGCAAGTGATAGATGTAGGATTATGAGTCAAAATTTTCTGACTCTAAAGCCCATACTCTTGAAAATTGGACCTTGAAACATTGGTAAATGTAGAATTCACATCCCCTTTCCTGTCGTATTCAAAATATACATTTTTTGTCTATAGATAAGAGCCATTTTACATAAATTAAATAAAAAGACACAGGCTTGTAAATATGTGTCAAGAAAATTATTATAGACCCTGGCAGAGAAGTCAGAGAACAGAGAAAGTTAAATAGCATGAAATGAAAAGGTATAAAAGAAATAAAGATGAGAGGGAAGAGGAAGCCACTGGGGAAATCTTTAGAGATATCTGATAAGATCCAAGTCAGAGAGACTCCTGGCTCTGAACCCTGGGAAGAAAAGCAGCTAATTTGGATACATCACTCATCTGTACAGTATATTATATTGTGATTTAGACTGAATGCAACAATAGTACTTGTAATATTAACCAAAGAGGAACTGTAATCCTCATTTTTCAAGGGTCTTGAAAAAAATAGTAATAAATCTGAGAATGTGATTAAACAGGGTTAGATCATGGAAAGAAACCCATGACTATAGAACACAGACTAGAGATGCATCAGGGTTAAGAAATGACATTGTGTACCAATAAGTTGCTCACTTGGGTTCATAACCCAAGGTTCTTCATGTGCTAATAAAGTAACTCTTACACTGTAAGCCAGTGGTTCTCAAACTTTAGCATGCAGAGAAGTCACTTGGACAACTTGTTAAAATACAAGACTTCTAGGCCCCATTCTCAGCCAGAATATCAGAAATATTCTGTAGGTCTGGACTGGGGCCCAAGAATTTGCATGTCTAACAGGTTCCTAGATGATTACAAATGCTGCTGACCTGGGAAACCACTGCTCTAAACAGCTGGTTAAGTGTTGCTATTGCTGAGGATGGAAGATAAGAAATGCTAGAGAATACAGTGGGAAATGTTGTTCCCCACTCCCTCATTTATGCAGATCTCCCTTCCAGATGTTAGAAGTGGTAATAACAGTCCTTCCTTGAAAGCAGTCATAAATTCCTGCTTGACAATCCTCTGGTTATCGTCATAGTTTGCTATGTTATTTTGCTTGGAACATAAAGTAGCCTACCTTACATGAAGGGTTAGTCATGTAATTGAATAGCCAGACAGATTTATGTTAGTTGTGGTAGAAGTTTCACTCCCTGGAAGTTATTGAGATCAAGATAAATAACCATTTTTCTAAAACATATTACCTGAAATTCTATCTGTGTCATGGAAGGAGAAAGCTAGATGAATCTTAATGGTCCTTAAATAGACTTTATTAAGGTAGAAATAATGGCCACTCTCAGACCTAGGCACTCTTCTCTTATATTCTCTCTGCAAGTGATCTCTGTTCCATCAATTATCATCTATGCATCAGCCACTCAAAATATGTATCTCCAATCTAAATATCCACTCTGAGTTCCAGACCCAATTGTCTGTCTCCACTTGGCTGGCTATCTCACTTTAACAAAGCTAAACCTGAACTCATAATCTCAACTTCATTCCTAAACTGACTCTTCTTCTGTTCTTATGATATTCATAAAGAAAGCACCATATTTTCATATGCTTAAAGCAGAAACTTAAAAGTCATCCTTTATACTTCCATTCTTATTTTCCACCACATCTAATCAATCAGTAACTCCAGTTTATTCTCCTTCCTATAGCTCTTTCATGATTGTAGTAAGCAGGAAAATAGCTGCCCAAAGATAACCAGGTTCTAATCCCTTGAATCCGTATGTGCATTGCTTTACATGGCAAAGAGTTGCAGATAGGAATGGGATTATTAGTCAGTGGATCTTAAATTAGGGAACATATCTTTGGATTATCCCTGTGGGCCCAATACAATCACAAGTGTCCTTAAAAATAGAAGACATATTTACAGTAACCAAGACATGGGAGCAACCTAAGTGTCCATCAACAGATGAATGAATAAAGAAGATGTAGCATATATATACACAGTGGAATATTACTCAGCCATAAAAAGAATGAAATATTGCCATTTTCAGCAACAATTGATGGACCTAGAAAATATTATACTTAGTGAGGTCAGAAAAAGACAAATATTGTATAACACTTATATGTGAAATCTAAAAATATAAAAAATACAAATGAATCTATATACAAAACAGAAACAGACTCACAGACATAGAAAAGAAATTTATGGCCCAAAGGGGAAAGGGAGACAAGGAAGGATAAATTAGGAGTATGGGGTTAACCGATATACACCACAATATATAAAATAGATAACACATTTAGAGAAGAGCTAACACCTATGCTTCTCAAACTCTTCCAAAATATAGCAGAGGGAAGAACACTCCCAAACTCATTCTACAAGGCCACCATCACCCTGATACCAAAACCAGACAAAGATGTCACAAAGAAAGAAAACTACAGGCCAATATCACTGATGAACATAGATGTAAAAATCCTCAACAAAATACTAGCAAACAGAATCCAACAGCACATTAAAAGGATCATACACCATCATCAAGTGGGGTTTATCCCAGGAATGCAAGGATTCTTCAGTATATGCAAATTAATCAATGTGATACACCGTATTAACAAAATGAAGGAGAAAAACCATATGATCATCTCAATCAATGCAGAGAAAGCCTTCAACAAAATTCAACACCCATTTATGATAAAAACCCTGCAGAAAGTAGGCATAGAGGGAATTTTTCCTCAACATAATAAAGGCCATATATGACAAACCCACAGCCAACATTGTCCTCAATGGTGAAAAACTGAAACCATTTCCACTAAGATCAGGAGCAAGACAAGGTTGCCCACTCTCACCACCATTATTCAACATAGTTTTGGAAGTTTTAGCCACAGCAATCAGAGAAGAAAAAGAAATAAAAGGAATCCAAATCAGAAAACAAGAAGTAAAGCTGTCACTGATTGCAGATGACATGATACTATACATATAGAATCCTAAAGATGCTACCAGAAAACTACTAGAGCTAATCAATGAATTTGGTAAAGTAGCAGGATACAAAATTAATGCACAGGAATCTCTAGCATTGCTGTACACTAATGATGAAAAATCTGAAAATGAAATTAAGGAAACACTCCCATTTACCATTGCAGCAAAAAGAATAAAATATCTAGGAATAAACCTACCTAAGGAGACAAAAGACCTGTATGCAGAAAGTTATAAGACACTGATGAAAGAAATTAAAGATGATACAAATAGATGGAGAGATATACCATGTTCTTGGATTGGAAGAATCAACATTGTGAAAATGACTCTACTACCCAAAGCAATCTACAGATTCAATGCAATCCCTATCAAACTACCACTGACATTTTTCACAGAACTAGAACAAAAAATTTCACAATTTGTATGGAAATACAAAATACCTCGAATAGCCAAAGCAATCTTGAGAAAGAAAAACGGAGCTGGAGAAATCAGGCTCCCTGACTTCAGACTATACTACAAAGCTACAGTAATCAAGACAGTATGGTACTGGCACAAAAACAGAAATACAGATCAATGGAACAGAATAGAAAGCCCAGAGATAAACCCACGCACATATGGTCACCTTATCTTTGAAAAAGGAGGCAAGAATATACAGTGGAGAAAAGACAGTCTCTTCAATAAGTGGTGCTGGGAAAACTGGACAGCTACATGTAAAAGTATGAAATTAGAACACTCCCTAACACCACACACAAAAATAAACTCAAAATGGATTAAAGACCTAAATGTAAGGCCAGACACTATCAAACTCTTAGAGGAAAACATAGGCAGAACACTCTATGACATAAATCACAGCAAGATCCTTTTTGACCCACCTCCTAGAGAAATGGAAATAAAAACAAAAATAAACAAATGGGACCTAATGAAACTTAAAAGCTTTTGCACAACAAAGGAAACCATAAACAAGACCAAAAGACAACCCTCAGAATGGGAGAAAATATTTGCAAATGAAGCAACTGACAAAGGATTAATCTCTGAAATTTACAAGCAGCTCATGTAGCTCAATATCAAAAAAACAAACAACCCAATCCAAAAATGGGCAGAAGACCTAAATAGACATTTCTCCAAAGAAGATATACAGATTGCCAACAAACACATGAAAGAATGCTCAACATCATTAATCATTAGAGAAATGCAAATCAAAACTACAATGTGGTATCACCTCACACCAGTCAGAATGGCCATCATCAAAAAATCTACAAACAATAAATTCTGGAGAGGGTATGGAGAAAAGGGAACCCTCTTGCACTGTTGGTGGGAATGTAAATTGATACAGCCACTATGGAGAACAGTATGGAGGTTCCTTAAAAAACTAAAAATAGAACTACCATATGACCTAACAGTCCCACTACTGGGCATATACCCTGAGAAAACCATAATTCAAAAAGAGTCATGTACCAAAATGTTCATTGCAGCACTACTTACAACAGCCAGAACATGGAAGCAACCTAAGTGTCCATCAGCAGATGAATGGATAAAGAAGGTGTGGCACATATATACAACCGAATATTACTCAGCCATAAAAAGAAACGAAATTGAGTTATTTGTAGTGAGGTGGATGGACCTAGAGTCTGTCATTCAGAGTGAAGTAAGTCAGAAAGAGAAAAACAAATACAGTATGCTAACACATATATATGGAATCTAAGAAAAAAAAAAAAAAAAGGTCATGAAGAACCTAGTGGCAAGACAGGAATAAAGACACAGACCTACTAGAGAATGAACTTGAGGATATGGGGAGAGGGAAGGGTAAGCTGTGACAACGTGAGAGAGTGGCATGGACATACATAAACTACCAGGTAAAATAGATAGCTAGTGGGAAGCAGCCACATAGCACAGGGAGATCAGCTCGGTGCTTTGTGACCACCTAGAGGGGTGGGATAAGGAGGATGGGAGGGAGGGAGATGCAAGAGGGAAGAGATATGGGAACATATGTATATGTATAACGGATTCACTTTGTTATAAAGCAGAAAGTAACACACCATTGTAAAGCAATTATACTCCAATAAAGATGTTTAAAAAAATAAATGAATAAAATAAAATAAAATAAAATAGATAACAAAGTTTTACTGTATAACACAGGGAACGATATTCAATATCTTGTAATAACCTATAATGGAAAATAATCTGAAAAAATATACATATAACTGAATCACTTTGTTGTGCACATGAAGCTAACACAATATTATAAATCAACTGCACTCCAAAAAAAAAAAGTAGAAGAAAGAGGCAGAATAGGAGAGTTAGAGGATGATGTGACTATAGAAGAATGCCACAGAGAGATATAACTTTGCTCACTTTAAAAATAGAGGAAGGGAGCCTAGAGCCTCTAGAAGCTTGAAAGGGCAAGGAAACTGTAATGGCATCATGTTCCTTCCTGCCTAGGATGTTTTTTGTTTTTTTTTTTTTTTTTTTTTTTTTTTTTTAATTTTATAGCTACTTTATTTATTTATTTATTTTTGGCTGTGTTGGGTCTTCAGTTCGTGCGAGGGCTTTCTCTAGTTGCGGCAAGCGGGGGCCACTCTTCATCGCGGTGCGGGGACCGCTCTTCATCGCGGTGCGCGGGCCTTTCACTATCGCGGCCCCTCCCGTTGCGGGGCACAGGCTCCAGATGCGCAGGCTCAGTAGTTGTGGCTCACGGGCCCAGCTGCTCCGTGGCATGTGGGATCTTCCCAGACCAGGGCTCGAACCCGTGTCCCCTGCATTAGCAGGCAGATTCTCAACCACTGCGCCACCAGGGAAGCCCCCTAGGATGTTTTATAAGCTGTCCTCTCTTTCTAGAATACTCCTCCTCCCACCTAGATAATTCCTATTTGGCTACCAGCTATCATATAAAATATTACTTACCCAGGGAAAAAATTCTCTAAATTTGCATCAGACTAGGTTGGATCCCCCCTCCCCATGGGCACTCTAGTACTATTCTCTAGTTATCCATTATAGCACTTGCTACAATTTGAATTAATATTCATGTAACAATTTGTTCAAGACATATGTTTTCCCAAATAGACTATAAGCACTAGGAAATCTGAGGCCAGTGAATATATCCTTCTTGTTTGTTATTATATCTTAGTAACTTGCAGAGCACCTGGGATAGAGTAGGTTCTCAGAAAATATCTGTGAGTGAGCAAAAAACTAAATAAATGTATGTATGTAGGATTTGGGGGTGGATGGGTGGAATTGCAAAATATGCTGACGGAGAGTCATGCTATTATAACGTGGCTGTACCCCTGTTGGTTGGCCTCTTTTCTATTCGCAGCTGGAAATTTGATAGAAACTTACAAGATGTATTTTCAATGTGGATTTGTCTTAATCCTGACCAATGGACCAGTAAAAGTCCCAATCCATGAGTCATTCGCCATCCCACAACCATTTTTCTATGATTCCATTTTTATACTTATGCACAGGCACTCATCAGATCAAAATTCCCTTGTAGATAGAAAAACGATTGCAATCACAAATAAAACTGCAGTTGCTTAGAAGTGTTACCAAATCCCATTTTCATCAGGCCTTCCAAAGAGTGACATAAATATATAGCTCTCTGAGCATGATTATTTTCTGAATTTCTTGGGAGCTACAGAAGTTCTTTGACCCCTATATAGGCATTTAAATTTACCAGTGGAAAAAACTACCCCCCCCAAAAAAAACCCAAACAGTTAAAGACCACAAAGTTGCAAATCACGGTATATTATTATATTGCTGAAGAAAATACCACAGTTCAGATCCTCATCCTTTTCTCATAATCACATACCACACCTACAATTAGGATGTATCAAAAAAAGAATCCTATATTCCACCTCTGAAATTTATATATTTATTTATATATGTGTATTATATATATACATATATATATATATATATATATGTATATATATGTGTATATATATATATATGTGATTGGTACCATTTTCCAAAACAAAAATCCTAAAAGTAACTCATGAATTGAAAACATAATTTTCACAGATGTTGTCCCATTGGTTCAGAGCAGGGCCAAGGATAAAGAATTTCTTCTTGGTCAGGGGTGCGGGGAGGGGGGAAGAGGAAGTACCACACACACAACACATAACACACATCCAAACCCACACTTTCTTACTGACATTTGCATTTTCCTTAAAGAAAACAGTGAACAATAAAGCTTATGTGTAATATATATATACTCATGATGGAATACTTCTCAGCCAAATCTTGCCATTTGCAACAACATGGATGGGCTCTGAGGGCATTACTCAAAGTGAAATGAATCAGATGCAGAATGACAAATACTGTATGATTTTACGCATATGTGGAATATAAAAAAAAGAAAAAAAAGAAAGGAACAAACAAAACAAGACAAAACAAATAGATGCAGAGAACAGATTAGTGGTTTCCAGAGGGGAGGAAGGGTAGGGGGAGTGAATGGGTAAAGGAGTCAACTGTATTATGATGGATTGAAGTTAAACTTTTGCTGGTGAGCATGCTTTAGTGTATACAGAAGTGCAAATATAATGTTGTACACATGAAAATTATATAATGTTTGAAACTGTTACCTCAATTAAAAATTTAAAATAAAGCTTAAAATATAAACACCTCTGAGTCATAGTCATTCAAAAGATTGTATTGTATGTTTCATCCATTTTATTCCTTCATTCATTCACATATCTATTCAATACATTTTTTGAATGGCAACCGTATGCTGGACACTATGTTAGGTATTAGAGATATAGCAGCCAACACAACAGAATTCCTGCCCTCATGTATCTTTAAATAAAACTATAACAGAACAGAATAGAATTTAATATATGAATAGTGCTAAACCTAAGGGCAAGAACATTTCAGGCAAAGGGAACAGTATGTGTAAAAGCAGTGAGATGGGAAAGAATTTGGCATGTGGAGCCAGGGTCAAAGTATCTAGTGGCGAAAGAAGAAACAACCAAGGTCTTATCATTCAGGGCTTTGCAGGGCCGGTGTGGCTGGGTGAACTAAGGTTCTTCCAGAAGTGTGCTGGACGACACACAGAGAGTGCTTTGAGAGTCAAGATCAATGCTTACTCGGCTTTCTAATAACTCTGTAATCATGAGTTATTTACCTCCCTCCTGGACCTGTTTCCTAATCTTTAAAAACAGTACCCATTACTATGGTCTGAATGTTTGTGTCCCCCCAAAATTCACATTTTGAAAATCTAATGCCCAAGGTGATGGTATTAGGAAGTGGACCACTTGGTAGTGATTAAGTCATGATGATGGAGGCGTCATGAATGGGATTAATACCCTTGTAAAAGGCTAGCTCACCCCTTCTGCCATGTGAGGATACAAGAAGTCAGAGGTCTGCAATCTGGAAGACAGCCTTCACTAGAACCTGACCATGCCGGCATCCTGATCTTGGAATTCTAACCCTCAGAACTGTGAACAATAAATCTCTGCTGTTTATAAGCCCCTCAGTCTATAGTATTTTGTTTTAGCAGCCCAAATGGACCAAGGCACCCACTTAATAAAATTATTGTGAGAATTAAATAAAAAGTGATAATTGATGTAGCACATCTCTATGGAGCCTGCCTGGCACATATTAAAAGCACAATATGTGGTAGGTGCTGGTAGTGATAGGGGAGTATTAATAGTGGGGCAGTAGAGTGGTAAATGTACTACAAGTTGAAGAAATAGAATCAGCTGCTCTTGCCTATTTAATGTTTTCTCTGAATTTTGGAGTTTTTCAAATATATTTTTTGACATTCATAGTTTATTTTTACATAGAGCTTTCATGGATTGATCCATTATGCACATTCTTATAATAAACTTGCAAGTGAAGACATTTTTAGCAATTTGCGTGAATCATATATCCTTTGAGAAAACCATGTAACATTATGCTTAAATTTTGAGTAACTAAGCAATAAAATCCCCAAATGTTTCATATTTACTTTTTACAACTGAAACCAAGTGATGCTCTGTTGTTAATGCACCGAAGAGTCTAATACTGAAGAAAGAGGACCATTTTTCAAAGAAAGCATTTTGCTTGAAAACAACCTACTTGCCTTGATAAACCTAATATTTATGAATACCCCAATTTTTACTTTAAATATGGAGCAAAACTAGTGTTTTTTTTTTTTTAAACTAGTGTTTTTGATTTATCCTTTGCAAATACAGAAGCAACCCATATATTTTTATTTTTAGTATTAATTTTCTATAGGGTTATTATAGACTTTATGTACCATAAATTAATCACATTTATAAAATAATAGAAGTGTATTTTATTATTAATTTTAATTGTATTATAAGATGGACAACATAAATGAAAGATGTTTGGAAACTCTTCAGTAATTTCTCAATTATGGCCACATAGATTAAAAGAAATTATATACACTGAGGTTTATGTGCAGTTATTGGCAATAATCTTAATGATGAATAGCAACTTACATATGAAGTTAATGGCCAGTTCAACCCCTGTCACCCTTCACATAGACTGTCTGCTTTTAGATATTCCCTACACAAAATGTACTGTCACCAACAGATATGGAAAGAATTGCCAACATCAGAGGATTAACTGTTTCATTTAGGAGGTCCAGCTGGCTAATGGGATTCACTTTGGTTTGTTGTCAAATTCAGCTTAACGTATTTAATTTTTCTTCCCTTGAAAATATTGTTTTTCATAGAGATTCTGCACACATAATGCTAATGAAAATGGTACATAAAAAGTTGCAAAATCCACACTCCCTGTTTATCTCTAACAATGCCGACAGCTACAAAGAAAATATCATCATACTTTTGCATAGAGAATATATTTATAAGAGCTTATGGGACCCAGGATGGACAATTTGACCATGATACAGTTCACCAAGAATCATTTAAAATTATAAATGTGGTCACAAAGCCCCTCCTTCCTTCATTTCTTCAGTACCTATTTATTCAGCTTCTCTTTGTTCTCAGCAGCAATGAGCTTGCTCCCTTTACCTTGTAATCTGGGAGGGGAGAAATAATTTGGCCCTCTCTTAGTGATATTAGTTCCATTGGGAGGTTACCAAGGGCATGTAATCAGCTATTTGCTGGTAACTGGAGTTAAAAATTGAACAATACAATTTTGTATCTAATTTCAAAGGTGGTTCTCCCTCAAATTCAATTTATAGTTTCATCTGATTTTGATTATTTTTTAACGACACCAAAGATGGATTCATAGATAAGAGTACCACCAAAACAAAAGTTGGTCCAGAGGGTGAAATGTCAGAAAATAACAAAGGATTGCCAGGATAGAAATCAGAAAAGCTAAATAGATAAGTGAGATAAAAACTGCTAAAGACTCAAATGATAGATATTTTTAACTCCCTAAATGTATCAACAAAAAAGATAAGGGAAATATGTCTTTTCAGAGATGATAGAAACGAAGAGCTCATAGCTGCTTCCAATAATTCAGTTACATACAAAACTGAACTTACAGAGCATGACTTTTCCTTTTAAACTCAGTTTTTACCAAAATAAATGAAATATGAACTTGGAAGGGCAGGCTATCGACCCTCCATAATCTGTTTAGAGAATCCCTTTTTCTTCTATGTTCCCCTTAAAGTGTGGTATTCCCTCACAAAAATTCAGCCTCTGCATCTTATTGGCTATTTGTCCTTGAGCAAATTAACTTTTCCAAGCCTCAGTTTCACAAATTATGAAGTGGGTGGTGGAGCTTTCATGAGGTAATGAATATAAAGTGCCTATGCCAGTCCCTGGCATATGGCTAAATGTCTAATAAATGATAAATTGTAATTTTATTTTATTAAAAAAGTACCTGTTTATCAGTCAATTGACTTCACTGGAATAGACATTCCTGTAAGTCAAGGGCCATCTGTTATTCATCTTTGTATCCTTAACCTGTACTAGTACATTGAAGCTACTCATAAAATGTTTGTGCAACAAAACTGCACATTCTGATCTTCCATCAGCCTGAAATGCCCTTACCAACACCTGCTGATTTGCCTAACTTTGACTTAATTTTCAAGATCCAGCTTAAATGATTTTTCCCCAGAAAAGCTTTCCCATGGTCTCATGTCCACCTACCCAACACAAGCAAAGTGAGTTGCCTCTCCAACTGTATTTCAATAGTATTTTATTTTCTACACTATTCAAAATATGAGGATATTGCAATTACTTGTTTATGTTGCCCCTCCAACCTACTCATCTCTTTGTAGTTAGTACTTAATACAGTGTCTGACACAGAGAGAATTCTCAATACATACTGGTTTAATTAATTGTTCATTGATTCATTGATTCATTTTTTATGTTTATTGTAAAAATTAATAACTATATTTTCTCTAGGGGTACTAAAGACATAAAGAGACAACATGGTTCAAGTTGTAATGAGGAATATTTATGTTTCCATGTTGAATAAAAGTTCTTATGTTATGTTGGATAGAAGAGAGAAAAAAATATTTAAATCTCCCAGATAAAACATGTGCTTCTTACCAGAATGTTGTGAGGACTAAGCTTGATCATTTTTCTAATTTGTTTCCATTGCTAATCTTCTCTATTAAACAAGCAACATATTTATTAAGCACCTACTACTTACTTAGCACAGGCAAATATGGCTCGTTATCTTAAAAAAAGAGTAAACTTGCCCATGAATATTACCCTTACTACTGCTCTTTAACATTGGTTACAGTTTCACTGGGCTCTTTTCTGACTAATATGGTTAATATCACACTTGCAGTTGCTGGTGTTATTTCATAATTTTTTCTTCTCTCTTTTAAGTTCATAAACTCAAATAATACCAGCAATCTCTTGTTTCCAGTTGGTTCCAATCATAACTTACAGGCTGGTTCTAAATAATGGTCCCTCATCCACTTTGTTAGCTATATCTCTGCTGTTCCCTGAGTTAGTTCTAGCCTCATCTCTGCTTGTAATTTATTGAATACTGGTATGTGACATTATTTGTCACCTTTATCTGGAATTTCAGTATATTTTCAGAGCATATAAAAATGATACTCTTCACCTATAGATTATTCAGTATTGTCTTAACTTTAGGAATTAGGAAATAGGAAAATAGGAATTAGGAAAATAGATGTGGCTAAATCATCTATAGCTCAATAAAGATCAGATTAAACCCAGGATTGTCAAAGTAAAGGTACAAAATAACAACCATCATTAAAAACTGGCCTTAGGAATTTGAGATACCTTACCCTTGAATATGGTATCCAAGATCTGCCATTTGAATTCTTCTATTCAATATAAATGGAAATAAAATTTCTTCATATATCACTCCTTATGACAGTGGCATTTCCCCATCTTTTTTAAAGATCACATATTCATCTGTATTTGTACTTAGAGCCTGCCAAAAGTCTGATTTATGCTAGTTCTTTTGCTTTTCTCTTAATTTACTTTAAAAAAGTAAAATGAACTTTGTTCTACTTCTATCGAGGTTTATATAATTCTGGAGAAAACTAATTTACATGTGCAGTTTTCTTTTATTCTTTTCTGTTATTTTTATGATTATCATTAATCAATCTAATGATAAATTATATCAAAAAAATAGCATATAAGTTAATACTTTTTACTGCCTGGACAGTCACAGCTATGTTTTCAGCTCTTTTAAAACTCCTTCTAAAGAAAGATAAGAGGATGATCACTTGTTCAAACAAACAAAGTATATATCTTTTAAACCAGGAGAGATTTATGTTGACTGATACATTTCAGTTATAAAAGGCATGAAATTAACATGTTCCTGGTTTGCTAAACTTAAAAAATATTTAGCAATACACAGAAACAAACAATTGGGAGAACAAGAGAAATTTTTTTTCATCTTTCCATCCTCAGTTAGGTTGCATACCAAGAAGGGCCTATGGTGATGTGACTCCATGTCTAAACCTGCAAGAAAAAGTGAAGAAATTAAAAATGAATACAGATATTTTGATCAAGTTAACATTTTTACTAAGATATATATTTCCTTACACATATAAATATATATATAATATATAATTAAAATATATATTCCAGTAAAAATGACATAAAATATATATGGCACATAAAAGATTTTGAGTGGAGAAACTTTATGTTTTACTAAAGATTTCCTTATTTTCCATTCTGCTTTTACATACAGGCATACCTCACTTTATTGTTCTTTGCTATATTTATGCTTTGCAGAGATTGTATTTTTTACAAATTGAAGTTTTGTGGCAACCTTGCATTGAGCAAGTCTATCAGTGTTATTTTATCAACAGCATTTTCTCACTTTCTCACTTCTGACTCTGTATCATATTTTAGGTATTCTCTCAATATATCAAACATTTTCATTATTATTATATTTGTTATGGTGCTCTGAGGTCAGTGATCTTTGCTGTTACTATTGTAATTGTTTTGGAGCACCATGAACCTCATCTAAATAAGACAGCAAACTTAATTGATAAATGTTTTGTCTGTTCTGACTGCTCCACCGACCTGCCATTCCCCTGTCTCTCTCCCTTTCCTTGAGCTTCTCTATACCCTGAGACACAACAATAATGAAATGGCTTCTAAGTGTTCAAGTGAAAGGAAGAATTGCACGTTTCTCACTTTAAATCAAAAGCTAGAAATGATTAAGCTTAGTGAAGAAGGCAAGTCAAAAGACAAGAGAGTCTGAAATCTAGGCATATTGTGCCAAACAGTTAACCAAGTTGTAAATGCAAAGGGAAAGTTCTTCAGGGAAATTGAAAGTGAACACATGAATAATAAGAAAGTGAAACAGCCTTATGCTGATATGGAGAACAGAAGATCAAACCAACCAGAACATTTCCTTAAGCCAAAGTCTAATCCAGAGCATGGCCCTAACTGTCTTCCATTCTGTGAAAGCTGAGACAGGTGAAGAAGCTGCAGAAGAAAAGTTTGAAGCCAGCAGAGATTAGTTCATGAGGTTTGAGGAAGGAAGCCATGTCC
Organism: Balaenoptera ricei; assembly: GCF_028023285.1. Lineage (NCBI taxonomy): Eukaryota > Metazoa > Chordata > Mammalia > Artiodactyla > Balaenopteridae > Balaenoptera > Balaenoptera ricei. The sequence goes on along the minus strand of NC_082646.1, from coordinate 36,132,659 downwards.
ATAACATAAATGTGAAAGGTGAAGCAGTAAGTACTGATATAGAAGCTGCAGCAAGTTTTCCCGGACATCTAGCTAAGATAATTAATAAAAATGGCTCCACTAGATGACTGATTTTCAGTGTAGATGAAACAGCCTTCTATTGAAAGAAAATGCCATCTAGGACCTTCATAGCTAGAGAGGAGAAGTCAATGCCTGGCTACAAAGCTTCAAAGGACAGGCTGACTTTCTTGTTAGGGTCTATTAAAACTGGTGATTCAGTTGAAGCCAGTACTCATTTACCATTCTGAAAATCCTGGGACCCTTAAGAATTAGGCTAAATCTACTCTTCCTGTGCTCTATAAGTGGAATAACAAAGACTGGATAACAGCATATCTGTTTACAACATATTTTACTGAATAGTGTAAAGCTCACTGTTGAGACCAGCTTCTCAGAAAAGATTCCTTTCATAATATCACTGCTCATTGACAAGACACTTGGTCACCCAAGAGCTCTGATGAAGATATACAATGAAATTCTTGTTATTTTCATGCCTGCTAATACAACATTTATTCTGCAGCACATGGACCAAAGGACAATTTCAACTTCAAGCCTTATTCTTTAAAAAATGCATTCCATAAAGCTATGCCATAGAAGGATCTGAGCAAGTAATGTAAATTGAAAACCTTCTGGAAAGATTTACCATTCTAGATTCCATTAAGAACATTTGTGATTAGTGGGATGAGCTCAAAATATCAGCATTAACAGGAGTTTGGAAGCAGTGGATTTCAGCCCTCATGGATGACTTTGAGGGGTTCAAGACTTTAGTGACAGAAGTAACTACAGAGGTCATAGAAATGGCAAGAGAGCTAATTTAGAAGTGGAGCCCTAAGATGTGTCTGAATTGCTGCAATTTCATGATAAAAATTTAATGGATGAGGAACTGATTCTTATGGATGAGCAAAGAAATTGTTTTCTTGAGATGGAATGTACTCCAGATTAAGATGCTGTGAAGGTTGTTGAAACGATAGCAAAGGATTTAGAATATCACATAAACTTATTTAATAAAGCAACAACTGGGTTTGAGAGGTTTGACTCCAATTTTGAAAGATCTTCTACTGTGGGTAATCAAACAGCACTGCATGCTACCAAGAAATCATTCATGAAAGAAAAAGTAAATTAATGTGGCAAACTTCATTGCTGTCTTATTTTAAGAAATTGCAAAAAAAAGTGTTATTATGGAATTATATAAAATCACGTATGTGAAACTTTTGAGAATTGTAAAGCACTCTAGAATTTAAAGAATTTTTCATTCAATAAAAAAATATTTAAAGAAAAGAAATTGCCACAGCCAACCTTCAGCAACCACCACCATGATCAGTTAGCAGCCATCAACTTCAAGGCAAGATACTCCACCAGCCAAAAGATACTCCATTTGCTAAAGACTCAGATGATGGTTAACAATTTTTAGCAACAAAGCATTGTAAAATTAAGGTATGTACATTTTTTTTAAGATATAGTGCTATTGCACACTTAATAGTCTACAATATAGTGTAAACATAACTTTTATATGCACTGGGAAATAAAAAAAAAAATTCATGTGACTCAATTAATTGGGATATTCTCCTTATTGTGGTGGTCTGGAACAGAACCCACAGTAGCTCCTAGGTTTGCCTGTATAAAGCACTATCTCAACATATATGTATACCAGGGAAGTTATATAAAATAAAAATTAAATTTCCATTTAAATATTCAGGCTGCCATACCTGTATGGGAAGCTTATATTGTGAAATTCCTCGTGTGAACTAGTAAACTCACAGAGTTTCAAGTATAAATTTTATTTCACACCAGAAACATATTAGAAACTTTTCACTCACTTATTCATTTGTTTGAAAAGTATAACTTTTGAACACCCAAGTACTATTCTAAATACTGAAACTCTCCTGGGGAATAAAGCAAAGAATTACATAATAAATACATTCTCATCTGAAATATCCAGGTGATTAAATCAAAAGATGAAAATCTTTTTCTGCTTCAATAACTATCTCAGTTTATCCATCTAGTGGTTCTTAAATAAAATCTTCCTCATTGAAAAAATATTTTTATATGAATGAAGTGTCCTGGAGTAGAAATTGCAAACCTGGAATCTAGTCACTTACTGGGAACTTGGGCAAATCACTTTATCTCCATGAGCTTCAGTTCCACTGATAAATGGAAACAGTTAATTGAAATACACTGTGAAAAGCATTTTAACAAAAGTATGCAAAAGATGGTATGAGTGTAAAGAGAGCAAAGCAGTGCCTGTATTTGTAGTAATTATTCTGCAAATAGTATGAAGATGGATTTGAGAGTTGGGAAGAGAGCCAAATACCAGTTAAAAGGGTATTATAAATATCTAGGTGAGACATAATGGGTCCCTAAACATTGACACTAGCAGTGAACTTGAAGAATAAAAGACTGACTTGAGGAATATTGAAGAGGTAGAATTGAGACTTCCCTGGTGGCGCAGTGGTTAAGAATCCGCTTGCCAATGCAGGGAACACGGGTTCGATCCCTGGTTCAGGAAGATGCCATGGAGTGACTAAGCCCATGCACCACAACTGCTGAGCCTGCGCTCTAGAGCCCGTGAGCCACAACTACTGAAGCTCGTGCGACTAGAGCCTGTGCTCTGCAACAAGAGAAGCCAACGCAATGAGAAGCCCGCACACCACAGCGAAGAGTAGCCCCTGCTCTTTGCAACTAGAGAAAGCCCGCACACAGCAATGAAGACCCAACACAGCCAAAAATTAACTAATTAATTAATTTTTTAAAAAAAGTGAGTACTTGATTTGTAAAAAAAAAAAAAAGAGGTAGAATTAACAGAACTTGGTTGATAAACTGGATTATGGAAAGTGAGATTGATGGACAGATAGTTATGCAGGTTCAGATTGGATTGGGGTGCCATTACCTAAGGAAGAAATAGGAAAAAAAAATAAAATATGAGAGATATGAAAGAGAGCAGGCTAGGGAGGGATTTGATTTATGGGTGAATTTGAAATATCCGTCTGTAAAAATCCTGTAGTCAATTGGTTATACATAGGTCTGGCACTAAGGAAAAAAAATGGTGCTGGTGATAAACATTTCTGAATTGTTATTCATTCATTCAATAAATATTTATGGAGTGTTCACTATCAGACAGGTATTTTTCTCAATGGTGGGAACTCAGCAGTGAACAAAGTCTCTGTATCAAATAATTTATATTTTATTGGAAGAACCCATACCAAAATGTTTAAAAGTGTGCAATTTGTCAGATGGTGTTAAATATAACGAAGAGAAAATAAAGCAGGGTAAATGGAATAAAGAGTGACAGAAAATAAGGGTAAACATTTCTAATTCATATAATGTGATTTAAAAAGCCCTGCTTGTTTGATAAAGAGCAAAGAGATTAGTGTGACGAATGTTGAGTGAGTGAAAGGAAGTGTGATGGAAGATGTGGTTATAGAGATAGTAAGAGGCCAGAATACATAGATTCTTACCACTCATTGAAGTACTTTGGTTGTCACTATGAATGAGACTAGAAACTTTTGGAGAGGTCAAGGAAAGAAGCATGATTTGACATATTTTCTAAAGGATTGTTATAACTTCTGTGTAAAAAATGAGCAGCTGTAGTGTGTAATGGTAGAAGCGGGGAGACAGATTAGGATGCTACTGTATACATTTAGGCAAACAAAAGGCTGGTTTGGACCAGAGTGTTTGGTAGTAGAGTTAGTGAGAAGTGGTATGTTTTGAAGATAGAAAGGACAGGATTTTCTAACTGATTGAAATTGAAGCATCAGAGAAAGAATGTGGCTCTAAGATGTTAACTTGAAAAACTGGAAGAACTAGGAGAATGGATTGGTCCTTACTGAATGGGAAAGGTTGCAGAAAAAGTAAGTTTGGGAGTCTGGGGAATTTACATGAGAACCCTATGCAAATAAAAATATCTAAATGCAGTTGGATATATGAGATGGTAACAGGAATGAACTAGGGCTAGAGATTTGGAGTCATCAACATATAAATTGTAATTAAATCCATGAGACTTGATTAGCTCATCATGGAGTAAGTGTTGGTGCAACAGAGTTTTTAGAAGTAGAGCACTTCAAAATTTGAGGTCTTCAAATAAAGAAAGAATCAGAAAAAGAAACTAGGTACACCCATTTAAGTTGGAGAAAAAGATAGCAGAGGTCAAGAAAAGAAAGTGATACCTTGTGTAAATGATGCTGGTACATTAAAGTAAAATGAGGACAGAGACTTGACTCTAAAACTTTATTAACATGTAATTTAATGGTAGCTTGACAGGAGCACTTATAGTGTCAGAGACAAAAGTATGATTGGAGCAGTTTCAAGGAAGAATGAGAGGAGAATTATTAGGGAAAGCAAGTGCAGATCTTTCTTGATTTATGATGGAGTTACACCCTGATAAACCCATAGTAAGTCGAAAATATCCCAAGTCGAAAATGCATGTAATACACCTAACCTACCAAACATCATAGTTTAGCCTGGCCTGCCTTAAATGTACTCAGAACACTTGCATTAGTCTACAGGTGGGCAAAATCATCTAACATAAAGCCTATTTTATAATAAAGTGTTGAAAATCTCGTGTAATTTATTGCTTGCTGTACTATGGGTACAGAATGCTTTTAAGTGTATACGTTGTTTACCCGCGTGATGATGTGGTCGAGCAGCGGCTGCTGCTGCCCAGTCAGAGAGTGCTGTACTGCATATCACTAGCCTGGAGAAGATTAAAATTCAAGATCTGAAGTACGGTTTCTACTGAATGCATATCACTTTTGCACCATTGTAAAGTTGAAAAATCATTAAGTTGAAAAATCGTGGGTATAATACCCAATATTTTGTAATAACCTATAAGGGAAAAGAATTTGAAAAAAATAGATATATATGGATGTATAACTGAATCAGTTTGCTGTACACCTGAAACTAACACAACATTGTAAATCAACTCTACTTCAATAAAAATAATAATAATTAAAAAAAGAAAAATCGTTAAGTTGGGGAACATCTGTAACAGTTTTTTGAAGGAGTTTTAAACAGGAAGGGAAAGAAACTGATGGTTACACAGGAAAAGGAGAGAATTATTGAAGCAATGCTCTTGAGTATGTGGTGGCCCACTAATCATGTTGACGTATTTAAAATGGGGGTAATAGTACCTACTTCCTAGAGTTCCTGCGAAGAATAAATGTGATTATGCATGTAAAGGGCATAGCAATAAAACCGGCACTTAATACCAAATAACTATTAGCTATTGTCATTGTTATCATTCAGGGCAACAAGGCTATTTGTGTTCCAATCACCAATCACACGTGTCCTTATTGAATCACACATGTGCTTATTGAAAAGAGCATGCACTGGGATGTCATTTTCAGACCTCTGGCCCATTTGCTGATGATGATTTAAACTTCCGAAGAGTAACTCTTATCCTAGGAGGTATTTGTGTGACACATGGGCGGCATGTGTTTGTATTTAGATGGAAAGTGTGACTTGACAGGAGCCTCCTGGGAGTCATCACTGCCTAATAGGTTTTCTTAATGACCAGTCAATTAAGAACTTGTATTTGCAAAGTGCTTTGCCATCATTGTTTTTCTTTCAATTCTCTGAGCCATTACTATCATCTTACTGATGAAACAGAGATACAGGAAGACTTATTGACTTGCTTTTGGCTATACAGTGTGTAATTTCAGGCGCTCTTGGGATTTGGATCTCAAGAATCCTGCCATTCTAAGAAAACAGGGTTAGGCTCTCCCAGTAGATAAGTACTCAAGAGACAAGGAAACTGTAGGTAGTCTGATCACAAACCACGAGAGGCCGTAAGGGCTTTTGGTCTGTAAAACAGTTCTGTGATTGTCCCCAGACCACTCTATTCATAGCCTTTCTCTAACAATCATGATTTGCTCATTAAATTATTGGCCAGTATCAGAATCAGACACCCTGGAGTAGAAGGGTTTTAATACATGAGATATTCCAGCACAAGCATCATAAGACCTAATCTTTAAGTAAAAAGGAAGAAATGTCCTTTACCTCCTCGGCAAACATAGTAAATACAGTGGTGCAGATAGAAACATAGACATTTTGTAGCCCATAAAGGGGGCTTTTGGTTCCTTATAAGAGAAAGGGCTAATAATAATGTTTAAAGGTTTAGAATTTGGAACTTGGTTAAGAGTGACTCTATTACAATTTTTTTCTCACATAAATGCCTTGCATTAAATACTGGAAGAAAATAGCCCCAAGTGTAGACAGTGATTATATCTAGATGGAGAATTGTATAAGATCTTTATTTTCTTCTATGCACATTTTAATTTCCATATATATTATACTGAATATACATCACTTCTAAATTTTGCAAGCAGGAATACAAACAAGCAACCTTTAAATATTCTGTATGTTTTATCTATTATTTTTATTATCAGAAGGGCAGAAACTGTAATTATGGATATACAGATTCTCCTGGGAAACATTCTCTCATTATTTGAAGTTTTGGTCTCTACTCTTGTATCTCAGCTTTGTAATGACAAAATAAGGTTTATGTCAGTTTGTTACTAATTTTGCTGTTCAAAATAAACATGTCACAGAATATGGAATTACTACCTAAGTAGATCATATTCAATGTGGAAAATACCAGGATATACTTAGAAAGACTGTTTGATCATTTTATGTACAAGATAAATTCATTTTTCCTAATATATTTTTACCTTTAGGCTAATATGAAGGGATATAAAGGTAGCTCTATACTACATTCTACACTATACAATGTGCAAAATAAGATGTAAGATATGGTCTCCATCCTCACCATTGCCTATAATCTAGGTCTGCCTCATGTTTTGCTGGGCTATTTCAGTAACTCTTTAAATAATCTCCCTAGTAGAATATTGCTATAGTATTTGAAACCTAAACATGAGTCAGTCTTTAAAAGTCTTATAATCTCTCCCTCCCTACAGAGTAAAGTCTAAACTCTTTAGCATGATAAACAAGATCCTCTCTGATCCAGTCCCATTTTTTCATCTGCATCTTTTGCCAGCCCATCTCAAAATTAGCTCTGGAGTAAGGCAGGGCTGCTGGAACTCCTTGCTCATATTTCCTAATTGTTTAAAACCTGGAGGGAAGGAGGTATGTGTTTGGTACCCTCAAAACATCCCATGGCATTTTAAGCTCAAAGTACATTCTGCTAAATGGAAGGGGCCGGTACACCAAGAGGCAAAAGCAATATTGATGGTTGATTGGATTCACCCCCAAATGGGATTTGTATATGAGGTATAATTAAATGAGAGACAGACAAAGGTGTGTTTACAGAAAAGTGATTGTAATGGATGACCATAAAATTAAAGTTGAGAGAGGAGGAATGTGAGGAAATAAAGGTGGCAGGGACTGTGTAAAGGTGGTGGGATCAGTGTATCGTAGATATCTACGCATTTCATAAAAGGGTAGGAATTTTAGAGTGATTGAGCTGGAAGGATAAGAAATGGTGCTCAGAGGGTTGTTTGCCTGAAATTGAAATTATGGGGACCAATAGCCCCTAGAGGATTACGGTAATGAAGATTTTTGAGCCCAGAGTGCAAGCCATCTAATGAGCACCGCTTTTAAGAACGTTGCTTAAACTGGATTTATTCCTCACTGGGCAAGCTACCTGGTACAAATAATTTCACAATTCTAAATGGTTTCCCCATATTAATTTAAGCAGATGTTACCAACCTAGTTTTGGATGCCTAAAGTATTTTGAAATACCTTCAACATCATTATAATAGGTTTGGGTATCTCTTATCTTCTTGGGTATAATATGTCTTTATTCCTATATGAAAAGTGCTTGGCAGGTGGTTAAATCCAACCCTCTGGCCTGGCTCTGTTTAATAATATCTTTAAGTCAGAATTCTCTCCTGAGTCTGTGTGCTGTTTTTTTTCTGAAACTTTTAACCCTTCACAATATGACTTTAACCACATATCCTTTAGCCACAATTTTATTCCTGGAGGAAATGAGCAATCTTTAGCCTTGGCCCTCTAAGTGGAATCACCAATCAAGCTTCTACTGCTCTCTGCCCTGGCTGTGACAGGGCCGCCAGCCTGGATGGTTGCGACTTCTATAGCTACTCATTTATATCTTTCTCCTCCTTAACCCCGAAGGTTTCTTTTCACTTGGTGCTGTTTTTCAGATGAAGCTCATGCAACAGGGCTCAGTGTACTGTGTGAAGTTACAAGGTAGCATTGTCAGAAGTAGAGATACAGATGCCTTAATGTGACCTACTTAAAGCTGGAAGGTTAATTACTGGCAGAGCCGGACCTTGAATTCGGGTCTCTGACTCCCTGTTCCAAGCAGTTTTGAATGTATTTACTGCCAAAAAACAAAACAAACAACAACACACACACACAAATCCACTAAATAAAAAGTACTTACCCATGGGCACAGAGAAGTGACCCTAACGTCAGTGTGATCCTGAAGAAGGCTGACAGAGCTCTAATGAAAGTGCCCAGTGTATGATTGATATGTATCTATTGATTGAAAAGAATTGGTTCATCATTCCCTGAGATGTTCCCACAGTGAAAACTGCATTTTTAGTCCCTTCGCTTAAATGCATCTGAATGTCTTCAATACTTATAAATACCTGTCAGAAGTTTTTGCACTGCTTTAACTAATGTTGACCCATTTTATTATTGTTATTTTTATTAATGACTATTTTATAATGACTACTCCGTATGCATATTGTCATCTATAATCCAAAACCCTTCAAAGTAGGTTACAACATTCCTGTTTTACTGATGAGGAAACTGAGGTTCAGAAAGTTAATAATCTGCCAAAGGTCAGACAGAAACTAAGGATTTATTACATCCTCCTGCATGTGCATGCTTTTCCCAAAGAACGAGATTGCTGTCATGAAGAAGATATTGTGGATTGTTTTTATACATAAAGTATTAATTTTTAATGGCTTACCGCAAAAAATATTCTTATAAAAATGAGCACAAAAAGAAGTCATAAAAATGTAATTTTCAGTTCCATCTGATTTATGAGAAACAATAAGGGGCCAGGGCAACTGAGTAAACATTCTAAAATTAGAATCCAACTAGAATTTCCAGTAATCAAACTCTAATCAGCAAAATTGTTTACATGATATTTGTTTTCTTTTATCACAGGATTTCAGCCTTAGCATTATTAGATAGTAAATCTGTACAATCAGTTAAAAACAATCATTTTCTCAGAATTGCAGTCTAAATTAAATATTACTTGTGACTTCCTGGATAATAATAATATTATTTTCCTGGATTATAAGTACTTTAAAAATATTCACTTTTAAACAAAAAGTTATGTAACATCTTTGATAATAATGTACTCATTTAAAATTTTCAAAATTCCATTTATTTAATAAAATATAAGGAAATACTGCTATTTATTATCTTACCCCCAAATTGGTCAAACTATATAAATCAGATTTAATTGCTTTGATCCACCTTATATTCATTGTTTAAAAGAAATGATAAAGATTTCCAAACTCTATAGACAATTATAAAAGCAAAGAGGCTTTACTATCAATCAAATGGTATAAATACTAACCTTTCTTCCTTGACCAATAGATACATCAGTTTTACGCCTGAAAAATGGGCACACAATTTTAATGGTGTAAAAAGTGTTGCTGAAGAAAAACTATGCCAAAATATTTTACCTGGCATCAACAGTCACTGTATTTTCTAGCATCAAAATATTTAAATATTTTAAAGATTCTAACCAATAATTTGATAATGACATATAAATTAGATTAGTTTATGCTAACTTTTGGTCAAATATGGAAAAACGGTAGCAAGCAGTAAGTATTACTTCTAGTGCATGTAGATTTAAAATCTGTCAGGTACATGCCTAGTTAAAATTGAAATGTTTATCTGCCACTGAACTAAGCACTATTTAGCAATCTGATTATATTTTAAAATAGCAATTTTACTATATTTGTTAAATGAACCTTACCATGAGTTTCTTAATACGCATATTAGTTGAAGCAGGATTAAAAAAATAGTAGTCTTCATAATGACATATTGCTAGTATATAATATAGTATAAAGAATGCATGAGTGAAAGAACAAAACTCTCATTATTTTTGTGTTATATATTTGCCTATACTGAAAACCAAAAGAATATATAGATACATTTTTAGAAATAAGAGAGTTTAGCATGATAGTACTTCTATATAATAGTAAAAACAAATAGTTGCAAAATAAAAATGTTTTAAATGGATTCCATTTAATACAAAAAATAAAATATATAAAATATATTATATATTTTATATATTCAATATATAAAAAATCTTGAACTCACGATTAAATCTAATTAAAATGGGCAAGACTTTATGGTAGGAAAATAATATTTTTTCCAAAGGCAATAAAGACGTTCCAAATAAATGTGATATACTGTGTTCATGAATCAAAAAACTCAATTTTGTAAAGATAACAATTCCAGTAAATATCTCAATCATATTTTAATATTGGTCTTGGATTTTTGCTTTTGTGGAACTTGACAAGCAAATTCCAAAAATTATATGAAAGTACAAAAAGTCAAGAACTGTAAAGATTCACATGAACAAAAAGAAGAAGGTGAAGAACATGCCTTGTAAAATATAATGACCACTATAATACAGTCTTATTCTTATAAGGTTATAGAATTTAGATAATCAAATCCTGACACAAATTAGCTTACAGACAAAAGAAACAGAATAGAGAGAGACTAAAACAGAGCCGTATGTTTATGGGTACTTAAGGCAGAGGAGACATTGTACATCAGTTGAAAATTGAAAACCATGTAGAAAAAAAAGAAATTTTACCCCTACCTCACATCATATTCAAAAATATATTCAGGTGAATTAAAGCCCTAAATACATAACATTTTAGAAGATAATATAGGAGAATATCTTCATGACCTTAGAGTAGATAGGAATTTCTTAAAAAAAAATAAAAAGATTGAAAGGGAGTGGGGAGCAACCATTGAGGAAGATTGATTGTTTTAAAAATCTGTGTTAAAATTATGAAATTAATTCTTCAAAATATACCATAAAGAGTGTCAAGACAGACCTTAGAGTGGAACAAGATATTTAGATATTTCAAACACACAGCTAAAAAAAGATCTTTTATCCAGACTTAAGATCAAACAAATAAACGAAAAACAAAACAATAGAAAAACAAACAAAGTAGAAAAACTGGAAAAGTCCTGAAGAGGCTTTTGACAAAAGAGGAACTCCAGGGGAAAAAGTGCTCAATATGATTAGTATCAGGAAAATGCAGATCTACAAAAACATAGTATGATATCCTTATATATCCTCCAAGTTAGGAAAAATTTTAATAATCCGACATTACCAAGTTACAATGGAGCAAAGGGAAACCTTAAACCTGCTGAAGAGATTGTATATTTTCAGTACTCTTGAAATAATGTCATTATGTAGCAAGGATGTCTATACCCAAGAATTTTGTCATTCTATTTCTGTGTAAATATCTAACTAATCTCTTACATGTGTGCATCAGGAGATAAATACAACATTATTCATAGAAACACTGTTTGTAATAGAGAAAACTAAAAATGACCTAAATGTCCATCAACAATGAAATAACAAATAAATTACAGTATATCCAGATAGTGAAATGCCCCTCAACAATGCAAATCAGTGGACTACAGTTACATCCTACAATATAGATGAATCACTTAAGCATAATATTAAATGAAAAGAGCAAGAAACAAAAAAGTATATAGTGTGATTTTATAAAATTAAAATATGGGCAAAACTAAACCATATTGTTAAAAAATGCATATATAGATATTAAAACTGAAAGAAAAGCCAGAGAATGATCATTGCCAAAGTCAGAATGCTGGGTAGGGCTGTGATCATGGTGGGCCATACAGTGTAGTTTTGGAAGTATTGGCAATACTCTAGTTCCTGACCTGAATAATCGTTAACATAAGCGTTCACTTCATAATTTTTCTTTAAGGTGTACAAAATGGTTTATGCACCATTCTCTTTGACATAATATAACTAATTTTTTTTTTTATTATTTAAAATAGCTACCTTTCACCAAAAGCACTCTACTACTGATAAATCACCTAGGTTGTAGACTGCCCATGTGAGTATGGCTTTTTACACTTCTACTGCCATTTAGCTTTTTTTTTTCTTTACCTTTTTTTTCTTATTGCAGAAGAAACCTTGTGACAAAGGTCATTAGGTTTCCTTTCTAAAGATAATGGGTTGACAGTATAGCACATACCAGTTATTGCTTATTCCAAGTGAACTTGCTGAATATTTGTAGTATTTCTTGGGTTCAAAAGACCTCTTGGATAAACATAATTTAGAGTGATGGCAGATCTATGGGGCACTATTACTTCAGGCAGGGTTTTTAAAGTACTCTGAATGCACTCACTTTATCACAACATGCATATTTCTAAGAGATAAAGAAAGATGTTGATTTAAGGCCTCCAGTAGAAATGAAGTTTCATTGAGCATGGAGGAGGGGGGAAGAGGGTGGGGAAAGAAATTTAGGCTTATCATCACCGTTTAAGAAGGACAATCACAATCACAAATATGAACATCAGAAATGTGACAGAAACAAATGAGAGAAGTGAAGTGGTCAAACATGCTATTCCATTTATTGTTTGCTAAAGGAACACATTTTTTTCTATCCTTGATATCAATAGTAATAAGATCTTTGAATATAATGAATGTTTCTTGATAACAGCCTTTTTGTCTCCAGTGGCTAAGAATTCACCTTTCATCGGAAAAGAAAGATAGATGGTACTTAACCTGCTTTGCAAGTCAGAGTACCCAATAACTCAGTTCCTTCACAGAATGTTAAATGAGTTTTTATTCTCACTCAAAGCAGCCAAGGGAGTGTAAATAAGACACAAGTTCATTATTGTCTTCATGCCTCCTACCACTTTAATAATGTGCTAGTGTATTAAATTTAAAAACAATATTATTTGTAGCGCATTTGACAGAATTTGTCTTCTAAAAGTCCTGTACTAAGCTTTGTTATTTTGACAAGTTGAAAACAAAACACAAAACAGATATCTAGCTTAGAATTTAACTAGACACATCTTTTGTTAAAATTAATTTGAAGAATTTTGAATTAAGATTGAGACACAATAGCTAATAAAAATAAGGAATTGAGATACAAGCCATCTCATAAAGATTATCTATTTATTACATTTATAATTGTTTATATTATTTACATTAAAATTGTTTATATTTTTTATATTGTGTCACTCAGTACACAGCACTCTCATTAAAATGTTAGTGGTTTAAATGAATGTTTTATACAGTGAAGCAATATGTTTGAAGATACAGATATTCTGGATAGATAAAGATACAGATAAGTATGAAAATATTTCTTGGAGAAAGAATTATTGCTACTAATACTTATCAGGCAACTATCATCCTAACATCAACAAATACAAATACAAAATGCAACTTCCTGAATTATTGCCTTAAAATTTACTTTCAATACCAGAGGTCCTGAAATCAATCTCCTGGCCTGTTGCCTACCCCACATTTCTTATTTCTCCAGGTCTTGTTTCCTTATCCGAGTTAATTTACTTACCTTCCAACCAAAGAACCTCTTCTCCAGCTCACTGATTATTTCACTTTCTCTCATTTAGTTTTCTCTGGATGAAATAGTTTGCCTCCCTAGGACGATCCATTATTCTGAAGAATATTTTCAAGTGAAAATAGTCATGATAATTACAATTTATTTTTATGAACCAGACACTGCAAGAAGCATTTCATATACTTTATGTCATTTATTCCTCAAAATAAAGTGAGAGTTGTTATTATCATTCTTTTTCACTGATGAAACAACCGAGGCTTAGAGAAGTTGCATATGTTACCCAAGATCAAAACGCTATCTAACTCAAATCCACACTCCTAACCAAAAGGCTAAGTTTGGAAGATACTCTAGGGCTAGAACTAGCCTACTTCTGTTATCCTAATCTAACAGATTGCTGTGTTCATTGCTGTGACTCTTTGTAGATCCTTATTTCAATTTTATATATATTGATATACTTTTTTTCAGTTATTTTCCATTATAGGTTATTAAAAGACATGGAATATAGTTCCCTGTGCTATGCAGTAAATCCTTGTTGCTCACCTATTTTATGTGTAGTAGTTTTATCTGTTAGTCCCATACAGTACTCCTAAATTATCCTCTCCCCTCTCTTTTTCTCCATTGGTAACCGTAAATTTGTTTTCTATGTCTGTGAGTCTATTTCTATTTTGTAAATAACTTCACGTGTACTACTTTTTAGATTTCACATATAAGTGATATCATGTAATATTTGTCTTTCTCTGATTTACCTCACTAGGTGTAATATTCTCTAGGCCCATCCACATTGCTGCAAATGGCAATATTTCATTCATTTTTATGGCTGAGTAATATTCCCTATTCAATTTTAAATCACGAGCTTGAGAGATTAAGTTTGTGTGGTTATCTATGTCCAACACTTGGCATTGATGACAAACACAATCAAAGCCAAAAATCTGCTTCTGAATATAATGAATATAAGGATAGGACAAAGTATCAATTAATAATTTTAATGTGATTCTGTATTTCTCAATTCTTTGACTCTTACTTTGTCTTTAGATTATTATTTGCTGTATCTTTGCTCTAAATTAAAATACAATCTTACTTAAAGTGGTAGCTATATCTTCTTTATTCTATATACCATTCTTTATATCACACTGGACCAATGAATAAATGGGAAAAAAAAAATCCGTATTTTACTTATACCTAGATAAATTTGAAAAACATGGAGAGCATAGTATAAAAGAGAAATCCAAGTGAGGTCTCCAAATAAATGTCAAGAATATCCATTTCCCTATTCTTATTTTCTATAGTTTATGATACTATAAATTATAAATTATGGAAAAGACATGGAAAAAATGATAATACTTTTGATAAAAATAATATTAACTGGATAATATGATTTTTGTAGAAATGTATCAGAAAACCAATAGGTAGTAGTGGCAAGAGCATAGTATTTAGCCAGAAGATTCTGGGGTGTTTTGAATTATCTAGTTACTTGCCTGCACAAGTCATTTAATCTTTCCAATGAATTTGTAAAAGAATCTGGTAATCTCTAATATACCACAAGTTTAAGAATCAAGTGAGATATTGTACATGAAATTAAGTCATAAAACCACAAAATGTATAAATGTGCATTTTTATTTTAGAATTGTTTAAGCAATCCACAATCAATCTCAGCTTCTAGCTGGGTTTCAGCCAAAGAGTAGCCTAATAAAGCAGATCTGTAGGAAGAGGAATGGGGTAAATGATGAAGTGATGAGGGTCAGTAAGGTTGGTGGCAGCAAGATTAGAAGAAATTTAAAGAGACAATGTGAGCCAAATGAAAATTCTACATACTATAGGATTCCAACTGCCTGATGAAAAGGCAAAACAATGGAGACGGTGAAAAGGTTAGTGGCTACTAGAGGTTAGGGGAGAAGTAGGGATGAATAGGCAGAATAAAGAGGATTTTCAGGGCAATAAAACTACTCTGTACAATGTTACAGTTTTGGGTACATGTGATTACACATTTCTCAAAATCAATAGAATGTACAACACCCAGAGTGAACCCTAATGTTAACTATGGGTGATAATGTTGTGTCAATGTATGTTCATTAATTGTAACAAATTTACCACTCTGGTGTGGGATGTTGATAGTAGGGGAGGTGGTATGTGTGGGGACAGGGGGTATAGGAGACTTTTTGTACTTTCCACTCACTTTTGCTGTGAACCTAAAACTGCTCTAAAAATAAAGCTTATTAATTTTTTTAAAAAAAGCAATGTGGGAGACATTGTGAAAGAATCTGAGACTCAGATTCTTATCTCACAGAAACAAGTAATTAGTGTTACAAACAATCTGGTAAAAAAAAGTACACCAAAATAAGACCCTAAAGATCTCGGCCCTTTCATCTGTTATGAAGCTGTAACTCCCCAGAACCTAGATCAGTATCTGGCACATAGGATATACTTAATAAATACTTTTGAATGAATTAATAAATGAGTAAATGAGTGAAACATACTTCCCTCATTGGGTCGTTGTATCAAATGAGATAATGTATCAAAAGTACTTTGTGAACCATAAAGAAATAGATATATGAAAATACTATTAACAAACAGGAAGTCCATTTTTAGGCTTATTATTAAAGAGTGTCAACCAAAGCTTTCCAACAATTAAGTGGGTTATTTTCAAACTACTGAGTTCCTTATCCCTTATGACATTTAAACAGTGACATTGAATGACCCTTTATCATATAAACACTAAAAGTAACTATTGCTTTGAGTATAAGGGTGAATGCATGAAGTCTCACATAATTTTAAGATTCTACAATTCCTTCATGAATAATAACCAACATTTATTTATTGAATGTTTATTGGGTATTAGACCCAATGCTAATCAATTTTCATTCCCTCTCAATCCTTAAGGTAATCCTTAGAGATAGATAATGCTATATCCACAAAACAAAGGCTCAAAAGAACTTGTCTACATTACAAATTAGGAAGTAATTAGGGAAGGATTTGAACCCAGATTTATCTAACTCATGAGCTTCACTTGAAAGTCTATATTGCTACATTACACTGTCTCATAAAATTATCCATGTCTCCTTGACACGTCGCTGAAATCTTTGCTCCAATTTTCTTTCTAAGTGACTGTCAGTAGCTGTTTGGTGATTCAAGTCTATTTCATCAGTCCTATCAAATCAAAAGTAGCATTTCTGATTTCATTAATTTCTCTAGCTAAAAAATGGTATACGATGCAGGAAAAGAAGCAAAAAATTATAGTATGATTTTTGGAGTTAAAAAAATGAATACTGTTTTTTTAAAAGGTGTCGCTAACACTTGATATTCTAGCAGCACTGCTGAAGACTATGAAATCAATTAGAGAATCAGGCTTCATCTGACCAGACATTATTATAAACCTTACAATAATAATATTTATGTAGATGATTGCTACCCTAGGCATATGGATATGTTTCATGTAAAAAAAAAAAAAAAAGGAGAGGAAAATATTTCAGATAAACATTTAACTACCAAACCTAAATTTTAAAGAAGCAAATTCCACTAAAAGGTACTTTGTGCTTCAGAATAATATGGAAATAATTCTGCTGTTCATTTCATATTGCTCAAGGTAAGGTAAGTTCTGTCCATCCTAACTGCATTTGGCCTCCATATAATGAAGTTGATTCTAACTTAGGCTGTTTCTCGCTGACCCTTGGTAATTATGCCAAGAACACTTTTTTAAATTAACCCATGCTCACCCAAAGACTCATTTAAGCAAAAAAATACAAGAATATTTTAGAATTTAGCGAAAAACAGTTTTGTCCTCCTTCGAGTTGAGTCTATCATCTAACCCAGAACAGGCAATAAAGAAGAGTAGTTACTAGCTTTGTGCCAATGACCTACATTTGTGTACACTTGTCTAATGATATCTTGAAAAAACAGCTTGCCTGATGGATTCCATATTTGGTCAGATATCTAAATTATAAACAATGATCTTCCTCCCTGGGCTTTCTGAATGGATTCTCTTAGTTATAGAATCATATAATGTTCAGAACTGAAAGAGTCATTAGAAACCACCTAGACTAACTCCCTCATTTTACAGGCGAAATGACGTATTTAATGGCAAACAATCAATGGAGCAGAAGAGTTAGGCCCCAAGTGTCTCAATTCCAACTTTTCTTCCTATTCGTGTTTCATAGAGGAGTTCCTAATTATGCTGCAATGTAAATTCATGACATTTTCATCTTTATAAAGTGGCATTGCCTGCCCCAACTTCCAACCCCTGCCTCTAAACTGTGATTAAAATAGTACACCAAGGTAGATGTTCATTAAAATGAATCAAGAGAAAATAATATTAAATTAATAATGTATGTAATCTGCTTTTATTGTGCTCTTAGAGTGTGATTAAGACATATTTCATGTGTAAGAGATAGTAGACTTTGTTTAAAAACAAGCCTTTAAGTTTTCAGTATTTCTTAAGCCTCATTTTAATAGCAGCAGAAAAAAAGTTGAAATGACCAATACAATGCATTTAAAGCAAGGCAAAATAGGAGATATTTTCTTAAGAATATTCATTCATGCAATTATTTGTTCACTCAACAAATACTCTTTTGCAACTTAATCTGAGCCAATCTCCATGTCAGGCATGAGGGATACAATGAATAACACAAATAGACTTGGAACTGTGTTCACGGAACTTATAGTAGGGTAGAAGGCCTCAAATAAATATCACACTAATTAATCAATAATAACAAATTGGGTTAAGGAATTTACTTTTCTTTCTGAAGGATAGAAATCTGATCTGAAACATGTGCATAACAAAAGAAACAGACAAGACCAGGGGTAGTCAGAGAGGGCTTCTCAAAGGAAGTGACACTTAAACAGAGAACTGAAGGATAGGTATCAGTTAACTAGCCAAAAGGAGGATAGTGATAGTGGAGTTATGGAGCATTCTAGACCCCAAGGTTTGTTGCTGGTACTAGTGTGCTGCATTTTTCCATTTAAGGAACAGAAAGATATCTATTGAGAACTTTATCCGAAGAAATTATTTCTCCTCATCTGTGGAGCATGAAACAATGCCTGACACATGTTAGATGCTCAACAAATATTTAAGTGAATGAAAGAATGAAGAGCACTTGTTAGTATAAGACTATGAAATTCAATTGGTAGCTGAGCTTTCTCTGAGTCCAGAGGTACCAAGATTGCTCTAAAAATAGCAAGAAAAACTGAACTGCCTTGTTTAAAGATGCCAAAGGTAAAGATGTGCTTTTGAATGGCCGTCCTCCAACCGAAACACCTGACCAGAACTATGAAATTTTAAAAAATGATTCATATTATTTCAGTCAATTTTATGATATTATATAAACAGTATTTCTTTTAAATGCATGAATGACCCCTATTTTGTCTTCCAGCTAAAGTGAATACCATTTAAGTAATTAGACCTGTATCCACATCTCAGATTATTCTCACTGAAAGCAAAATATACTTTTTCTTTTTCTTCCATGGTAGGTTAGATTTAAAATTTCTAACTAATCTACTTAAATGTTTCCATCAACACAAATATTTACCTCTCTTATCTTTACTTGGTGCACTTCATTCATCCCAGCCTTCTCACTGTCCCTAGGCCCAAACACACTATAGTCTCAGGGTCTTTGTACCTGTTATTCCCTCTAACAAAAATATTCTCCCAGATTCTGAATGCCATGGCTGCCTCCTTCTTATCATTTAGAGTTTAGCTTAATGTTACTATATTAAAAGACCTGCCCAAGAGAATATGACTCAGGTAAGCGAATATGGCACAGTGCCTGGCCCATAGCAGTCACTCCACAAATAATAGCTATTATTATTTTTAATGTTAAATAGCAAATGCCAGCTGAATGCCTTCTATTATTCTTGGCATAGTGATAGCCACTTTATTCATTTCTAATGCTTACTACTACCACATAAATATTAGCATCCCTGATTTTACCAATGACTTATTCAGAGAGATTAAATTGCTTGCCCAAAGTCACTCAGCCCATAAGTGGCAGAGTCTGTCTGTCTAAAATTAAAAAAAAAACCTGTGTGTGATTTTTTGTACCACATAAATTTTGATTAAAAGAAATCAAAATATAAATGATGCAGTTAACGGACTCACATCAAAATAATTAAGATGGTTGGACTAA
This sequence comes from Balaenoptera ricei, assembly GCF_028023285.1. Classification (NCBI taxonomy): domain Eukaryota; kingdom Metazoa; phylum Chordata; class Mammalia; order Artiodactyla; family Balaenopteridae; genus Balaenoptera; species Balaenoptera ricei. The sequence continues at coordinate 36,112,978 of NC_082646.1, read as the reverse complement.
TATGATTTCTGATTGGACAACAGCTTCACATTTCTCTTAACCTTTCTATTTGTGAAACTGACTAAGCCCTAAACTCAACTGAAATTTTAACTGACACTTAATTTCCTTATGTTTCAGTTAATACTGCCTTAAAATTTCTCAAATACTGATAGTTATTCCCTACCACCCAAATGAGTCTTGTTAGTAGCCAGGTAGTTTCACATAAGTGAAAAAGGGATCAGTGAGTATCTCAGGGCACTGAGCAAGGTTTTATATTCTTCTCTGTCTTCCCCAAAAGAGGACAGTGCCCTGCATGTCTATGCAAATTGGAAGTCAGGGAACTGGGTACCTGTCTTGTTCTGCGAAAGATCTTGATGGGAAGAAAACTTCAAGGCAGTTTCAAAAAAAAAAAAAGAGAGAAAGAAAGAAAAGCAAAAAAAGCAGCATACATATACTCTGGGGTTTGGAGCTTACTGTAAGACAGAAAAGAAATCATGGAATGCAACCCAAGACAGAAAAAGATTTGAAGTTATGGATAAATAAGTGAAAAATAGCTTAGAAATTTAGTCCACACTCTTCATTTTATAGATGAAGGAGATGAGGCATAGAATTAAATTAAAGGTCAGATAACAAGTGAGAGCAGAAGTGGGGTTTTGTACTGACTGTCTAATATACTTTAATTTACCCTACACTGCCGTACATCAAAATCAATTAACTGATAAAAAATAAAAATAAAAATTATAAATAAATCAATTAGCTGATGTTTATGTATTTTGCTCAGAAAGTAACTTGAGCTGCTCTCCGAGAGAGAACTAATAAAAAAAATAATAAAGTGCATTCATTTAGTATTAAAGAGCTTAGCCACAGTCAAGCTTTCTAATTAGGTCAGTATAATTTAACATGGACTTAAAACCATCCCAGGTGGAGATATCAAAAATTCATAATTTTTCCCTGGACGCTATCTCTGTGACCTTAGAGGTTTCAAAAGAGCAATAATTTATTTCTGCTTCCTAAGAGATTTAGATATTTATACAGGCAGCAGACTAAAAAGAAAATGCAAAAACTCACACAAAATCCAGGAGTAATAAAGATTTCAAGTCTTTATAAATACCTGTCCTTTTCCTTTTTAGTCTGCATTAAGATATATTGACAAGTTTCATGTCCAAGTTAACATGAAATGACAGAGTATTCAGAACACTGAAAAGCTACAGGATAAATGATTCAATGCCATCTCAACTATGTTTTTTACTAAAAGAGTTCTCAGTTTGGGGCTATATACAATTCCAAAGCAACTTTCAGCTTTAGAAACATCTCAGTGGAAAAGTTTAGAATCCAGTGCCATCACTCTACATTTACCTAGCTCTATTGTGTTTGGTTTTAATTTCTCTTTCTTTGTAAGATCAATTTCTCATTAGTGTTAAGCCAAATGCTTCCAGGGGAAAATGAAAAAAATGCACTTAGTTGAAACAGGTTTTTACCAGCCTATAAGGAACAAATAAATTTAATATAGAATAGAAAAACATAAATACACAGGTTTATATCTAGCTAATAAATAGCATTTTTCAAAGTATGGTTCAAAGAAAGAATATCCATTAAGATTTGAGTAGCTTTGCATTGTCGATAACTGCCAGGAAACTGCCTGTCGAATATGCCAGGAAAAACTGGCATATTCATGCTAACAGACACACCATAGTACTATGAAATGTACCTAAACCTGTGAGAATAATGAAAAAATATTTTTTTAACATCTTTATTAGAGTATAATTGCTTTACAATGGTGTGATAGTTTCTGCTTTATAACAAAGTGAATCAGCTATACACATACATATATCCCCATATCTCCTCCCTCTTGCGTCTCCCTCCCATCCTCCCTATCCCACCCCTCTAGGGGGTCACAAAGCACCAAGTGGATCTCCCTGTGCTATGCAGCTGCTTCCCACTAGCTAGCTATTTTACATTTGATAGTGTATATATGTCCATGCCACTCTCTCACTTAGTATACCACGTTCTTGGATTGGAAGAATCAACATTGTGAAAATGACTCTACTACCCAAAGCAATCTACAGATTCAGTGCAATCCCTATCAAACTACCAATGGCATTTTTCACAGAACTAGAACAAAAAATTTCACAATGTGTATGAAAACATATTTTAACAGTGACAATAAATACAGGAAATTCAACCCTATCAAATGAAGTTAACTCAAAATATCTTCTACTGTCCCCTTCTACAATTTTACTCTTTGCCTCCTTACCATAGTTAGATAGTCAGAGCTCTCAGTGTGGACCCTCATGGAAAAAACAGGGTCTGATAAATTAATTTATACTAAATGTGGTGATTAATCAGATACTAAGATAAGGGATTTGAGCATTAATTTGTTGACTACTTATGTGTCATTATGATGCTCATTTCCTTCCTCAAATAGTTTTCAGTCTAGAAAAAATATTTATAACAATATTCTGAGATCTGGGATACTGAGGAATGTATTAGAAGTATAATAAGAGTACAGAAGAATAATGATGTATGGGTAAGGAGATAATAACTGAGGATCACAGAACATCACCCAGACGTGATCTGAGCAAAAACAACAAGTAGTTTGAGAATGATAAGGAATCTACCAGAGAGATCTGAAGCTGGGAAGAAGGAAAAGCTAGATAGAGGAAAACTATTCGCAAAGACTCAAGGTCATGCAAAGACATAGACTCTTCACAGGATGAAGAGTGGTTCATTATGAAGAGCAAGCATGATGGGTGTAGATGTGAGGAAGCAGCTAGGAGTTTGAGATGTGATTGGACAGGCAGAGAGAGATTAAGATTATGAAAGAATCATACATCATGCTGAAGAGTTTCAGATTTTATCCTGAATGCTGCATGGAGACTTGGATAGGCATTAGGTCGGTGGTAAGAGCACCATACACCACGCTGTGACCAACGTGTTGAAATAGGGAGTGGCCTGGTACTGAAAGCAGAGATAACAGAATTTCAAAAATAAAGATGAATGTTGATGAGAGCTTCAAATAAGGTTGTGGTAGTAAGAGAAAGTGGTAATTATATGTTAAACCTGAAACTCAAAAGTGAGGACAAAGTTGCACTAAGCACCCAATATCCTGCAGAGACACCTAAAAATTTAGGAACCAGGTAGCTCATTCAGGACACAGGTAGCTACACCAGTTCTGCTTGTCTAAATGTCATCTCAGCATAACGTTATCTTCCACCTCCACATCCTTCTTCACTCTTCACTTCTGTGTGTATAAGACAATATTAGAGAGATGGGGAGACATTCTTTGTAGGCTTTGGCTTAATGTGGATTGTAAGATTTTTTCCTTACCCTTGCCAACTTGAAATTCAAGTAAGGGAGAAAATTCCAAGGACAGTCATAGACATTATGAAACTGGTATCTTATTCCTTATGGAACATTTGCTTAGGCAACAGAATTGCCGATTGTCTTCTGGCCCTGTTTGAATAAGGGGAGAAGATAACTGGAGAGAGATGACACAGCAGCAAGGGGGGTGGCAGGAAAGAGACCTACACTCCTACCATTTAGAAGAGCAGGAGTATGTGGGGTTCCCATGGGTTGGATGGAATTTAGAGAAGGGAGGCAAGCATGAGTGTTCTAGGCTCCATGAGCAAATTGACAGAAGTGAGAGCTGACAGAGAGGGGAAAATGCAGTGCCTGACAAGGAGGCTACATCAGGGAACATTCAGGAAGAAGGACCCACAGACTAACTGACATGCTCACAAGCGCCAGTCTTTGGAGGCCTCCGTCAGCAATGGCTCAGTGGATAGCACTTCATCCGGAGTGGCAACTGCATCCCAGTAAGGACCAAAAAGAAGTCAGAGGAGGAAGAGACACTGCTCCCTTACCAGTTCTCTCCTCCCTACTATGACACACAGAGGAGAAAGAGAACTGGGGAGAAGAAAGAGAAAAGGTGCAAAGAGAGACCATTCTCCATTCTCCTTGTAGCTGCAGATTCCTGGGTTCAAGTCACTTGCTAAGGGCTGAGCGAGGGGAGGGGAAGAGCAGAACATCAGAGATAAATGTGTCCTTTGTGACAACTAAAAGTTATCTCAAAGCTGAGGGACCTTCTGGACGTTCAAAGGAAGTAGAAAAATGGATTAGACAGAACATGGTTAAAGGAAATAATTAGAAAAGGTCAAACCACTTCATGTTTGTTACCCACTGTGTTTAGACTCTCCAGTAAGCCAAAATCAAGGGGTTAGATGTAAGAGATGTTTAAAATGTTCAATAGATCTGGCTTGACCAATTTGTTATGATGGAAAAAAGACAAGTAAATGATGACTTCTGAGTTAATAGTCTGAATTTTACCCTGAACTTTAAAAAGGTAATACTCTAGGCTTCCCATCTTTGAGTACAGTTATGTCATCTACAAAATAAAAGATTTTATGGTGGTTCTTAACCTTGTTTTCATCACAGATTCCCTTGAGAATCTGAGGAAAGTTACATAGTGTCTCCGCAAGAATAGGTACATGCACACTCAGAATTTTTCATACAAATTTATGTAAAATAAGAAACATTGGTGTAAGAAGCCAATCTGAGGAAAAAAATTGAGTGTAGTTCAGTCTATGTTGTTTGTTGTGTCTGTGACAAATCCTGTAGCTATATCCTCAGAAAGAGGACAGTAAAAGTGTGTGTTTGTGGTTTTTATTTTATTTCATTTTGTTTTGTTAATGGCAAACACCTTCCAATACCTAGCTCTGACAAAGAAGCTGCCTCTGTTCCATCTCACCGTTTCTGCAGAGCATGGAGGTTCTGAAATGATTCGGTGGCTCAGCACAAAAGGCCCTGCAATTTCTTCAAGTTCCTTGCAGCGATGCTCAGAGCCAGGGATGAGATCCATTAATTAAAGTCACTTCTGCACTTAAGCTTTCCCTCTCGCTTTCTAAAGGCCGTCATACATGTCTTTCTGGGTCATCTCCCTTCTTCCTTCCAGCTAAACTACATCTAAAGGGAAGAGCCAGGTGACGGCACAGCCCTCCTTGAGTGCATATTGCCCTTAGCTTTGGAAAATCTTACTGATCAAGTTAAGGAGTGTGAATTTCTCTATTTCATCGTCTATAGGAAACATGTGTCTTCTGTTGTTACCCTTGAGTTTCCACTTCTGTCAGCTTCTATCACAGGTCAGAGCTGCCACTAAGCTTGTGATCTAATGCAAAGCTTTCTTCTGATGTTTACTTTGGGTCAACGTATAGTAGCTGAAAGTGCAGTATGAATTTTGGAATCCAGCAGGCATGCTCTAAAATCTTGATAGTTATTTCTGCCCTCTGTGTCTCATTTTCTTCCTTTTCCTTTATCAAATGAGTGTAAAATTACACCTGGGGTCTTTGTAAGAATTAAAATGTATTAAAAGAGGTTTTTTAAATAGGGCTTGGCAGACAGCAGGAGCATAATAAATATCAAACAAACTATATGCCATTTTATTTTTTTAAAAGTGATTTGAAGTGCTCTGGACATCAATCTCTTCATGTATAAGATAAATCACTTAAGGTATATCCAGTTTATTTCTGTCCCCATTTATTAAGTACCAGCTATTGTGGAGTTTACGGTGACAATAAGTGCAGGAGGTTACAAGTGAGTCAAGTAGATACTGGCAGGCAAACAAATAACAAATCAAAGCCCCTGGCTGAAATCAAGGCACTGCCACTTGCTGAATAGCCTTGAATAAAGCAATAAATGTTGAGGAACCATAGTTTTCTCATTAGTAAATGAGGTTAACAATACTCAACTCACATAGTTAGAAGCCTTATGAGAAATAAGGTGTGGAAGGTTAGTATGATGCCTGACACATAAAAAGTGATCAGTAAATGCTTGGCATTAGCAGAACCATATTAAGACCTTTATAGGTCCTAAGCTCTCTTATTTTTTAAAGTTTTCATCTCAGATTTTATCAAAAATCATAAATGTACCTATATCTCATATAAAATGTGCTTTCGTTATAGAATATTTTGAAATAACTTTTATAACTCTATCATTGAAAGTACAAATATAATAGTAAAATTTTATTATATTTTTATGGTGGTAACTCCTTCTTATACATCAATGGAAGAGATAAATTGGGGTTGACTAATTGTTACAACATTCCATTGTATTATTTTCAACACTGAAGTAGTTTTTAATTATTTGAACCAATCATTTTTTTCAGTTCTCGTCTTAATGTAGGCGCTTGAAAATGCTGAAACTGTAGTGCTCAGTGGATAAGACACACAAGCTATCATGTACTAAGAAAAAAATGTGACAGTGCTATTTTCCTTCTGAGGAAGTAGAAAACGAAGGCAGGAATAATCCTAACAACTAAAGAGCATTAAGGAGGAATTCAGGCAGATAGCACACTTGAGCTGTGATAAATAGGTAGGAATCTAACCATGGAAAGGTACATGGTCTTATGACCAGAGAAATGGTCTCCAAATACAGGTCTGAACAGTTCAGTTGTGCAAGATATTCATTAGGGGATGGGAGGGGGGAAAGGAGAAATGGAATAACATGTTTGTTTTACTTATAATATCTAATTATTATATGTTTACAGTGTACTTAGCATTATTAGTATAGCACTCTATGTGTGTATGTGTGTGAGACACATAGGTAATTTACAAATGAAATAAAACACACATTGAAAATGCATTACAAAGAGTTTGGAGACCTGCAGAGCACAGGAGATCAGGGATGATAGAAGTTATGACCATTTGGTGAAGACTTTTAACTGTTCTACAAAGGAGTAAGTATGTTATTTTGCAGGCTAGAGAGAGCCATGAAAATTTCAGGCAAAAGAGTGAGCTCTAATTTAGGAAGTTAAATCCAGAGGAAATGTGCAATTTGAATGCAAGGAGTGAAAGACTAGAGTTCAGAAAAGCAATTAGAAAACAGGCTTATCAATAAATAATTTTACCTATCCCCCCCACAAAACCTGGATAAGAATAAGACTTACCTAATGTTCAGCCCTCAAATGAGTTGTCACCTCCCCTGAGATTTCTCCTCTAACCACACTCACATCCCCCAGGTTGGTGAGCTGTCCCTCTATGTAATCCAAAGAGTTACCTGTGCTTATTCCTTTCCAGAATTTAATATGCTGAATGTTAATTTCTTGCTTGCTTGTCTGATGATTCCTCTTTACTTGTAATTCCTGAGGGTAGGAACTGGAACTTATTCATCGTTCTATACCAGATACCTTCTGTAGTGTCTGGACTACAGAAGCTATTCAATAAGAAGCTGACGAATCTAACTGAGACACTTCACTCCATCTCCTGCTTCCAGCCATTCAGTGGTCTAATTCCTACTTCTTCCAGGTATCATCTTAGATATCACTTTCTCCGGAAACGTACATCTCCATTAACACAAGCTCATGTAATTATAATTACACGTATAGTTGTTTTTTCCTATTAAGAAGATGACAGGAGGGACGCCTTCAAGATGGCAGAGGAGTAAGATATGGAGATGACCTTCCTCTCCACAAATACATCAAAACTACATCTACATGTGGAATAACTCCTACAGAACACCTACTGAACGCTGACAGAAACCTCAGACTTCCCAAAAGATGCCCTTAGGCAACCTACACACAGAGGCGGGGCCAAATCCAAAGCTGAACCCCAGGAGCTGTGTGAACAAAGAAGAGAAAGGGGAATTTCTCCCAGTAGCCTCAAGAGCAGCGGATTAAATCTCCACAATCAACTTCATGTGCCCTGCATTTGTGGAATACCTGAATAGACAACAAATCATCCCAAAATTGAGGCGGTGGACTTTGGGAGAAAGTGTAGACTTGGGGTTTGCTTTCTGCATCTAATTTATTTATGGTTTTACGTTAATCTTAGTTTAGTATTTACAGCTTATTATCTTTGGTAGATTTTTTTTACTGATTTGGTTGCTCTCTTCCTTTTCTTCATTATGAGAAGAAAGTGTATTCTGTTGTTTTTGGATGGAATGTCCTATAAATATCAATTATGTCCATGTTGTTTAATGTATCATTTAAGCTGTGTTTCCTTATTTATTTTCATTTTGGAAGATCTGTCCATTGGTGAAAGTGGAATGTTAACGTCACCTACTATGATTGTGTTACTGTCGATTTACCCTTTTATGGCTGTTAGCATTTGCCTTATGAATTGAGGTGCTCCTATTTTGGGTGCATAAATATTTACAATTGTTGTATCTTCTTCTTGGATTGATCCCTTGATCATTATGTAGTGTCGTTCTTTGTCTCTTGTAATAGTCTTTGTTTTAAAGTCTATTTTGTCTGATATGAGAATTGCTACTGCAGCTTTCTTTTGATTTCCATTTGCATGGAATATCTTTTTCCATCACTTCACTTTCAGTCTTTATGTGTCCCTAGGTCCGAAGTGGGTCTCTTGTAGACAGCATATATACGGGTTTTGTTTTTGTATCCATTCAGCCAATCTATGTCTTTTGGTGGGAGCATTTAATCCATTTACATTTAAGGTAGTTATCGATATGTATGTTCCTATTACCATTTTCTTAATTGTTTTAGATTTGTTATTGTAAGTCTTTTCCTTCTCTTGTGTTTTCTGCCTAGAGAAATTCCTTTAGCATTTGTTGTAAAGCTGGTTTGGTGGTGCTGAATTCTCTTAGCTTTTGCTAGTCTGTTAAGGTTTTAATTTCTCCGTTGAATCTGAATGAAATCCTTGCTGGGTAGAGTAATCTGGGTTGTAGGTTTTTCCCTTTCATCACTTTAAATATATCCTGTCACTCTCTTCTGGCTTGCAGAGTTTCTGTTGAAAGATCAGCTATTAAACGTATGGGGATTCCCTTGTATGTTATTTGTTGCTTTCCCTTGCTGCTTTTAATATGTTTTCTTTGTATTTAATTTTTGATAGTTTGATTAATATGTGTCTTGGCCTGTTTCTCCTTGGATTTATCCTGTATGGGTCTCTCTGTGCTTCCTAGACTTGACTGACTATTTCCTTTCCCATATTATGGAAATTTTCAACTATAATCTCTTCAAATATTTTCTCAGTCCCTTTCTTTATCTTTTCTTCTGGGATCCCTATAATTTGAATGTTGGTACTTTTAATGTTGTCCCAGAAGTCTCTGAGACTGTCCTCAATACTTTTCATTCTTTTTTCTTTATTCTACTCTGCAGTAGTTATTTCCACTATTTTATCTTCCAGGTCACTTATCCATTCTTCTGCCTCAGTTATTCTGCTATTGATTCCTTCTAGAGAATTTTTAATTTCATTTATTGTGTTGTTCATCATTGTTTATTTGCTCTTTAGTTCTTCTAGTTCCTTGTTAAATGTTTCTTTTATTTTTTCCATTCTATTTCCAAGATTTTGGATCATCTTTACTATCATTACTCTGAATTCTTTTTTAGGTAGACTGCCTATTTCCTCTTCATTTGTTTGGTCTGGAGAGTTTTTACCTTCCTCCTTCATCTGCTGTTTATTTCTCTGTCTTCTCATTTTGCTTAACTTACTGTGTTTGGGGTCTCCTTTTTGCAGGCTGCAGGTTCGCAGTTCCCATTGTTTTTGGTGTCTTCCCGCAGTGGCTAAAGTTGGTTCAGTGAGTTGTGTAGGCTTCCTGTTGAAGGGGGTTGGTGCCTGTGTTCTGGTGGATGAGGCTGTATCTTGTCCTTCTGGTGGGCAGGAACACATCCGGTGGTGTGTTTTGTAGTGTCTGTGAACTTCTTATGATTTTAGGCAGCCTCTCTGCTAAGGGTGGGTTTGTGTTCCTGTCTTGCTAGTTCTTTGGCATAAGGTGTCCCGCACTGGAGCTTGCTGGTCGTTGAGTGGAGCTGGGCCTTAGCATTGATATGGGGATCTCTGGGAGATTCCCATATCAATGGGGATATTATGATATTATGTGGGGCCGGGCGGTGGCTTGTGGACCAGTGTCCTGAACTCAGCTCTCCCACCTCAGAGACTCAGGCCTGACACTTTGTTGGAGCACCAAGACCCTGTCAGCCACACGGCCAGGTACATGGGTAGTTTCTTGATTTTTTGGAAGTCTGAGGTCTTCTGCCAGCGTTCAGTAGGTATTCTGTAGGAGGTGTTCCACATGTAGATGTAATTTTTATGTATTTGTGGAGAGGAAGGCAATCTCCATGTCTTACTCTTCTGCCATCTTGAAGGTCTCTGGTGTGGTGAAGAGCTTGCTGAAATGCAGATTCCTGAAATCCACTCCTGGACTTCAGTCAATACATCCAGGTTGGGCCCCAAGATGTGAGCCCCAAGAGTTTTAACCATGTCCTCTATTCCTCTGTGTATTACTTCTTAAAACTACATGTTTCTCTATAATTACCTCAAAATATTTCATATAAATAAATTCATTCATTAATTAATTTTTTAAAAGTACTTTACTATAGCATCAAAAAAGGATAAATCTGACAAAAGATATCTAAGACCTGTAGACTGATAACTACAAAATATTTCTTAGAGAAATTTTAAGTGACCTAAATAAATGGAGATATGTCATGTTCATGTACTGTAAAGCCATATCGTTAACATGTTAATTTTTTTATGAAAATTGAGTTAAAGATGCACTGAAATTCCAATCAAAATCTCAGTAGGCTTTTTCAAAATTGACCAGCTAATTGCAAAATTCATATGGAAATACAAAGAATATAGCCAAAACACCTCTGAAAAAGAAGAGCAAAGTAGAAAGAATTAACTTACATGACTTCTAGACAGATCATATTGCTGCAGTAATAAAGATAGTAGATCAATGAGATAGCAGAGAGAGTTAAGTAGTTGTTGACCTACACATATAATGCTAATTGATCTATCTTTTGGGTGGGGATTTTGCAAACAACTTTTTATTAAGGAAATGCCAAACATTTACAAAAATAAAGAAAATAGTTTAATGAGCAGCTATTTGCAGCTTCACCAATTTTCGACTCATCAATGTGTTTCATCTATGCCCCAACCTAATTCCCTGTGCCTCCATGAATTATTTTTAAGCAAACCCCAGATCGCTCCATCACTTCATCTGTAAATACAGTCAATTCTCATTTTTCTGTGTATCTATGTTCTATAAATTCATCACAAACACTGAATTAGCAAATACTGAACCATTGTTCATGGGGGAAAAACAGGGTTAGGTTCCTGCAAGCCTCTGATCACCTTGTGGACAACTGGTCAATACATAGTCTTGTCTTATGCATGTCTGTTTAAAGACACCTGATATAATATATAATGTTGATTTATTAACATTGAACTCATGGTCAGCAACACCGTAACTCATAATAGAAAGAGGTTTATCTAATGCATGGTTTTTCTCTGTAATGTACAGCTAATTGATTTTTTTTTATTGGAGTATAGTTGCTTCACACTGTTTTGTCAGTTTCTGCTGTACAGCAAAGTGAATCAGCCATACATATACATATATCCCCTCTTTTTTGGATTTCCTTCCCAATTAGGTCACAACAGAGCATCCAGTAGAGTTCCCTGTGCTATACAATAGGTTCTCATTAGTTTTCTACTTTATGCATAGTAGTGTATATATGTCAATCCCAGTCTCCCAGTTCATCTCACCCCCATTCCCCCTTGGTATCCATACGTTTGTTCTTTATGCCTGTGTCTCTGTTTCTGCTTTGCAAACAAAATCATCTATACCATTTTTCTAGATTGCACATATATGTGTTAATATACGATATTTGTTTTTCTCTTTCTGACTTACTTCACTCTGTATGACAGTCTCTAGGTCCATCCACGTCTCTACAAATGACCCAATATCGTTCCTTTTTATGGCTGAGTAAATATTGTATATATGTACCACATCTTCTTTATCCATTCCTCTGTTGATGGACGTTTAGATGCTCAACATTACTAATTATTAGAGAAATTCAAATCAAAACTACAATGAGGTATCACCTCACACTGGTCAAAATGGCCATCATCAAAAAATCTACAAACAATAATTGCTGGACAGGGTGTGGAGAAAAGGGAACTGTCTTAACACTGTTGGTGGGAATGTAAATTAATACAGCCACTATGGAAAACAGTATGGAGGTTCCTTAAAAAACTAAAAATAGAACTACCATATGACCCAGCAATCCCACTACTGGGCATATACCCAGAGAAAACCATAATTCAAAAAGATACATGCACCCAAATGTTCATTGCAGCACTATTTACAATAGCCAGGACATGAATGCAAATTAATTTTTGGTAATGGAGAGAAGACAATCTTTTCCAAATGGTGGCACAGAACAACTAGATAACCATATACTAAATAAATAAATAAATAGTTAGATTCCTACCTCATAGCATGAACAAAATGTAACTCAAAATGAATCATAGACATAAACATAAAAATTAAAACTATAGAACATCAAAAAGAAAACATAGAAAAACTTTGTGACCTTAGGTTAGGTAACAAACCTAACCTATTGCTTAGTACAACAACAAAAGCACAAAGCATAAAATAGATTGGACTTCCTCAACCAAGAACTTCTGCTGTTGGAAAAATGCTAAGACATCCCAGAAACTGGTAAAAAAATATTTGCCAGTCTGATACCTGCAAAAGGAGTTCTATATAGAATATAAAAAGAACTCTCAAACCTCAATAACAACTCCATAAAAATGGTAAAATATTCTCACACTCTCTTCACCCAAGAAGATATACAGATGGAAAGTAAGCAAAAATAAAGATGCTCAACATCAGCAGTCATTAGGGAAATGGAACTTATAACAATAAGATTCTAGTACCTGCTTGTCGTAATCACTAAAATTAAAAAGACTGACCATATCAAGTGTTGCAAGAACTCTCACACTGGGATGCTAGGAACGTAAAGTGGCACAACCATGTGGAAACAGCATGGCAGCTTCTTAAAAAGTTAAACATAAAACTAACTAGATGATCTAGTCATTACAGTTCTAAGTATCTATCCAAAAGAAATAAAGCAAATATTCATAAAATACATATATACAAATCTTCATAGCAGCTTTATTTGTAATAGCCACAAGCTGAAAATAACATAAGCATCCACCAAAAGGTGAAGGATATGCAAGTTGTGCCATCTACACACAATGGAATACTGCTCAGCGATGAAGAGGAATGAATTCTTGATCATTGTAACAAGGATGACACTCAATTCAATTTCAACTTAATTATGCTGAGTGAAATTAACTAAATAAAAGGAGTACATAATGTTAAGAGTCTATTTACATAAAATTTTGTAAAAGTGAAAACTTACTCTAGTGATAGAAAGCAGATCAGTAGTAGTCCAGTGATAAGTGTGGTATGAGAAGGGGCTGGGGGGAGAGAATACAAAGGAACACAAGGAAGCTTTGAGGGTGACATATATGTTGATGATCTCGACAATGCTAATTAATGGTTTCATGACTTTATATCTATACATGAGAACTTTTCAAAGTTATACCCTTTAAACATGCGAGCTTATTATATGCCTATTATACATCAGTAAAGCTGTCAAAAAAAAATTGGCAGCTTCTCATTGACCTAAAATAAAGGTCAGATATTTTTCATAGTATGCGAGGTCCTGCATGATCTTACTCCCTGTCTACCTCTCCAGTCTCACCTTGAGCCGCTCTCTGCTCCCGCTTTATATATGCCATCATAATTGGCCATTTCATTCTTCAAGGTTTTGTGGTCTTTCCCATCTGGAGGCCTTGCAAATGTCATTCCCTCTGCTTTCCCACACTTTGCCTAGTTAGCTCTCTTTCATCCTTCAGTTCTCACTGCAATACTTCCCTCAGAAAAGATTCATCAAACACCCTAAATAGTTAAGGCTTTCATAGTAAGAACTTTCCCTGGCACTCTCTACTTTTTCTTTTTTAAAATTTGTCACAAATTTTATTTAAAATTTTGAGTAAATTTTCAAGTAATGTCTACACACACCACAAAAATAGAATAATTTACATATATTATCAAGTTAGTACTGTTAAAGAACTAGTTAGATATAATTATGACAGTTTTACATATAAGGAAAGAGACTGAGTAATTTTAAGATCACACAAGTACTTGTCAATGGCAGTGATTTGAACGCAACCCTCTCTGACCTTAAAGCACACAGTCTCAATTAGTGATTAATGATTCCATGATATAATATCCATTATGATAGGGTACCAGAAAAAAATCTAATCTAGAAGTCAAAGCATGATCTCTAAATAATATGGCAGCAGGTGTATAGGTGATACTCCCAGACAAGCACTTGGAAGGGTCTAAAATAGGTGGTACTATCTGACAGGTAAGCCAAACATGGAAATGGAGAGTCCAGAAAATGATCCTGAAATTTGGAGATCAAGAGAGGCATCAGGAAGTTAGCAATGAATCCTTGCAAGATAGGGTAAGCACAATAGTATATTAGGTAGATTGTGGCACTGGGCAAGTTACCAAGGCAAAGATCCAGTAATTAAGTGCAAGATGAGAACCAAGACATCTCCAGGTCTAGGCAGAAACTTGTGGAGAAATTTAGAGACCAGAAGAGAGTAAATGTGCCTTGATACTAAGTGCTAGAATGCTGATTTGCGTTTCTAAAATTTCTCCCTGTCCACAACAGACCTTCACCTTACCACTCCCTTATTACCCCATTCCAAGTTCAAGGATGTCTCAGAAGAATTAGTCTACAAATGTGAAGATTCCAAATGTAGGAGTCGCATGTTAATAGCATAGGGCAGAAGACAAAGAAGCTGGAAATTGCAAAGAAATATTAATTCAGTATTCAATTATCTCAGTATTTGTTTGCAATAGCCAGATGTTATAATATAAATTGCATTCATTGTCTGTTCTATTTTTTTATTTTCTAAATTAAAAAAAGAGCTTATCTGATAAGGATTTGCAACTGGAATCAGTAGACAGCCTTTTGGTTAAATGACACTGTCACTTGACAGGTAAAAAACATCATGGTATTCAAAATTCTTCATCCTCCAAGTGGATCAGTGACCTAAAGTACAGGAGTGTTCATAAACTCTCTTTGTAATATATTGCCTCCTGTCAGGGAGAAAGGACTTATCTTAAATTAAGAGCTAAGATACTACCAGTATCTAAGATACATTTATTTCTTTAAAGGGGGTGACTTTTTAAGCCAAACTTCTCATCTGCTAGATTAGTATTTACACCAGTCAGTAAAATGTAGACATTTTCACAATATTAACAATCTGCACAAACTGTAGTAATTTAACTATATTTCAATAAAGTGTGTCATTCTCACAAGAGAAGGCTTATTTGTTTATAAAAAGTATAATCTTTGCTTTCAAATAAATCTTTTTGTAGCATGTGTATCTTTGTGATTGAAATGGAGTAAGTGCATATATTCCATTTTTATAGAAATAGCACTATCTAAATAAACAGAATTTTTCATTGACCATCTTAAATGGATTATATAACTTTAGAGACCACTGTATTTTCCAAATGTCTCATTAACATCCCTGCTAGACATAAATTACAGTCAAATCCTCTATTCCTAGTTTGACTTGCTTCTAAATTTGGATCCCTTCTCATACATTGTAAATCAAATTTGATCCATATTGAAAACAGTATGATGTTTTTAAACTGGTCTCTTTATGGATAATAATATGTAAGTATAAATTAATAAGCAATATTCAGCAGCCTAGAATCTAATCCAATTGTTAAAAGTTCAATGCTGTCCATAACCATCAGTTCTGGACTGATTGGCAAAACTGAATACATATTTTAAAATAACATAAAGGATGTTGATAAACTGATTTAGCCATTATTCTTGTATCTTAAATAGTTTAATGTTATCATGTTGCCCTGCAATAAACTATTATTTTCAGAACTAGGAGGATCCAATTTTAGGATTTTAAGTTCAGTGAGACCTTTGGTTTTCTACCAAAAGTAGCACAGACTGTTACTTCCTCTTTCCTAAAAGAAGTCAGCCTAAATTCTAGTGGCATATCAAATAAAATCACAACAGCCACTTCTGTTATGTGTCGGGTTGCTTCAATAGGTCGATGCACTGGTGAAATAATAGGTTATACTTCAGGAGCATAAGAGGGAGAAAAGGACAAAAATTCTAATTAAGTTTGATATCCTTATATTTCTGGAATGATGAATACACAGGAGAATATGGTAATCCTGAATGTCAACCTCATTTTCACAGAACTTCTAAAAATTTTTAATAATGCTTTAATTTCTCACCTTCATATAAGACTCAAGATCCACTTTTGATAAAGGTCTTGAAAGAGCCCAAATGCAAACTCAGATGTCACGTTTTTATGTTTGAAAAGCGCAGTGCGAGCAGCCCAGGTTTCAGGTATCAGGACTGTCACGCCCTTGCTACATGGGTTGCACTGCAGAAAAACCACCACAAATCATCTCGAGGATGTATATAATTAATTTTATGTTTGTATTTGTCCTCTTCTATGTTTTTATGCTGTTTCTTTTTATATTTGATTTTTGAGGTCATTCTTGGTTTGAGGTGAAATACCTCAAGCTTAATATTAAAATAACGCTGGTGATATTGTAGTATAAGTTTTAATAACCAAATTCAGGGTCACCTTTTTTTCCACAAGTTTTAAAAGGAACTGTCATAAAGTTGTCAAAAGAAAAATAACCTGTCACTCCCTAACCCTTTTAAATATAAGAAGGTATTATGTGGGTTTATTGCATAATTTCTTGAAGGGCAAAACATTTCTACTATCACTGCATATTTTCACAGTGATCCTTTATCTTATTTATTATTACTTGGAAGTGGTTTCAGACTTCATGAGAGTTTCTTACCACTTAGTTGATTTTCAGTTAAACAGGAAAAAAAAAAACTTTTTAATAATTTTCAGAATAGCTATTCTTCCAGACGGGAGTCTACGGATCCTAAATGCTTCTAAATCAGATGAGGGAAAGTACGTTTGCCAAGGGGAAAATGTCTTTGGTTCTGCTGAAATCATAGCTTCTGTTTCTGTGAAAGGTAAGAAAATGTGGCTAAATGTTTTATAAGCATAGTTTCATGGCCTTATCAGAAAGTGAATAAATATAACGTGCATGTATGTGTATTTGCACGTATGTGTGTGCATGTTCCTGTTCAAGAAATATATTGTACACAAAGAACTAACACAGTTGAATTATCCCTTTCCATTATTTAGGGGACTATGCAGAAAGGAACACCTTGTTGGTAGAAATTTAAATATTATGCTCTGAACAAAATATGTGCAGGATAAAGAAAGCTTTCTGAAGTTTTAGTCGAGGTCTCAAAATTTAAAAGTATGCCAACAGTATAAAAATATTTTCCTGAATCAAGATTAATTTTAGCATCAATCAGTAATATTCCTTTGTTACCACTTCAACTGGGGATTTGGGGCAAAAAAAAGAATAGCAGAGGGAGGACGTGAACATGTGGTGTTGAAATATACATCAGATGAACTGACAACAGAGCTACTCTTTGATTTCTGCATCAATGGAATTTTTATACACTGTAATTTTTTAGTATTATAAATATTACTGCTTAAATGTTTCTGTTAGTTTTCTAGTTCTAAAGTGAACTAGATTCCAAGTCTAGAACCTTCTTCTGAGACTACTTGTCATTGTTTAGTACTAAGAAAATCTCCTATCTTAGACATTCTCTTCATTTGGTAAAGGAATACTTTTCACGGTGAAGTATATCACTAATTTTTTCCATTTGTGCATGTAGTATATAATGAATCATACTTTGGCCACAAAAAAATATAGTAATGTTCATTTTCCCCTTTCTTCAGAAAGAGAAATGTAATTAAAATAGCCAGCACTCTGATATTTCAGAAAAGAAGCAAACATCCAGGGAAGGAAGGAACATAATTTTAAAAATGTCTTCACTTATAGCATACATTACTGGGATCCAAGTCAGTTTTCCAGTCTGGGTCTCATTCCTTGTGTGTGCTAAACAACGTTTTTCATAGTGAGGCAATGCTGGATCCACAGACTTTTTAAATTTAATAATAACAAAAATGTTCTCTGTTAATGACAAGTTAAGTGGAATATTTAGTTACTCAGAACATTCCAATTCTCACAAAGTTGAAACTGCAATATGCTGTGATGATCTGTATTCTCTGATGAAGCCAGAATTTAGAATGCCACACAGAATATTTGACTTCCAGAATGTTAATATTTACAGTGGCATTCCTTTCCTGGTATCGCTCTTTCTGAGACTGCTTTGAAGGACGCTGCATATTAAAGGATCTTATCAGTGATTAACAATGGTCCTTCATCAGACTATGCTATTGCAAACAGTAGAGCTGAAATAGGAAAATTAGGCTAATTTTTCATCTTTGTCAGGCTTCTTGAGGTATCTACAATCAGGAACCTAATTAGGAAAAAAGAAAGTATCAAAATCCTGTCTCCATCACCTCCCTACTTTATTCAAAAAAAATATCATATTACAGTTGTTTGATCATTAGCTGAACTAACCCTTAGATGTACAGCTGGTATTAGCCTTTATTGGTTTAAAGTTGCTCTAAACCCAGTAAAAATGTATCTATTTTTTAAAAATTTAACTGAATCATTAAATAGTTAATGTAAACATTTTTTCTCAAAAAACATTTCTATTCAATATTTTGCCTTTTTTTTAGATCTCAATTAAAGCATCCACAGTCTATCAAAGGGGATATTTTATAATGAGCCAGAGGTGCCTCTTCTACTCCTCTACTTACAAGGTTTTGTAAACTATAAAGCGAATACAAGCTGGTATAGTAGTAGTAGTATAGTTTTCATCTCCTTTAAGATAGTAATTTGAAGGGAGGTGCTCCGTATAACCTTTAAAGTGAACTCACTTGAATTATTCCTCCTTAGATGTGAAGCATTTTTTATTGTAAAAATTATTTTATTTATACTTGATGATCCTTGAAGGTGGACAGGGAGGCTACAGCTTCTTTTTTCTAATGTTCCTCCTTCCAGGAGAGCCAAATGCTCTTTCTAGTTATGTAGTCTTTCCTCTTTTTCATCCAAGCTGACTTCTTAACAGGAATAGGGACTTTTAAATCATCTGTTCCCTACAAATGCCTAGTGAAATGCCCTAACATACAAAATGGTAATATTTCAATTAATAATAGTTTATTAAAAGATATGTATCTGGAGCAACTGTATTACATAGATTCCTTGTTTAATTTTTTTCTCTATTATTTAAAATACAGAATGAAGGTGAAAACTATATGTTATGCTAATTAACGTATCTTTATTTCTATAGAACCTACAAGAATAGAACTTACTCCTAAAAGAACAGAGTTAACAGTGGGAGAAAGCATCGTCCTTAACTGCAAAGCAATTCATGACGCTAGTTTGGATGTCACTTTCTACTGGACACTAAAAGGACAGCCTATTGATTTCGAGAAAGAAGGTGGACATTTTGAAAGCATCAGGGCCGTAAGTTAATAAAATTTTATTCTTTGAGTAATAATACTTTTAGAAATTTAGACTCAAATGTAAAAACTTTCTTATCTGTGAAATGTTAAGGAAAAATTAGGACAAAATTCAAATTGATTCAATTATTTTATTTCATTATTTTATGTTATGTCAAACTGAAAGTAATACTTATTTAAAACACACCCAGTAAGAAATTGAGAATATTTGATTATGCAGATCTGATTTCTTTGCCATTTTTTTCTATTTGATTAGTATTGTCAATATTTACACTTTACTTCTCAAAAGTTATGTGGCTACATGAACATAAAAGTGTTATTTAAAGCATTCTTAGCAATTACGATACAATAAATAAATGAAATAAGCCTGCCTGTCCTACTCCTGAAGAAATAGTAATTCTTGGGTATTCTTTAATCTCTCACAAGCTATACAGCTCAAACATGCAACCCAAAGTCAGAAATGCACATTAGCCTTAGACAAACATTCACAGACATGCTCATTTCTCATCTGCCAAATCTTTCCTTGTAATATCTTCTTTTATATATCTATGTGACAATCAACTAAATGGAATAAGAAATCTTTTGAACCAAATTCTATAGTACGATCATAGTGTCTTAACAGAGAAGTAGAAAAATGATCTTTCCCCCCACTGGCTTTTTTAAAACATAAAAGAGTAACATAATGATGGAGAGAGAGAAAGGCAGTGGAACTTGGGTGGCAGAGAGAGATTTTGGCTGAAATATCTCTTCTATATTGGTTAAAGAGGTGGATCCAAATACAAACTATGCCTACAAATACAATTTAAAATGCTGCCACACACTTATTAACTTCAGTTTATTCTTCTGTAAACATTTTGGGAAGCACAGGTAGACCACAGCTGTAATGAGCCCAAACATATAAAACTTGGCTTGGATTGAATTTTATTTTAAAGGTAATGTGATACAGTGGGAAAAGTCCTAGGCCCAAAGTAAGGAATTTTCTGGGTCAAGACCCAGCTCAGTCCTTAATCAGCTGTGTAACAAAAAGCCAGTCACTTGATTTGCCTTGGCATTAATCTCATAGAGCACTAAACTGAGGGAGTTGGACCAGATAATTTCTAAGACCCCTTCTTACTCTAGAATTTGAAAAATTTGTATTAGCAGAATAGTAAGAATTAATTTTCTTTGTTGCATTTGCCAATGTAACTTAAAGTAAACATTTTCTTCTAAATTATTCCTTTCATCCTGATTTACTTTGCAGTTAATGAGAGAGACTGTATAAATAAGAAAAAAATTACCCAACTGCATTATTCACATCTCATTAAATAAATCAATTTTAATTGTCAATGGTTATGTTATATACAAAATATTTAGATCATGTTAAACTCATTTTCCTTGAATTTGCGATTTTTCTCTTTTATTTACCTTGGGTCGATCATAGCTTCAAATTTTGAACAAATTTTATGCTATGAATGTCATAAAACAAAACCAGAAAAATATGACACAAAAATATTACATTTGAAAACAAAAAAAATATACCATCAAAAATATTTCTTCTTAAGATTACCTGTAAGCATTCATTTTGAGTGATCAGAAATATAAAGAAAAAATATGTCTAAACTAAATTTTGGGTTTTCTTCATAGAAGCAGGCTCCCTTTTTATTTTAAAATATCAGTAGAGAAATTAATGGTCTGATAAATTATATGAATTCTTGTTATTGTCTCTTAGATGTTACCACTTTAATTTCATGTCCATTCATTTGTATCAATAAATACCTTTAATCCTTTTCATAAGGTTGGCAGTTAATAATACCTGCTGTATCTCTCTTTACACATATGCTGTTCCTGCCCTTGAGAATTACAAAATTGACTCCTTACTCCATGCAAACCTATATTGCTACAAGCCATAATAAATTAAGCTCAGTTTGTAGACAGTGATAATAAACTCCAGAATAGAAAAATAAAGCAAATTAATACATTGAGAAATGAGAAAAATATTTAGCTTAAGGTTATGTAGGATATATCACTTTAGCTTATTTTAAAAAAATTAATAGAAGTATGTTTGTACTTAAAATATGTGGAAGCTTCAAAACTGCAAAGTGTAGAAGAAATTGTCTATTCCCTCTACCCCAATTACCTCAAACACTGATTGGGTCCTGGCTGGCTTCAAGGATATACATGGGAGAGAATCCCATTCTGTGACTTGAAAAAGTCAGAGAAAAAAAAAGAAAAACATTCTATCCCCATCCTGCCTTTCACCTTGTGAAATATAATATGTCTGAGAAATAACATGTTTTAGAAGGAGGGATGAAAGTGTTATAAAGAAGCGAGATTTGGGAAGGCCTCTGGTCATGTGGATACTTTCTGTTTGAGAGGCCCATTGAAGACTCTGGGAATAAGAGGGCAGGCCAGGGCTCAGAAGAGAGCCTAGTGGGGTGATCTATGGTTTGCTTTGAGTTTCAAAGGAGAGCCATTGAAGAGACCTTAGGGGTCTAGGCTAGTCCAACAGAGTAAGAAAGCCCAGCAGGATTCAGGACTTAAGCAGGAATAGAGTGTGCCTTTGACTGAAGTACTCTTTAGGTTAACTGACCTGTCCCTAACCCACCAGTGGGTGATTGAATGGGGGTGAATCAGCAGAGAAAGGGGGGTATATATTTCAAGCATATTAACACTGCATAGTGTCAAATGAATCAACCAAATCTCTGAAAAAAAACAAAAACAAAAAGATACCAATTGTGTTGATACTTTCCATCTTGTAGTGCCAAAATATAGCTTAATGAAGTTCTCTACTTTTCAACTAGTTATAGTGATATCTTTTATACACAGCCATTGGTTTACAGATGAAGCTCTAGGAAAAATTTTATGTGTAACTTTTATAACATCTATAGACGAGGTATATTTATGTTTTAAATAAAACAGTGCTTTTGGACTGCAAGAGAGTGAATAAATAAACATATAATCACATCAGGTTAGAAGAATTATAGCTACTGCTTTGAAATCTATAATGAAAATGCTTCTATTTCTCTTGCCTCTTGACTGAGGCCATGTTTTACAAACCCAGCAATTTGACTGATTTTTGGAGTGAATCCATTACTGAAGCCACTGTTCAAAGGGTCCAAACAATCAATTAGTCTGTAAACATTTGATCCAACTCACCCAAATCCCTTTTTTGGCAATGATATGAGTTAACTGAAGGTGGCAAATTAGTGAGGCTATTCTTAAGATTTAATTTAGATTCAATTGTACAAGCAAAGGGCTGTGCAGGATCCAAGTTAAAATACATGGCCTTTCACCCATAAGAGAGCACAGATTAAGGAGACAGACAGCAGGGTGGGCTAGTAATCTGTTATCACAGTGCTATCACCAGAGAACTCTACATACAGATGGCAGAAGAATTTGGTATTTGAACTGGACCTGGATTGGTAGGATTTTGCCAGGTGGTTAGGAGGAGAAGCTGCATTTCAGACAGAGCGAGCAGGTGAAGCAGACAAGGCAGAGAGTTTAGAGCACGTCTCAGGAACAGTGAGGAACCTATAGCCCTGATGGCATAGTGAAGACACAGAGTAGAGAATAAGTCACTATTTGTTGAATACATTTAAAGGAGAGCAGCAGAGGCGTCATTGTTAAAGGCACTGATTTCTGAGCCATGGAATTTGGGTTTTATTTGGAATGCAACAGGGAGCCATGTGACTCAGATTTGTTCTTTAAGAAGATAATTCTGACAGCTGTGTGGAGCAGGGGTTGAACAGCAGGCAGACTTTACATTCATTCCAGGCAGGTTAAGCAGAGGTTACAATGAGGAATCGACCATTATAAGCTTCAGCCTTAAATAACCACCTTGTTATCAAATAATAATTTGCAATCGTGCTTTGACACAATTGTGTTTTGACACAATTTTTTATGTTGGTCAGAGGTCTTTGAGAACCTCTTAATACTCTCAGGATGTCTGAACAACACCTGAACATGGTGTGTGACTCCAAAGCCACAGTCTTAATGGAGGACTATGGTGATCCATTGTTCTCCAGAGACTTGAAATCCCTAATTATTCATTCAAGATGTAAGCTAGTTTTAATCCCTACAACGCATAAAGATCAGTTACACTGAATATTATGGAAGCCTGTAATTTGTTCCTATTGGAGCAGAGAAAAAAGCCAAACATTTGTAATCAGGAAGGTTGGCAAAACAAGAATTGCCCTTTCCATGGTGAGCTCTCCAAATGTGATAAATTGCAACTAAATGGGCAACCAAATCAAAGTGCACTATTTGATGGTCCTTCATACTTACTCAATCCTCTGGTTATAACAATACACTCAGGAAAGCAGAGTAGGGATGTTTGACTCCATTTTTAAATGAGGAAACAGAAGCATAAGACTTTTCCAGGCCACATGAATTCTAAATTGGGGTAACAATATTAAATACACTGTGACTTTTAAATTACATTATGTTGATTCTCCTTTATAAAGCTTACCCTCTCCACATTCATTGACCATTATGTGTTCAGCCCTTGTCTATAAACTGTGGGAAATAAAAATAAAAGGGAGATTTGGTTCTGGCCTTCAATAAATGTAAAGATGGCATAGAACATAAAGTAATTCAAGAAAAATATGACCATAAAAATAATTACTAATTTTTTATTAGAGCCAAATACTGTTGGAGACCAGAAAAGAAAGAGATTAATGTGAATTTTTTTATCATTGTGGAGAAAAGTGAGGAAAGGAATTAATTTAGCACCTGCTATATGCCAAGCACTCAGCTTTTATATATATATATTTATATATATAAGTATATATACACACGTACAATAGCTCATCAATTCCTCATAACAATCATATAAAGTAATATTATTTGGGAAGAAGGTGCCACCTGACCTAGACCTCAGAGGATGAGTAGCATTAGGATAGGAAAAGAAAAAGGAGAAAGTCAACCTTAGATCAGAAAAGATATTGTATCTCAGGGTTACGAGGGATCCTGGAGATTATTGAGTTAGTCCTAGATTGGTACATGGATTCTCCATCAGTATCATCAGTGTCCACTGTAATCCTTTTAGTGATGAGGAGCTCACTCCTATGACATAGTCCATTCCATTACCAACCAGATCTGAATGTCAGAAAATTAGAAAGTTGGAGTAATTATGATAATCTGTACACTGAGCATAGGAATCATAAGGGAACATGCATGATTCATAGCCCTGATTTGTGTGGAGTATTAGGTAGGTGAAGGGGCCAGAATATAAACTCCTTAATACCGTAGGATTTTTTATTAGCTGAAAGTCGTAGCCTATGTCAGTCTTCTTATCATGGTTACTTCTGTTCCTAGTTTGTCATCTTAGAAATTAACCACTATTTCTTAAGGAGTAAAAGTGTCAGAGTAGAAGACAGCAAGTGCTCAACTGGTACCATTCTCTTTCCCGATGGATAAAAGTTAATGTTGTAAAAATAAATGAAATCACTGGACATACTGCCAGGGTTTACTGAGGCACAAAGCTCTTAGGACTTCGAGACCATCTGCTGCACCATCTTCTTCATCATATTAGCAGGTGTAAGTCTTGGGGGCACTTCATAACTAATCAGAAAATGTATGAAAGGCAGAGAATCAACAGTTCTACCAAAGTCACAAGTTCTCTTTGGCTCATTCTGCTCACTAGTAATAGTCATACTTCCAAGTAGTATGGCCTCCTGGACTCTGAGCCATACTCCTCCCTGTCTGGCAAAGGGCTTGTCCATCCTCATCACTAAATTTCTTGCCTCCTGGATCTTTGTCTTGCTCTGAATCCTGGTAATTCACCAAGTTTCTGTACAGAACTCTGCCCTAATCTTTTGACTGCATATATTAGCTTTATAACAGTTTTCTCCTAGTCTTTCACCTAGTTTAACAAAAGAAATTACATTGTCACTTTAATAGGACAGAATAGAGTAATAACCAACCAAAGCTTGGGAGCTAAAGAGAGGTTACACTCAAAGGTCCAAGAATTTTCAGATCATTCCAGAAAGTGTACTACATCCATGCTCCCTGCTTGTCTGTGTTAGAGAATGTGCCTCCATCTACTCTCTTCTCAAAGTAGTAATAGTTCCCATGGCAGAAAAGAATGCACATCTTCTTAGTATGTGTATGTTTCATGCAGTCACATGAACATGACCAAAATATGCCATTAAAACTTGTGATTCTGTGACATTTTATGTATTAATGACATAAGCTAAACTATGGGGCCCCCCAAAGCAAAGGCTAATATTCTGTTTTATTTTTGATCACTTTGTATGTCCATACAACAGCCACTCTGTCAATATTTGTTGAAGAAAAAAATAAACAATAAAAATAAAAACTGTAAAAGCATTTTCTCAGCTTAGCCCACTACTGCATTATTTCATGTTTTAACATAATTAATTAACTACTGCATAAAATTCTGCTAAATTATATTGCAGAATAGTTTATTTCATTGCTTTTTTATGCAAAATTGGACATTCACTTTAGCCCAGTTTGGAACTGAATAGAAGATGACTACCTTAGATGACATCGAAGGCAGCCTATTATTGAGAGACTCTTCCTTAACTCTTGGGCTTTTCACCTGAGTAATCTGTTGACCACAGTACCCCATCATGATCACAGCTGGTGGTAACACCATATTGATTATCCACCTCCATTTTTATTCGAATTGGCATCTGGCCCCACAAAGCAAAATTTGAAGTGTGCCTCATGAATTTTTGTAGTTTGTCAGATGTAGTCCAATCAGGTAATGCTTCCAAAGTCACACATATTAAAAGACAGTTTTAGCCATCTAAGTCACAAGCTTCACTTGTTCATTTAAAGGTAGTCCACTAAAACAGACCTTCTGGGTATGGTATTATGGTGACCATATAGAGCTTTTTTGTTCATTTAGAGGCTCCACTTTTGACACTGTTTTTATCTTTATGATACATTTACATAGCATTATGTGTAATATAAAAGTTACTAGTTTCTCTGCAATGTGCTTTAGTGCAGAACTGCAGGTTTACTTTTTGTTTTTCGTTTTTGGTTTGGGTTTTTTTTTTTTTTTTTTTTTTGAAAGAGAGACAGGGAAAATAGAGCTTCTTGAAGAGAAAGGCAATTTTAGTATTGGCCATGCTGAGAAAAATCAGATCAATAGCCTATGTTCTGTGATCTCTGAGAGGATAAAAGTACCATACTTCCCAGAGATTGTCATCAGAGCCAGGTGAGATGTTTCAGGTTATTGGATGGGGAAAAGTGGGCAGTGAGAAATAGAAAACACTCCTTTATCTCTTAACAGAATTTGCTTTCCTAGATTGTAAACTTCAGATATTAAATATGCTTTTAGCTCACTAACTCCAGAAATTAAGTGCTTACATGTCTAGGACTCCATATTTTTTTCCCTTTTGGAAGTTTTGTTTTTCTCCAAAATTATTTTCCCATTTCATGCATATATTAACTCAAACTCAATCAAAGAAATATTTAATCCTGAATGAAGTGCTTCTGTCTTTGGTAATATGACCACTGGTAGGCCCCAGTAAGTTTTTGCAACCATTGTTATTGTTTTTAACCTTGACCATGAAACCTATCTGATTTTTTCCAGTGGTGTTTATTAAACCAAGTTCTTACCTAATTCTAAGTCATTTTCAACAGTGAATTACTTGCTTAAACTTATTAGTCTTTCTAATATGTGTAACAAACTTCTAATATAAATTTTCATGCAAAATAACCCTCCAAATATTTTGAGTTTCAGTTCAGAATTTCCATTGTATTTATTCATTATTACTCTAAATTTCTATTAATTATCCTGGAATTGTACATTGAAGAATAATCAATGGAGTTTGACTCCATACCTCCTTCCCCATCCCAATCTGACAGAGACTTATTTTTATGAGACAGCAAAATCTTTATAAATTATATATGTACTAAACAGTTTAGAATGAATAAATGAATTAGTAAATAAAGTATCAAATGTTCAAGTTACTGAAATGAGTTCCTAAATTATCTTCAGAGCCTAATATTCATTTTTTCTCAATATTCTAATTTTGTACATAATCCTTGTTTGCTTTTTTATTTCTTTCTTAAGAGGCCACTATTCAAATCTTGGTAATTTTTAAAAATACCTCTCTCCTTCTTGTTTTCTTGTACTCCTCTCCCATTCATCATTCACATTGATTCACGGGCCTGTTAAAATGAGTCGTCTTAGGAAGGATAACTAATCATGTCAATTTACCTGAGGATACCAGAGGCCATTGTAGTAGATGCTATGGAGTGTTGCCCAGATTCCCCTTTCAAGACTGAGGCACTCTCTCCCTAAGCCATAGAAAGTATTGGCAGCTGACGGCTCTAAGCTGAGTCTCTGTCTGGGAATAGCTCTCAGCCAAAGAGTGTTATCTGGCCTAAGTTATGCCCCACCCTCCAGGTCATAACCAAGGATAAGGGTGATGAATGCATAGGGATGGTTAAAAAGGCCGAGTCTCTTGCCTTAAAGCAGGACAGCTCTGAAGGGTCTCTCAGCTACAGAGCTCCCTGTGGGATAAACTGAGGCTTTTGTCATGACTGCATCACAGTTAAACTTCCCCTCTGCTCAATTCTGCTTTCTTCATGTTCCCCATAAACGCTGATCCCAATGGCATTCCCCAGTGGAGTCTCCATCTCAGAGTCTGTTTCTCTGAAACCCTGACCTAAGACAGCCATGATGGCAAATGTCATCACCAAGAAAGCACTTGAAGCAGGTATGAGTAATAATAAAAAGCAAAGATAATAGTTCTCATCCACTGAATGCCTACTAAGTAGCTGGAAACATGCTAAAGTTTTCAAGCGTCATTTCTTTTACTTCCCACAAATATCCTATGATGTAGGTATTGGTTTTGTTTTCATTTGGGGTTTTGTTTTTGACAAAAAAAGACACAAATTCAGAAGGATAAACAACTTTTTCAAACTTAAACAATTGTATGGAAGAGTTATTATTCAAATGAATTCTGAACTCCAATACCACACTATCTCCCAACATATAGTAACAAACCTAGAGCATATCTACAACTATTTGGGGAGATAACATTGTAAATTTCCTTCTTTCTCAATCAGTTTAATCTTAAATTATATCATCTTGTGAATAACATAGATAAATATCCTTCATCTGTTTTAGAATTTTTGGGTCAATTACTCTCATTGCGGATAAGATTTTCATATATTCATCTAAAGTTACTCCTATAAAGTTTATGATTATGTGGTTACATTTACACTATACAAGTTCTTTTTTCTAACATTTGTAAACTTTACTATTATGAGCAATCTTCTGTGCCTTTGTCAAAAATACATTTCTTTTATATATATTTTTAAAGGCAACCCTACCAATCAGGCTCTTCAATGTTTAGTGAATCATTTCAGAATAAACTTGAAACAGTTTTATTATCTGGTTAAGACCTAGGCTAAAATATATAAATAGAATTTTACATAATGAAGAGAACTTTTGCCCTTCCTCTCTCATATGTTTTATTTCATTTGATTCCCACAACATTGCGAGTCAGGCAAATTATATAGAAATGAAGAAACTGAGGCCCAGGAAGGAAGAGGGGTGAAAGGCCTCAGTGTGAAGGTTCTGAGCACCGCAGGCACATTTATAGCACAGCCACTATTACCATTCAAGCTTCTTTGAGCTGAAAACTTCATTGCCATGAATGATATTCCAAATCTGATTTGATGAGTAAAGATATGAAGAACTAAAACTAGCTGTAATTCTTCACAGTGGCATTTTGAAAATTGAAGACAGAAAGAGATTGTGTTTCTTCTCTGCAATCTCACCTCTTTAGCTGGACAACTCAGCTTATTTTTACCTTAGTTACTTGATCACTATTAAAACATTAAAATCGTATGTTCTGTAAGATCAAATCACACATTGTTTTAAAAAATCCTCCCGTAAAATTTACTGAGAATGAATTGAAAAAATCTTAAAATGTCCTATTACACTTGCTTCTTCAGATGTTCTGTGGGTGTGTTTTCCGATTAATTAACGCTCACTCTTCTGGCTGCTGTAATTGTTTCATTTTATAGTGTGTGAACCCCTTTTTTTATCACCTTCCCTTTTTAGTCTTTTGAAAATTCTCTCAAAATGAAAATGAGATGCAATATGTTACATTTCTTTTACTGCTGATCAGGCAAAGAGAGTAGAGCATAAATTCCACATTTGAGACACTTTAAATCATATCTGTTCTTACTAAGTATGTTACTTATAGAATGGTTGGTTTCATGTGAGTTTTTGGCCACCAAAATCCAGTTTTCAAGTCAGATATCCAGTAGGGGTTCAGATTCTTCCCTCTTCCTCACCCCCAGTGCTCTCAGTCCTTCCATTATAACTATTCCATCCCTCCACCAGAGCAAGTATCAAAATCTACTGTAAATGTGACTTGATTCTTTCATTCTAGCCTTTACACTTCTGGAAGTTAGGAACATATTTATTTTTTGAACTTACACAGTAACTGTGCGCATTAAAGATGAAACAAACATTTGTGAAGTTGCTAAAGGAATCAGTGAATGTAGGAGTATATAAACTAAAAATGAGTCATTTAGAGTAGGCCGCTTAGAAACAAGTTGTTGACTTTAATATCTAAATAGCATTTTTTACTTTTTTGTTAACCAAGAAAAGTTTCTAACTTTCATTATAATTATAGAAAATGACAGTAATTGATAGTTTTATTCATTTTTCTTCACATGAATGCTTCAATATTTTTGATATTGTGTTAAAAGTAATTGTTTTCTCTGGAAATAATAATCCCAGGAGTTCTTAATAAAAGAGAAATATACAGTGGTTCTAGTTATCTTGTTGAAGTAATACTGATATGTTTTATAGATTTTTTGTTATTTTAAAAAGAATGTCCTACATAGATCTATGTATCCAGGGGATAAAATTTAACCTGCAGAGTGATGAAATGCATAGTATAATAAGGTCCTCAATACTAGAATTTTTACCTTGTTGGAATAATATATAATAAAAGATTATTCTTTTTAGTTTCTGAAAGGCTCGGTAAATAAAAGGCTGTCCTTATTTCCTAATACCACATAAGATTTAGGATTTTTATAAGCAAACATGGTTCAGTGTTACATTTTGAAATACTATTGATATGTAAGTATTGTGTTTTAGACTGACTCCTGTTATTATTCCTCAAAGTAATTTTCAAAGAGCTGGGTTTTTGAGAGGCCATTATTTTCAAGACATCTTTGAAATTCTACCTTTATTTCACAATTTCTCTTTCTGCATCTGTTTTGTATTAAGTTCTAAAGGGTGCCTAAGTGTTATGATATGTTTAGCTTGGAGCTTTTCAAAATCCTGCAGTTTCTCTTATGGACTATTTTTATCATATTACAACATAAAAGTGAAATTTAGGAGTCTAGAGTTAATAATCAATAAGTTGCCTCTCAAAGATGTTTCCTCTCTTGAAAAAGGAGAAGGAGGAAATTTTAGAAATAACTATTGGGCTATTATCATTCACTCCTTTCCTCATTTGATATCCCTTATATAAAGGAAGTAGAAAAGATCAATTTAGAGAATTTGGAAAGCATGACATCATTATCTTTAAGGAAAAATTGATGGCTTTATAGAGTATTTATCAGTGTACAATAGATGAAATCTGAGTTTATCTCAGTTCCATAAAGATTTACTGAATGGCTATATGCTAGGCATCTGTCCAGGAACTGAGGATTCTGTAGCAATCAATAGCAAACATTCTGTGGGAGGTATATGACTACAACTGAGATAGAGCACCGTCTTTGGGGAGCTTAGAGTCTTACAGAGGAACAAGCATATAAACCAATATGTGGGAAGAGCACTGAAAGAAATATGTTCGGGGAACTCGGTCCAAGTTACACATCATCCAAACTGTGGAAGAAGAGCAGACTTCCTAAACCGAATAACACCTAAGCCTATTCTTTAAGGAGAAAAAGAGTATTGCAGGCAAAGCAGGGAGAGAACGTAGAAGGGGGAAAGACGTTCCAGGAAGAGACTAAGAATGAGGAAAATATGAAAGACAAAAGTCTACCAAATTCCAGTAACAGTGGTGATCTTACAGTTATAGCAAACCTCATCTAATACAGTACTGTAGTGATTCTATTTTAAAGAAAGCTTCCCATATCACCTATGAAAGTTACATAAATGGTCATGATTATTCTTGGTTCCAATTATATCATGTTACATATTCTTAGCAAAAGTAAAGCTGCTATATGTCTTCAAATTAAATCCAGGGATAAACTGTTGCTTAGCATAAGTATATGTGTTTTACATAAATTTACATGTTGCTTGAAGCTTTCTGTGCAGTACATAAAAAAGAAATTAACTATTATAGTGTTAAGGTTCAATATTCAGTGTCATTTAGATAAATCCCCGAGAAGCACTATGTGATTTTTTTCAGGATACTGCTTGTTATTCTAGGAGCAGCTGTAAGAATAAAATGTAGTTTTAAAAGTCAGGGGCTAAAATCAGAATTTCTGTTTTCTTCCGTATTTTTTCCTCAATTACATTATATATTTTTGAAACAAGAATCATACCTATTTTGCTAACCATTGCCAGTGCCTGGCATCATGTCAGGTAGATTAGTTGCTAAATAAAGTATTTGCTAAATTAATTATTATATAAACAAATACAATTTTATACTCTTACACAGAGTTACTTTCTCATTTCTTTGCTCATCTGCTAAATTACCACATAAAAAAAGAAATATACCAGTATCAGGAAAAGTTTTAATACATTTATTCACTTTACAAAAGCTTAATGGTTACTTGTCATATATACAGCACAATATCAGGGCAGGGAATGTATGACTGAGTAAAGCATGATCTCTCCCTTCTAGAAATCTTAATCTAGACAGTGTCAAACAACTCTTGAATTTGATAAATGTTATAGTACTGAGACATTATGCTGTTGAAAGAAAAAAACTCTGGAGGAGAAATGTGAATTGTTAACCAAGTATGTCATTGTCAGAAAAACTAGTTCTTAAGAATTAATGTTCAATTGAATTCAACTAAGTTTACTACTGAAGGATATTCAATCAACTAGTACAAGGTAAGGTAATAACCTTTCTATTTTTAAATCACCCTAAAATCAAGCCATTTTTCATTATACACCTTACCCATATATAAAACCAAAAGAATTAACCATTTTGAAGCAAAATTAACTAAAATAATTTAGAACACATTAATTGTGAAGATACAACACTGTACTAAACAGTTCAAGGATTTCATATCAAGAAGCCTAACCAAAACTATAAAATACTACATTTTATCCTTTTTAATTGCTGATAGTCCCACAAACAAATATAGCATACTGACAAAATTTATTTTAAAGTACTTGTTAAATATAGTGGTAGTATTTCCTAAAAGCATTTCTGAAACCTGCACTCTAATTGCCATTATCCATCACTTAAGTAGTAAGGAATACTAGAAGTGACATGCTTTGCTCACTGTTCCTATCACATCAATAATGACTCTGAACAGGCTACTGCAATGTCTCTGGTGTGTAAAATAACTAGCTAGTGTGAGAGATGCAAGCATTTCAATAAGAATGTTTCCATGTGCCTTTAAGAATAATCAGGCAGAGTAAATTAAGGATCATTTTTCTTAGCTAAGTTTTTTTGGGTTTTGCCCACATTGCTGTTTCTAACCATGTTTAATCTTATATCAAAATTCTGACTAGAATAATCCATTGGTCTGGTTTTTTTTTTTTTTTATTTTATATGTTGAGATATAAATATCTTAGAGAGAAGAACATTTCACAGTTTAAATATCAATGAATACTTTTTGCACATCTTTTGATCCTGTGAATAACTATAGGTAAAGAATTAAGGAGTAGAGTGACACAACATTGTAAAGCAACTATACTCCAATAAAAATTAATAAAAGAAAAAAGAATTAAGGAGTAGTTATTCTGAATGTATAGAGGTGACCACTAAACAAACAGTCTGTATAAGTGAGTTTTTGCTGCAAAACAAACCACCCCAAAACTTAGTGGTTTCAAAGCATCCTTTATTTAGCTCATGATTCTATGGGTTGGCAAATTGGGCTGGACTCAGCTGGAGTTCATCTGCTGGTCTTGGAAAGACTTACTCATGCATCTATAGTCAGCTGTCAGCCAACTTCGAGGCCCTAATGTGGGGGATCAGCTGGCTGTTGGCTGGGGCTACAGGGTCAAATGGGCCATGTGTTTCTCATCATCCACCAGGCTAGCCCAGGCTTGTTCATATGGAAACCTCTGG
The DNA here is from genome assembly GCF_028023285.1 of Balaenoptera ricei. Classification (NCBI taxonomy): domain Eukaryota; kingdom Metazoa; phylum Chordata; class Mammalia; order Artiodactyla; family Balaenopteridae; genus Balaenoptera; species Balaenoptera ricei. The sequence goes on along the minus strand of NC_082646.1, from coordinate 36,079,545 downwards.
GTTCCAAGATCCGAGAGCAGAAGCATCATGATCCCTTAGGCTTAGCTTAGGCTCAGACCTTGCTCAATATCACTTCTGTCACATTCTATTGGTGAAAACAAGTCATAAGGCCATACCAGATTCAAAGCGGGGGGAAATTCCCTGTGGCGGGGGAGATCTGCAAAGTACTGAGGCCATTTTTGCAATTTACCTCCATCTGTCCTCTGGCCACAATTTTTTTACATTTCTCTAACTTGCAACCCTCATCCCAGGACCCAAAAAATCTCATTCAATTATGATTCTAATTTTGTTTTAGTTAGCTTTTGCTGCAAAACCAGTTCTGCAAAATGTATGATCCAATTCTATGGATCAATAATTTGAGCTGGACATGGTTGTTTTTTCTGCTGGTCTCAGCTTGGCTCCTTAATGAGTATGCAGTCAGCTATCAGGTCAACTAGAAGCTGTTTGGGGAGATGGCAGCTAGGATGGTTGTCTCTGCTCTAAGTGGTCTCTCATCCTTCAGCAGGCTCGCCTAGGCCATGCTGTGTGGTTGTAATAGGGCTCCAAATTAACAATCTCCAATGCACACACACATTGAAGTCACCTGTTTGTTCCATGTTTGCTAAGGTCTCATTGACCAATGCAATTCACTTCGTGAGTCACAATGAATGTGGGAGGGGGCTCCCCAAGGGTATGAATCCAGAAAGGCATGAAAAATTTTGGGACCATTACTGCAACAATCTACCACACAGTCTAAACAGTGCAAAATGATCCTTAATTTCAGTTATGGTATCTTTAAGACTAAACCAGAAGCTAGATTATACATGTGGAGTTAAGTAGGGGAAAAAAAAGAGCATTTGGAAAAATAGTAATTTGCACAACACTAAAACTCAATATGTGCTGTCACTAGCAACACAAACTAGGTCAACTGCTGACTAAATTAACCAGTCACTATTTGAATTGACCTTTTTTTTAAAAAATTAAGTCAGTTAAAGCACTTAATCTGGTTATTTTTCCATTTTATACAGTTAGTGTTCTCTTTTTTTAAATGTTAGGAAATATTAATCACTTCACTTGTTAGTAGAAAATTGGCAGCAGTTATAAAGAAAAAAATTAACAGAGAAACATTAATTTGTAATTAAAGAATAAATGAATTAAATAGTATTTCAAAAAAAAGTAGCATATTCTGAGGACAATTATAATATTTGCTACTTCATCTATCCTAACATAATCCATGTTAAATGTCTCTTCCAAATATTGGTTCTACTGATTTCTGTGCTTTAGCTATATTTGATAGGAACAAAAGCAGATATATTTATTTATGAAATGCTGAAAAGAGATTGTGGATATATCTAAAGCTAACATGAAATACACTGAATATTCCATACCCAAATTAATTCATAGGTTCTTTTAGCCAGCATATACCAGCTGTTTTTCATTAATGAATGGTGGCATCATTATTTGTATTACCATTGATTTTGCTGCAGGTTAAACTGTTGGAGAGAATGGACAGACTTATGAAGCTGTTCACAATTTAAAATTAAATTAAGAATTTATCATACAAATCTGTGATAATAATAGACTAACCTAAGGACAATAGTAGAAGTGAAAAATTAGTCCAAATTCATATTTGCAACTTCTACATTCAGTAATTCTATTTCCTGTGTAACATATTTATATTTATTACTGTGCTTATAACTGTGGCTTTAAGGTATAATAAAAGATACAGATTGTAGGATATGAGTGTTTTCTTCAAGTAAATATTAGACTTGAGAATTCAAAAGATTTTAGGAGTTTCCAAAAGACATTTGAAGATAAAAATAAAGATGACTAAGCTATATTGATTAAGACATGCAAACTTGACAAAGTTTTTTAATGAGTATTAGGCATATTTGTTGAAGTCCTTGAACTCAAAGGTGAAGGCTCCACCTGTGAACACAATGGTAGAAAATTAATTTTCCATGAGGTCGATTTTTAGCTGGTAACATCAAAGGATACTGTCAAAGTCCTTCAGGAAATCCTCCAAGAAATTCTTATCTGTCATGATTATAATGTCAATGTATGAAATCAAAAAGACCTAAAAAATCAACTCAACTGTGTGGCTTAATATACCAAAAGATAATTCAAATATAGATTTTATATGGGTCTGTTTAGAAATCCCATGTGCAGCCAAGATAAATTTAAAGAAATATAATGAAATATTTCTATATCATTGATACATAATAAAATGTGCTTGACTAAGCTGAAAATAAAGACTAAGTCTATCAGCTTGTAACATCCTAATGACATCAAGCTCTAGTTAAATCTGAAGACCTTAGTAAGCTGTTAAAAAATGTCATCTTCTACCCCTCTAGAAGTTCTTAATCAGTCATTGAGGTCTCATCTAGCATCATAAGCTTTACATTTACTGTGTCATCAATGTAACCCACCAATAATTCTTAATGTTAAAACAAGTAATATGTTTTTGAGCTTTGGAATGCTGTTGTGTGCCTTTACTCAGTTATGCTGGATTGAGCAGGCATGGAGAACAGATAACAGCAAGAAAACACTGAAGCAACTTGCCCCAAGATTAACTAAAATATGACCTTTGCAAAGAGACTTTAAAAGAATATATGGAGAGACATTCAAGATGGCAGAGGAGTAAGATGTGGAGATCACCTTCCTCTCCACAAATACATCAGAAATACATCTACATGTGGAGCAACTCCTACAGAACACCTACTGAATGCTGGCAGAAGACCTCAGACTTCCCAAAAGGCAAGAAACCACCCACATACCTGGGTAAGGCAAAAGAAACAAGAAAAAACAGAGACAAAAGACTAGGGAAAGGACCCACACCTCTGGGAGGGAGCTGTGAAAGTGGAAAAGTTTCCACACACTAGGAAGCTCCTTCACTGGTGGAGACAGGGGGTGGGCAGGGGGGAAGAGTCAGAGCCACAGAGGAGAGTGCAGCAATAAAGATGCAGAGGGCAAAGTGGAGAGATTTCTGCACAGAGGATCAGTGCCGACCAGCACTCACCAGCCCGAGAGGCTTGTCTGCTCCTCACCCGCCAGGGCAGGTCAGGGCTGAGAGCTGAGGCCTAGGCTTTGGAGGTCAGATCCCAGGGAGAGGACTGGAGTTGGCTGCATGAACACAGCCTGAAGGGGGCTAGTGCACCACAGCTGGCCCAGAGGGAGCCCAGGAAAAAGTCTGGAACTGCCTAAGAGGCAAGAGACCATTGTTTCGTGTGTGAGGAGAGGGGATTCAGACCACTGCCTAAATGAGCTCCAGAGAGAGGTGCAGGCTGCGGCTATCAGCGTGGACACCAGAGATGGGCATGAAATGCTAAGGCTGCTGCTGCAGCCACCAAGAAGCCTGTGTGCAAACACAGGTCACTATCCACACCTCCCCTCCTGGGAGCCAGTGCAGTCTGCCACTGCCAGGGTGCCGTGATCCAGGGAAAACTTCCCTGGGAGAACACACAACACGGCTCAGGCTGTTGCAATGTCACGCTGGCCTCTGCTGCCGCAGGCTTGCCCCTCATTCTGTACCCCTCCTCCCCCAGGACTGAGTGAGTCAGAGCAGCCTAATCAGCTGTTACTTTAACCCCATACTGTCTGAGCAAAGAACAGACACCCTCAGGTGACCTACACCTTTATGAGGGAACAAATCCAAAGCCGAACCCCAGGAGATGTGCTAACAAAGAAGAGAAAGGGAAATTTCTCCCAGCAGCCTCAGGAGCAGCGGATTAAATCTCCACAATCAACTTAATGTACCCTGCATCTATGGAATACCTGAATAGACAATAAATCATCCCAAAATTGAGGCACTAGAATTTGAGAGCAACTGTAGACTTGGGGTTTGCTTTCTGCATCTAATTCGTTTCTGGTTTTATGTTTACCATAGTTTAGTATTTAGAGTTTATTATCATTGGTAGATTTGTTTATTGATTTGGTTGCTCTCTTCCTTTTTTTTTTTTTTTTTTTAATGTCTGAAGCATTTATATTAACATATTTCCATACATATTTCCATACAAATACAAATATAAGATTTTTAGAAATTTCATGTAATATCTGAAACATTTATATTAACATATTTCCATACAAATAACCCAATGAAAGTGCTCTCTTCCTTTTTTAAAAAAAAAAGATATATATTTTTTTCCTTTTTCTCTTTTTGTGAATGTGTATGTGTATGCTTCTTTGTGCGATTTTGTCTGTATAGCTTTGCTTTTACCATATGTCCGAGGGTTCTGTCTGTCCTTTTTTTTTTTTTCAGTATAGTTGTTACAGCTTGTTACCATTGCTGGATTTTTTTGGTTTGGTTGCTCTCTTCTTTCTTTCTTTTTAATTTTTATTTTAATAACTTTATTTTATTTTATTTATTATTTTTTTCTGTCTTTTTTTCTCCATTTTCTTCTGAGCCATGTGGCTGACAGGGTCTTGATGCTCCAGCTGGGTGTCAAGCCTGTGCTTCTGAGGTGGGAGAGCCAAGGGCAGATCATTGCTCCACCAGAGACCTCCTGGCTCCACATAATATCAAATGGTGAAAGCTCTCCCAGAGATCTCCATCTCAATGCTAAAAGACCCAGCTCCATTCAATGACCAGCAAGTTACAGTGCTGGACACCCTATGCCAAACAACTAGCAAGACAGGAGCACAACCCTACCCATTAGCAGAGAGGCTGCCTAAAATCATAATAAGGTCACAAACACCCCAAAACAGAGCACCAGACGCAGTCCTGTTCAACAGAAAAGCAAGATCCAGCCTCAAACACCAGAACACAGGGACCAGTCCGCTCAACCAGGAAGCCTACACAACCCACTGAACCAACTTCAGCCACTGCGGGCAGACACCAAAAACTACAGGAACTACGAACCTGCAGCCTGTGAAAAGCACAGTAAATTAAGCAAAATGTGAAGATGGAGAAACACACTGCAGATGAAGGAGCAAGGTAAAACCCCACCAGACCAACCAAATGAAAAGGAAATAGGCAGTCTACCTGAAAGAGAATTCAGAGTAATGATAGTAAAGATGATCCAAAATCTTGGAAATAGAATGGAGAAAATAAAAGAAACGTTTAACAAGGACCTAGAAGAACTAAAGAGCAAACAAACAATAATGAAAAACACAATAAATAAAATTAAAAATTCTCTAGAAGGAATCAATAGCAGAATAACTGAGGCAGAAGAATGGATAAGTGACATGGAAGGTAAAATAGTGGAAATAACTACTGCAGAGCAGAATAAAGAAAAAAGAATGAAAAGAATTGAGGACACTCTCAGAGACCTCTGGAACAAGATTAAATGCACCAACATTCGAATTATAGGGGTCCCAGAAGAAGAAGAGAAAAAGAAAGGGACTGAGAAAATATTTGAAGAGATTATAGAAAACTTCCTTAATATGGGAACGGAAATAGTCAATCAAGTCCAGTAAGCGCACAGAGCCCCATACAGGATAAATCCAAGGAGGAACAGGCCAAGACACATATTAATCAGACTACCAAAAATTAAATAAAAAGAAAAAAATATTAAAAGCAGCAAGGGAAAAACAACAAATAACATAAAAGGGAACCCCCATAAGGTTAACAGCTGAACTTTCAGCAGAAATTCTGCAAGCCAGAAGGGAGTGGCAGGACATACTTAAAGTATTGAAAGGGAAAAACTTACAACCAAGAATACTCTACCCAGCAAGGATCTCATTCAGATTCGATGGAGAAATGAAAACCTTTAGAGACAAGCAAAAGCTAAGAGAATCCAGCATCATCAAACCAGCTTTACAACAAATGCTAAAGGAATTTCTCTAGACAGGAAACACAAGAGAAGGAGAAGACCTACAATAACAAACCCAAAACAATTAAGAAAATGATAATAGGAACATACATATCGATAACTACCTTAAAAGTAAATGGATTGAATGCTCCAACCAAAAGACGTAGACTGTCTGAAGGGTTACAAAAACAAGACCCATATATATGCTGTCTACAAGAGACACACTTCAGACCTAGGGACACGTACAGACTGAAAGTGAGGGGATGGCAAAAGACATTCCATGCAAATGGAAATCAAAAGAAAGCTGCAGTAGCAATTCTCATATCAGGCAAAAAAGACTTTAAAATAAAGACTATTAAAAGACACAATGAAGGATACATAATGACCAAGGGATCAATACAAGAAGAAGATATAACAATTGTAAATATTTATGCTCCCCACATAGGAGCACCTCAATACATAAGGAAAATGCTAATACATAAAAGGGGAAATCAACAGTAACAGAAACATAGTAGGGGACATTAACACCCTACCCTCACCAATGGACAGATCATCCAAAATGAAAATAAGTAAGGAAACACAAGCTTTAAATGACATATTAAACAAGATGGACTTAATTGATATTTATAGGACATTCCATCCAAAAACAACAGAATACACTTTCTTTTCAAGTGCTCATGGAATATTCTCCAAGATAGATCATATCTTGGGTCACAAATCAAGCCTTGGTAAATATAAGAAAATTGAAATCATATCAAATATCTTTTCCAGCCACAACGCTATGAGACTATATATCAGTTACAGGAAAAATTCTGTAAAAAATACAAACACATGGAGGCTACACAATACACTACTAAATAACCAAGAGATCAATGAAGAAATCAAAGAGGAAATCAAAAAATATTTAGAAACAAATGACAAAGAAAACACGATGACCCAAATCCTATGGGGATGCAGGAAAACTGTACTAAAGGGAAGTTTATAGCAATACAATCCTACCTCAAGAAACAAGAAACATCTCAAATAAACAACCTAACCTTACACCTAAAGCAATTAAAGAAAGAAAGAAAAAAAAGAAAAAACCCTAAAGTTAGCAGAAGGAAAGAAATCATGAAGCTCAGGTCAGAAATAAATGAAAAAGAAATGAAGGAAACAATAGCCAAGATCAATAAAACTAAAAGCTGGTTCTTTGAGTAGATTAAAAAAATCGGTAAACCATTAGCCAGACTCATCAAAAAAAAAAAAAGGGAGGAGACTCAAATCAACAGGATTAGAAATTAAAAAGGAGAAGAAACAACTGACACTGCAGAAGTACAAAGGATCATGAGAGATTACTGCAAGCAATTATATGTAAATAAAATGGAAAACCTGGAAGATATGGACAAATTTTTAGAAAAGCACAACATTCCGAGACAGAACCAGGAAGAAATAGAAGATATAAACAGACCAATCACAAGCACTGAAATTGAGAGTGTGATTAAAAATCTTCCAATAAACAAAAGCCCAGAACCAGATGGCTTCACTGGAAAATTCTACCAAACATTTAGAGAAGAGCTAACAACTATCCTTCTCAAACTCTTCCAAAATACAGCAGAGGGAGGAACACTCCCAAACCCATTCTATGTGGCCACCATCACCCTGATACCAAAACCAGACAAAGACGTCACAAAGAAAGAAAACTACAGGCCAATATCACTGATGAACATAGATGCAAAAATCCTCAACAGAATACTAGCAAACAGAATCCAACAGCACATTAAAAGGATCATATACAATGATCAAGTGGGGTTTATCCCAGGAATGCAAAGATTCTTCAATATATGCAACTCAATCAATGTGATAAACCATATTAACAAATTGAAGGAGAAAAACCATATGATCATCTCAATAGATGCAGAAAAAGCTTTTGACAAAATTCAACACCCATTTATAATAAAAACTCTCCAGAAAGTAGGCATAGAGGGAACTAACCTCAACATAATAAAGGCCATATATGACAAACCCACAGCCAACATCATTCTCAATGGTGAAAAACTGAAACCACTTCCTCTAAAATCAGGAACAACACAAGGTTGTCCACTCTCACTAGTATTATTCAACATAGTTTTGGAAGTTTTAGCCACAGCAATCAGACAAGAAAAAGAAATCAAAGGAATCCAAATCGGAAAAGAAGAAGTAAAGCTGTCAGTGTTTGCAGATGACATGATACTACACATAGAGAATCCTAAAGGTGCCACCAGAAAACAACTAGAGCTAATCAATGAATTTGGTAAAGTAGCAGAATACAAAATTAATGCACAGAAATCTCTTGCATTCCTATAAACTAATGATGAATAATCTGAAAGTGAAATTAAGAAAACACTCCCATTTACCATTGCAACAAAAAGAATAAAACACCTAGGAATAAACCTACCTAAGGAGACAAAAGACCTGTATACAGAAAACTATAAGACACTGATGAAAGAAATTAAAGATGATACAAACAGATGGAGAGATATACCTGTTCTTGTATTGGAAGAATCAACATTGTGAAAATGATTATACTACCTGAAGCAATCTACAGGTTCAATGCAATCCTCATCAAACTACCAATGGCATTTTTCACAGAACTAGAACAAAAAATTTCACAATTTGTATGGAAACACAAAAGACTCCAAATAGCCAAAACAAACTTGAGAAAGAAAAACGGAGCTGGAGGAATCATACTTCTTGACTTCAGACTATACTACAAAGCTACAGTAATCAAGACAGTATAGTACTGGCAAAAAAAAAGAAATATAGATCAATAGAACACAATAGAAAGACCAGAGATAAACCCATGCACATATGGTCACCTTATGTTTGATAAAGGAGGCAAGAGTATACAATGGAGCAAAGACACCCTCTTCAATAAGTGGTGCTGGGAAAACTGGACAGCTACATGTAAAAGAATGAAATTAGAATGCTCCCTAACACCATACACAAAAATAAACTCCAAATGGAATAAAGACCTAAATGTAAGACCAGACACTATAAAACTCTTAGAGGAAAACATAGGCAGAACACTCTATGACATAAATCACAGCAGGATCTTTTTTGACCCACCTCCTAGAGTAATGGAAATAAAAACAAAAATAAACAAATAGGACCTAATGAAACTTAAAAGCTTTTCCACAGCAAATGAAACCATAAACAAGACAAAAAGACAACCCTCAGAATGGGAGAAAATATTTGCAAATGAAGCAACTGACAAAGGATTAATCTCTGAAATTTACAAGCAGCTCATGAAGCTCAATATCTAAAAAAACAAACAACCCAATCCAAAAATGGGCAGAAGACCTAAATAGACATTTCTCCAAAGAAGATATGCAGATTGCCAACAAACACATGAAAGGATGCTCAACATCACTAATCACTAGAGAAATGCAAATCAAAAGTACAATGAGGTATCACCTCACACCAGTCAGAATGACCATCAAAAAATCTACAAACAATAAATGCTGGAGAGTGTGTGGAGAAAAGAGAACCCTCTTGCACTGTTGGTGGGAATGTAAATTGATACAGCCACTATGGAGAGCAGTATAGAGGTTCCTTAAAAAACTAAAAATAGAACTACCATATGACCCAGCAGTCCCACTACTGGGCATATACCCTGAGAAAACCATAATTCAAAAAGAGTCATGTACCACAATGTTCATTGCAGCTCTATTTACAATAGCCAGGATATGGAAGCAACCTGAGTGTCCATTGACACATGAATGGATAAAGAAGGTGTGGCACATATATACGATGGAATATTACTCAGCCATATAAAGAGACGAAATTGTGTTATTTGTAGTGAGGTGGATGGACCTAGAGTCTGTCATACAGAGTAAAGTAAGTCAGAAAGAGAAAAATAAATACCATATGCTAACACATATATATGGAATGTAAAAAACAAACACAAATATGTTCTGAAGAGCCTAGGTGCAGGACAGGAATAAAGACGCAGACATAAAGAATGTACCTGAGGACAAGGGGAGGTGGAAGGATAAGCTGGGATGAAGTGAGAGTGGCATGGACATGTATACACTACCAAATGTAAAATAGATAGCTAGTGGGAAGCAGCTGCATAGCACAGGGAGATCAGGTCAGTGCTATCCCCTAGAGGGGTGGGATAGGGAGGGTGGGAGGGAGATGCAAGAGGGAACAGATATGGGGGTATATGTATATGTATAGCTGATTCACTTTGTTATAAAGCAGAAACTAACACACCATTGTAAAGCAATTATACTGCAATAAAGATGTTAAGAAAAAAGAATATATGAAGAACAACATATCACGTGATGACAAACAGAATGCAGCTATTGATTGCTAACATACAACTGCAGTGCTAAATAAGTCTGACATTCAGCATAAGGAAATATTAAGACTCTTTGTTAACAGATGCCTCGAGAGGACCACAAGTCAGAGATGCATAATCATAAAGAGACTGAGTTTTAAAGGACTATCTGTAGTTAGAAACAGAAATGCAATCTTCACTTGTGTGGGAAGATCTGCTTATCAGGCATGGATTGTTTAAGCCACACAAGCTGATTTGTTTATAATATCTGCAATTGATGATAAACACTTGGCTTGGTGCTTCTCCATGGTAACAATATCTTTCAGCTCTAAATCAAAGTCAGTTTTTCATTTTTTCACCACAATGAAGGTAGAGTTTTTTTCTACTTATATAAATAATAGAAGCTTATTATAGATCATTTAAACATACTAAAATTAGAAAGAAGAGAATAAAAATCCCTTGGAATCATACTACCTTAAGGTAATCACCATTAATTTTTATAATCATGTTTCCATGCATCTCTTCAAGCATACACAGGTACACATGTTACACAAGTGAGATTACATCATGTATGCTGCTTTTATTAGGATGACTTTCCCCTGTTTTTATCCTCCCATGAAAGCATTTATCACACTTAGTTAAGCTTTTTAATGTTCTATATATTTCCTTCTATATTTTCCTCAGCCCTACCGTAATCCTAGTTAGATTTACATACGTGGAGGGATATTTTTGTGATTATTTTTTAAAATATTCAAACATACTTTACATATTTTTTTGCATCTCATTATTATCTTAATTCTTCCATGTCACATGATATATCTCTAATTCATTCTTTTCAATGGGTACATAATAAGTATATGACTATACCTCAATTTAGCCATTGCCCTGTTAGTAAATATTAACTCTGTTTCCTGTTTTGAGAGATTAATTAACAATACTACAGAAAACATCTCTGAATATCTGCATTCTTGGGTGTTAATAATTTCCTTTCTTTGGGATAGATTCTCAGGAATAGATTGCAGGGTAAAAGAACAAAACTATTTTTAATTTAAATAGATGCTGCCAGATGTTTTTCTCATAAATGATATAATGTCAAAGTACACTACTGAGTGACATCATTATATGGTAAAATATTACTAGATCTGGTGTGGAGGTGGTGTCAAGAGTTTTTGGTGTGGGCCCAGCTTTGTCCCTACTTAGGGACAAAGCCTACTTAGGGACAAAGCCCTTCTGTAATACCTTGGATGATTCATGTCACCTTTCTGAGCCCTTATCGTCAAAGTGAAAAGGTTAGAGTAGATGACTCCTAATGTTCCTATCTAATTCTAAAGTTCTATTATCTTTAAAGGTTATGGTCAAAGATTAAAACCCAAAAAACTCTTCAGATATGCTAGCTGATAACAGTGAAATCATCTTTAAAATTTTAGTGAACACTAAACATTTTTTCAGGAGGGGGCATTGATCACCCCCAAATCACATTTTATTCTGTTAAATATTGCATACTTGCTTGATTTATGGAAGATATTTCAGTCTCAGGATGTCCTTAGAATTTGAAAATTCTTAATTCAGAAGGGGTTCCAGACTGAAAAAATAATCTCAAATCACAATTCTTCCTATGGCTAAGAGTATATTTGTATATATAATATCTCAATAAATGATAAAATGTTTCTCTAAAGCTAAATAAAAATTTCTCTAAAAGCAATAGTAATCTTATAGAATGGAACAATGTCCTTTTTCTGGGTAAGACACAGCATCCCTTAATTTGTATAAACAGCACACACAAAATATTTCACATATAATGAACCATTCAAGCCCTAGCAATATGAAATCTTAGGACAAAATATATGTACATATATAATCATTGGTGTTGCAGTCAATTCAAAGATGTGCAGCTTTGAAAGAGTCTTGTAACTCTTCCTTGAAATATCAGAAGCAGTATTATATATTTACAGAAAAGTGAGGGGAAGTAATAGACTATGGCCTCTGACAGTTTTTCAATCTCTGAGTAAACTGATTTTTATACATTAAATAATTGGTGAATTCTCTTTCATAAAATTACAAAGACTTATTAAAAATGAGTTTTCTGTATCAAAATGTCTCAATCACTTTCAAAATGTCAGTTGAATTTGACTGCGAGAGTCCTTGACCTTGAACTTTTCATAGTTGGCTTCTGATTGACACATTTATTCAGTTTGACCTTTCCTTTTAACTGAACTATTCTTCTTCTGATTGAATCTTCATTGGAAGATTGCTGTTGTAGCTCACAACCTAAGCAGTAGTTTGAATAGTTAGTCTTTTCTGACATTGATGTGTTTGAATTCCCTAAATTCTAGGTATTTTTGATGTTGATGAGAATCTTCATGACTGTGAATGACAGTGCTTAAATGGATGCTGTGACCCAAATTTCCTTGTTTTGCAGTGGGGTACTTTTTGACTCAGAAACTTGTTCCTAAGCATTAGCAACTATCAAGTTAGCCTTGGCAAAAGAATACTTAGTATTTGGTCATAAAGCCCATAGTTGAAATAATACATCTACTTCTTGAAGATTGTACTTGTTAAAATATTTACTAATATTGCAAATAAAATGAGAAAAAAACTTGAATTTTTAGGATAAACTTGAAACAGATATTTAACTGGAAAATACATCTTTAGAAATTCTTATATAAAAGTAATTATTCCATGTGGAATATTATATTTTTGCAAAAAAATTAGGCATAAAAGTTTCTCCACCATTCATGGTCATTTTTCTTCCTTTTAAAACATCTGTCAACACACTTTTTCCATAGCAAACCATACTCTTTCATATATATAAAGAGACCTCTATGAGACATACGCTGAGCTCATCTTCCACATAACTGCAGGCAAGGGTTTTGCTAATTTTTCTGCCAATTCATAACTCACTTACCTTTTCCTCCATCCTCCAATTATGATCTTCTCAATACTTTCTCAGCTCCCATTAACAGTTTCTTTGAATTCTTCCCTATCTTGGACAGAGGGTCTGGTTCCTCTGGAAAAATGTCTGTAATATTCCAGTGCAAATGAAGTATCTTTTAGCCCACACTTGGGACCTTTACCCTGGGAATATGTTTTATTTGGTAGCATCCTGGATTTGATGTTTTCCAAGGCCATTTCTTACTTTACTAGTCTGTTACCACTTGGCACGACTAAAGGTGAAGAGTCTTTCTGTTTTCCATCTGGAGCCTCAGCTCCTTTAGATTTCTTCTATAGTCTGCTTGAGAAATGAGCATTTCTCTCTTTCAGCTCATCTCCTTTTCTCCACTCTCCAGGAAGTTTCTTCACTGTTCCTCAAGCCCTTACCAATAGTCTCCTTGAGGTCCTTCCAGGTCTCAGTAATAATGTCCTCATGGCCTTCCAAACCTCTGCACTAGAACCCCAAAGCCAATGCCACATGTTTAGACTTTAGTTATGTCAGCACCCCACTTCTAGGTACCCAATTATTTTATGATTATTTACTGCTGTACCACAAGCCATTCCAAAACTTAGTGTTGGAAAATGACAACCATTTGGCTCTGCTTACAATTTTGTGGCTCATGAAATCAGGTAGGTAACAATGAGGATGACTTGAATCTGTTCCACAGTGGCTGAGCCTTCAGCCAGGGTAGCCAAATGAGTCTTCTAGGCTCAGCATTAGCCTCTCCTTCCCTCATGATTCCAGGGACCCAGGGTGATAAATTGCTGGCATCTAAGAGTCCTAAGTAAAATAGAGGCACACAAACAAACTGGCCTCATTCCGGACCAATTCGTATAGTTCTATGCAAAATCAATGAAACACAGAGTGGTCTACCACATTCCTAAGACTTTGAGACTTTATAAGAATATCAGATCAATACTGGCCCTAACTGATGGGTGAGATGAGAGCTACCATATTCTGCCTGCCTGGGCTCTGTGATTTCAGGAAAGAAATAGAAAACCTCCAGACGGGTGTCTGAGCACTCTTTCCCATAGCCAGGATGGGAATAGACTTGTGTGTAGACACTGACTATTCCACAATGTAAAAATCAGTAGCAAAATAAAACACAATTCATCCTGGAAGCTGTTATATGATGGTGTAACAAAATAGTGTTAACTTCAAAAATAAATATAAAATAGGACAGAACTAGAAAAGAGAGAACAGACACGTTGAAATATCAGTAAAATATTGCTCCCTCTAAATTATGCACTTAAGTTAGGAAGTCAAATTTGGTAAATTCTTCTTTAGCTAAAGCTGTGTCACTACAAACTACACATGGCTAAAGGAAAACATACCAGTTGTGGGTCACACACAGAAAATTCTCTCAATGCTGGATTAAAAGTCACAGAAAAGTTGAATGATGGCATGGGTAAATGAAGCTAATGGGTCATGCGTGTTATCAGAAAGGTGATTCTGGCATTTCAAGGGAAGATGTAACATTTCATGTTTGGATATGGCTGATAAAGAGCAGTCTTAAAAACATGAGCTCTCAGATCATTCTATGGTTTATTTGGAGAGTTAATTTCTAATAATAGTTTTGTGGTTGTTACCGTATACTGAAAGCATTTTATTTTGGTACGCTCGCCAAACTGTGCTTCAACTTGTACAAGTGAATCAAATTACCTGCAAGTTTAAGTAGAACAAGGATTTGTTTCATAGGCGCAATAGTAGAGTGGAAAGAACACTTGACTAAGAGTCAAGTGCCCAAGGCTCTACTTCAGCCCTCATGCTTAACTTGCCCTTGAACAAGTCACCTACACTCTTTAGCCCCCGGTCTTCTCAAATGCTATAGGAATTGGTTGAACCAGATGATTTGTTATTTTTCTTTGCACACTAAAATCAATTTTTTCTGCAATGATATTTTTGTCCTATTATTTATTTTAACACATCACATTGCATTAGAGCTAATTGTCTACCTCCCACATTGCATTGTGAGTTTCTCAAAGGCACAATTTATCTCTTATCTTGTGACATGTGCAGATCAGATATGACAGATTTCATCTTTTGTACCAACTCCAGTCAACTGAAACACTGTGTTGAGAAGAATCCATAGGTTGGGTCAAAGCTCAGCCATATTTTCTATGAGCAAAGGACAAGGGCATAACTTCAAAGGTGCCAAGTGTTTTCAGTTTCCTGTTTAGACAAATTAGACACTCTAACAAATGATTGTTATATGAATGAATGAACAACTTTAACTGTGCATATGCTATGAGCTCTCATAAAATAAATGTATAGCTATTGTAAAATGTTATTATTCTAGAGCTTTCCTGGTGGACAGACCATTACTAGCTGTTTACAGAACACAAGCTAATGCATGGAGGAACAAAATTTTTTTCTAACTAGTTGTATCATCTTTATGTAACATCAGTGGAGGTAATTTAAAAAGCATAAGCAGTGAAAGACAGTAAGATTATTCTATTCCTAGACAATGGTGTAATTCACTCTTAGGGAAAAACATTGATTACTGCCATGATTGTTAACATCTTTTTACCTCTACCAGTGTTGCCTCATTGAGCCAACCTATGGACCAGGTGTTATTCAGATTATAAAATATTATTACTGAAGAGATTCCATGAAAAAATTGATTTGTCACACAAACACTAAGAATGATTTTCTCATAATATTAATGATGTGAGTTTAAGTACCACTCTTGCCTAGAATTCTCTTAAAGAAAACTGGTCTGCCATGGCACTTAAAAAACTGCCAACTTCAAAGTGAGAATGAGAGTCCCTCCATGGTCCCTTCCAGCTCTAGGACTGTAAAGTTTAGACGGAGTCCCCATCTCCATTCTTCGAAGCATAAGATGCTGTCTCCTTGTTTGTCACCAACATACCAAACAGATTGAAGCCGACAGAGGTGTATCAGTGAGCTTTGTGCTTGTACTGGAGATGTAAGAAAAAAGTAAAAAGAATATTTGGATGGAATAATGCATAAATATGCTAATGTCTGGATAGGTTCACAACAAATATTCAGTATAAAGCATAAAGTTAATCACTGTTTTTTAACACAAGGCTTAAGAAGGTATAATCTAACTATTCTTATTCTTTCATGCTAAAATGCATTGAGAGAAAATATCTCAAGTCAATGAAGAATAAAAGAGAAGGTAAAGACATTAAGGTAGGAAAGGATAGGTGTTTTATAATTTAAAAAGAGATGCATTTTTCCTTTGATATTTATTCCAAAGAGCACCATTGCCTAGAATGTGCATACATGTTCCAGGAGATCAGTGTGGACTGGAGAGTTCAGTGGGGCAAACTTCATGGGTGTGCTGTGTGGCCACCCAGCGCCCAACACTGAGAAGGATCGTGTCCTTGGTGTAAAGCTTGGCTGTCAGTCTTTTGAAATTCTGAATAATTTTTGGACATGGGGATTCATATTTTCAATTCGCACTGAGACCCAAAAATGATGTAGCCAGTCCTTGTGGTCAGTTAAGCCTTTCTGAAAGAGATAAGACTTGAACAAGGCTTTAACGTGTGACACAGAATTTGGAGACTTTGGCAGTTCATTGGGGAACAACTTGAAGAAAGTTGCAGAGAGTATGTTTTCCACTAGAAGTGAGAGACAAGATAGGTTGCATCCAGCCTCAAATGCTGAGTAAGAAGTTAGACCATCCTGTAGGCAATAGGTGAAGATAGCCAATGAAGATGTTTGAGATTGTAAGTAAAATCAGTTTTAAAAAAGGATTAACCTAGCAATGCCATGTCATATGGGTAAAGGTGAGACAAAGAGAGGGCATAACATAGAGGATATAAAGAGCTGGTTTGAAAGCTACTATTAAAAACCTAAATTTAAGAGTCAATTCTCACAGAATGATTGCTAAAACTATGTGAAGCACATGGAGGAGAAAACACTTCTCTCTGGACCTGGTCTGAGTATTGTGCCATCAGATAACACATCCATCTGTCTCCTTTACATCTCTTCCAAGCCTAGATACAGATGTAAGGGAAGCTGCTCCACATTCTCATCCTGTAATTTCCCATCAAACCTGGATTAGACTAAGCACTCCTTAAGTGCAGAATCTATATCTGTATATCCAAAGCTTAGCATAGCACATAGAAATAAATATCTACTGAATGATTAGTGATAATTGCATAAACAATAAAAGAACTATGAGTCAAATATTCTCAGTAATCATTTAAGACAAACTTTGGCAACAGGTAGGATGTAGTTAAGAGTAAATTCAAGAAGCATAAGACTGATAAATTGTGTGACCTTATCTATTTCATGCCTCTTTTAGTTTAGAAGCACTAGATTAATATAGAAATGACAGTATACATACTTAGGGCCTATATTATTCCATTGAGGCTACAGTAACAGAACACCATAGTCTGGGTGGCTTATAAACAACAGAAATTTATTTCTCATAGTTTTGGAGGCTGAGAAGTCCAAGTTCAAGGCACTGGCAGGTTTGGTGTTTGGTGAGGGCCAGCCTCCTGATTGACAGATGGTCATCTTTTCACTGTGTCCTCACACAGCAGAAGGGGTGAGAGGGCTCTCTGAGGTCTCTTTTATAAAGTCACTAATACCATTCATGAGGGCTTCACCCACGCTCATACTCTAATTACTTCCCAAACATCCACCTTCATATACCATCACATTGGGGTTTAGGTTTCAATAGAGTAAGTCCCCTACATACGAACCTTCAAGTTGCGAACTTTTAAAGATGTGGACATGTGTTCACATGTCCAATCACATAAGTTAGTTCATGTGTCTGGCATACATTGTCACGTGTGTGCATCCTCTACAAGTGGCTGTGCTTTTGTGTACTTTACTGTACAGTACTGTATAGAGTGCAGTAGTACAGTATCTTTATTTCTTACCTGTTCACTCAATGCCAGCCACTATATGCCCACTGTTGCACTGTACTACTGTACTTTTCAAGGTACTACAGTACTGTAATATTAAAAATGTTTTCTTTATTTTTTGTGCTTGTTTTTTATGTATTATTTGTGTGAAAATATTATAAACCTATTATAAACCTATTACAGTGCAGTGCTATATAGCCAGTTGTGTTAGTTGGGTACTTAGATTAACTTTGTTGAACTTACGAGCAAATCAGACTAGCGAATGTACTCTCGAAATGGAACACATTTGTACATAGGGGACTTACTGTATATAAATCTGAGGGGACAAAAATATTCCATCTATAATGGAATCCTTTTGCCTTGGCCGTTTATGTTAATCTTAGCTAAAGGAATACCCATTTACCTTGCCACTAGGGAAAGGAGAGTCAATGTACATATGACCAGATAAGAGACATCTTTCAAGAATCAGGGCACAAACATGCCACCTAAGTCTGGCATCCACCGACAAGTTAAATATCACACCCCCTAATCCTGTATGCCAATTTGGGAAAAGAGGAACACTAATGTAATATACACAGCATTTTTTCATCCACTCAGTATTCTTCATATATTCAATATCGTCATCTGTAAAATTTAATTCATTGTATTAAAATTTAATTGTGATTTCTTGCTTTGAGTTGCTTCATAATTCCTAATCTTCATTTTAACCAAGGTAGCGGACTGATCCCATAAATTTGTGACTTTGTGTTTATAATACTAAACGATCCAGTTTGGACACCTAGCCATCCTGAGTTCATCAATGAGTCATCAACTAGTTTTTCCTCTTTAATCTATGTCCCTAAGAAAAACTCTTTCTGCATTTGTCTTAGTACTTAACAATACATTTTTAGAATATGTGCTTGATGTAAATACCAAGGTCCCAGTAATGGCATGGTAGAGCCATTTTTACCTACTTTTAATCTTCAATGCATTGTTGGATGCATTTAATATTTCATCATAATAGACATAAATGTCTGTCAAATAGCATTTTGTCTAGTATTTTCATCACTGGAAGCAACTAAAATTTCTATTTCAGATAATATATCCAATTATTTAAGCATGTGAGTTAATAACAGCGACTTTCTTAAAAAATATATTAAAACCCAGGTCATCATGAATGTAAATCCCATTATATAAAGGTCTAAGAAAAAAACAATTGTAAAAGGAAGAATAATGTATATGTGTATTATTTTCTTATCATGGTAGGCTACTTTAAGCAAATTATTCTCTGGGAAAAAGAAATATTGTTAGCAGGAAAGTATTTTAACTATCCAAGATTTTATGTCAATAACATTAATCATATCTAATAATCCATGTCTCATAGCTAATACCCAGTTTTTTATGTTAGAAGGTATTTTTTTAATTGCATCTCATAGAATTTACATTTTGTACTACTTTGCTTTATAGAGAGGAATGGTTTATGTGTCTCTTTGGTGGGGACTGGGGATGCTAGAAGTGCCCTATGTGAGCCCGTTGAGAAAGTTATGTAAACCCTAAATAAGGACACAAAAACTGCTATACCTAGCAGGTTTCTGAGTAAGCCATTCAGCATGAATTCACTTCTTATGAGAACAGTCAAGTTATCTTGTTGTTTAGATAATTCATTCCCCAAACTTTCTCAGAGTGCTTACTATGTGTACAACATTCTGCTAATCCTGCTGAAAAAAATGCTCTACAAGTACTTTACCTTTCTGAAGCATTTCCTAAGAGTTCATGTATGAACATTGTTTCATTCAGTTTCCCTCAATACTCAGGAGAGAGACAGAGTAGCTATTATTATGCCAGTAAACTGCCTTGCCCAGCGTCTCAGGGCTAGGAAGGTACTGAACTAAGTCTAGAATTCAGGTCTTCTTATTCTGAGTGCAGTAGTATTCCATGAGAGGGGGGGATAACACACATCTAAAATAAAGCTAGGCACTTACCAGAAAACTTACTATAGCTATGGAAAACATTGATATCCAGTTTGTTGAAGGAGTGAATACCAATTAAGGAAATATTCCTCTTGGCTAAGAATGCAATTATAGTGCCCTTTAACAGATAACATTTATCAAACATTTACTATGTGCCAGGCACACTGCTATGGGCTTTACTTGCATTATCACATTGAAGCTATGAGAGAAGCTCTGAGCAATAGGGTAATTTTCCCAAGTTCAAAATTTAATAAGTGGCAGAGCAGGGGTTCACACGATTCTGTGTCATTCCAAAACCTCTATATACTCTTCCAGCACTCTTTTCTGCTGTCTTCCTCCATAGTCTTTCCTATTTCCCTTCCTTATTTCTTTAAGAGAAAAAAGAGGGAGGGGAGGAGGTACTGTCAGGCATGAAGAAGGAAGGAAGCAAGCCATCCATGCATTCATTAGCTCACCCAACGACAATCGGCTGCCCTAATGCCCAGCTCAGCTCTGGGAATGCCCAGAGGACCTTAGGCATGACTTCCAAGAATGTCAAGTGCTAGTTCAGAGACATGAGCAGAGTGCTAATGAAGCAAAACTAAACAGTGGCAGAACTAATGAAGAAAGGCTTAACCAAGGAGGAGGCATTTGAGCTGTGTCTAAAAGTATCTTTCCAGGCAAAGAAGGGAGAATGAGCATCTGTAACAGAACAGGCAGAATTATGGGAAGTATTCCGGTGTAAGAAGAAATGCGAGGTTAATGTCATAGAAGCACAGAATTCAGCGTAGGAGGTAGAATCGTGCTCTGAGGAGACCTCTGCTGAAACCAGGAAATTGGACTTTATCCTCAAGGCAGCAAGAGTTAACAGGTACTTTGAACAGCAAAGTTAAATATGCTTCCATTTTTAGGCAGTCTTAACTGGCAGTCTTATGTTGGATGAGCAGGACACTTAGTCCAAGTGAAAGCCAATAAAGAACTGGACTTGAGTGGAAGGATGACATTTCCTCTATTATTTCTGAGTCATAAATAAAAATTACAGTAATCTAGCAACTGCTCTAATGAGCGCATGTGACCAAGAAATGTAAATGACTTAGCAGTGTTGCCACTCCCACAGAGAGTGAAAAGACAGCCTCTTTCTTAAAGAGCCCTCATTTATTCATTCATTCAACAGATAGTTATTGAGCGCCCGCTATGTGGCATGCTGTATGCTAGATGCACAATGCTTGGAGTGTTGTGTTAAGCACTGGTTGTGGGAAAGTTCTTTTGAAGCAACACATAATGCAATTTGTTCATGAAGCCAAAGAAAGCAGCAAAGAAAAGGCAGTGTCAAACAAGTGTCAAAGAAAACAAGAAAAGAGAGAGTAACTCCTAAGAGAGAAAAAGTGAAAATGAGGTTTAAGCTTAAGAAAGCAAACATCTGCTGTAAGTAACCATTTCATTAAAACTGCACTAAATAGTGGCAGTTCTCTCTCAGGAACTGCACACTGTGGGCTGAGATTAAGTGTAATGGGCTCCCACATGAATTCTTCTCATTACTTCTCTAGAAAGATCAGTAAATCTCCTGAAAAGGTAATTTAGGTTTAGTGTTCACAATTCATTCATTTTACTTTTAATCTTCCCTGTTTAGAATTGTAAAAATATAATGCAGATATAATCCAAAAGAGGAGGAATGGGCCCCAAATGAGACAATTTCAACTCCTCCAATAGTCTTGTCATTAATAGATATATAATAGGCTGTAGGCTTTTATTCTTGATGATGGTGATGGAGCTTCAGCCAGTTTCTAGAGCATTGCATGCTGTTAGTTGCAGGAACCAAGGAAAGGACAGCATAGAAAAGATAATCTATGTTCTACCCTTCTGAATTCCTTGGACCTTTATGTAATTTTCAATGAAGTCTCTTCTTAATCCCATTAAGTTTTCTTTCACTACAATTCAACAAAAAGGACAAAAATTTTAAGACTTTTGTCCAGGACAAAAAGAAGTCAATTATTTGGGAAGAAAAAGATCTGGAAAATAAGGCAATCAATTATTTAATCACGAGAACGTGATTTTATGAGATAATTTTGTCAAAAATGTGAGCCTGAAAAATTACTTATAATCATTACTTTTTCTGTTGTTAAACTACCACCAATCAGTTTGTGAAACTGGAAAACAAGCAAGTAAAAAAACAACAAAACAAACAAAAAACTCCAGTAACTAAGACTACAGTCTTTCAGAAGTGTTACTTCTGGAAATAATAAAGTCCTCTCTGATTTTCTGGGCATCTCCTTAGCTTTTCCATTAAACATAGACCCTATTCTAGGCCCATGGTGTGCACATTGATTCTTGATTAATTTAACAGAGTACCCTACTAGGAGAGCATCTTAGAAATCCATGGGTAAAAGGAGATCTTCACATCTAGGATGGATCCATACTATATAAATTGGTAAATATATTTAAGCTCATTTAGACAGTATTATATTACGTAGATTTGAAACTGAACCATGGCTTATGATGTTTACAGTTTGCTTTTGTTTCCCAAAGTGAAATCAAAGGTTTTTTTAAGGGTAATTTCCTTTTCAGATTTGAAAGAAGTGAGCACTTAGTCTAGTACAGATGAGAAAATGAAATTTGAGTAACAATTTTCTCTAAGGAAATTAGCAGTGGAGGATATTCATTGGACAAATATCACATTCCTTGAAATTATTGTTATGACATTTTAATGCATTCTCACCAAGAAGCATTGCCTTGTAAATAACTGAACTAGACCATGTCTTAACAATTATTTCATGAGAGAAAACGTCAATACCCTTAGAAGTTCCTATCATAAGACTAATGGGAAGGGAAAAAAACAAACAAACCAGAAATGAAATACCAGAAAGAAATGGCTAAAACATAGTATACAGTTAATTGATTCATTTAAAGAAACACACATCTTTTGAGAGGTAAAAATTTCCAATGACTTCTCACCCTTTTACAAATGCTAAGAAAAAATAAAGAATCCAACAGATTTCCAGAAATTCCTCTCACTTTCATGATTTTTATATAGTCCATTAGTTTATTTCAAAATAAAGGTGAACAACTAGAGTCTTAAATACTCATTAAGACACTGCCCTATAAGGACAAATGCATCATTTTTTAAGATAATTCACCCATTCCATCAACAAATTAAAGATCTCTAATCTGGGGTGCTTCTCCATAGCTTGCATTAAACATTCTTTCGTGTGTCCAGCTACCTTTGGAGAGGAGTGTTGAGTTCTTTGAAGATGTCATTTCATACTGCATGCATATACTCTCATTCCAGTGAATTGTTTTTGATTGCAACATGGAAACTGAAGAGCATATTGGAGTTTCACTATGTTATTGTCCAAAAAGAATACCTCATGAGTTGTTGTAAATACCAGCTCTTCACACATTCATGAAAATGGAAATCTATCTGTTCTGTTAAAGTAAATGAAAGACAAGATTAAGTAATGAAAGGTTGTGCCAGTCATACTAAAGTGTAGGATCATTACTGATCCCATCAACTGATACATCTAAAAGATAATCTCCCTGATACTTATTGATCTCCTTAACTGCAGTTGTTCTTCAACTGTGTTCTAATCATCATGCTTCCAACAAGGATCAGGTGTTTTGATGCACCTTTGTGCTCTGTAATTGCATTGATTAACAGAGATTCAGGCTGACCCTACTCCTGATGGTGATGGTTATGGAAGGACTAAATCTCTGTGAAGTGAAAACACATGGCTTTGGGACCAGCACTCTTGCATCTAAGCACTACTTCATTCTGTTGCCCACAGTGTACTTACAAAAGGAGCCATTCAATAAAGCCACACAAGATAATCTTTTGACAACTGTTGCCTCATAATTAATTTCCATGTGTTGTTATTCCTTTCAATACTGCTTTCTTGCCACAAAAATAATCCTGTCTCTGAATAGCAAAGCAACAATTTTTGCTCACTGATTATTTTTCTTGTACTTTTAAAGATATGAATTTGTTTGTGCATATTTAAATATTTTTTAAATATTGTAGCTGCTAACTTATTATATGCAATATTAAATGTTCAAACCCGTTATTAGCAATTGTTGAAAGCATAGCTTCCATGTGTTCCTTAAAGTAGGGCGTGTTTGATTTCTGAATTGTTGTCATATAAATCGTAAGGCCAAAAATGGGCCCTTTGACTGAATATGCAAAGTTCCCCTTAAACCACCTTGAACTAGGCAGATTTGCAACATTTTAAACTGGCACTTCATCCCTCTTTCAGCAAGCATCCTCTGCAGATTTAATGATCAGGAACATCCTTCTGATGCATGCTGGGAGATATGGCTGCAGGGTACAGACCACAGCAGACAGTGTGTCAGATGAGGCAGAACTTCTTGTTAGGGGTGAGTATGCTAATAGTGCAGTCTGAAGACATGATCACCATAAATTATCATACAAAGGAATTTAAATGCATGGACTTTGAGCACATCAGTACTGTGCCTTTTACTTTCGATTTTACAATATATGTCATTTTTGCTTAACCTTTTGCCTTTGAAAAGATTACATGGAAACTTGCTCCTTAGAAACAGACAAAACCTACAGAGCCAACTTCAGGTCCAAAACACCTTTAGTACTAAGTGGTTACTAGGTGTTTACCCAACTTAATGCCAAACAGAAATTTTCAACAGTTGAGTCACAAAGACAATTTGACACTACAGAGACAACATTTTTTTTTCTATGTATGTGTTTTTCAAATGCAAAGCTAGTGGAACCCCCAGGCACTTTTTTTCCTCCACTAACTTCTAAATTCTACTTCCTGAAACAGGAAAACTGCATGCCTAATATGGTGGCATTTGCGACTGTTGATAGGGATTTTTTAAAAGTCTGGAAATGTCAACACAGTCTTTCTGTGCAGAAATGACAGTTAAGTGGTTTCCAACCATGAACCAGTCTTCCAGATTCTGCGACCCAATAAAGCTACACCTTATTTGAATTAAGTAAATGACTACAGCACTAATTTCTTTTAGCACATTATTCCCCAGTATGGGAAATGCAGCTCTTAGCATGTAATATTTTCCCTTTTTTTCTTTTTCTTTCTTTCTTTTTCTTTCTTTCTATCTTTCTATCTTTCTTTCTTTCTTTCTTTCTTTCTTTCTTTCTTTCTTCCTTCTTCCCTTCCTTCCTCTCTTTCTTTCTTTCTTCCTTCTTCCCTTCCTTCCTCTCTTTCTTTCTTTCTTCCTTCTTCCCTTCCTTCATCTCTTTCTTTCTCTTCTTCCTTCCTTTCTTTCTGCTCTCTTTCCCTTTTCTTTTTTCCTTCTTTCTTTCTTTCTTTTAGCTTTTTTATGGAGCAAAAATATACCTGCAGAAAAATTTTAAAATCATGGGTGTACAGGTATACAACTCAAAGAAAAAACATCACAAAGTGATGAAATTACTTTACACCATTACACCATGAAATTACCATTTAAGAGAACTAGAACATTACCAGAATCTCACCTCTCCCTTTTCAATCCTAAACAATGACATTTTGACTGGTGTGAATACTGCATGCTAAGACCCCTTGCATGATCTCTGCAAAGAAAACTTTCACAATCTATAGCAAAAACTTATATCTTAGATTAACTTGTCTTATCCACTTGGAGTGTTTTCCAATCATAATTTTTTAAGAATTCATTAATATTATAAAAATCTTGAGCAGGA
The DNA here is from genome assembly GCF_028023285.1 of Balaenoptera ricei. NCBI lineage: Eukaryota > Metazoa > Chordata > Mammalia > Artiodactyla > Balaenopteridae > Balaenoptera > Balaenoptera ricei. The sequence goes on along the minus strand of NC_082646.1, from coordinate 36,054,147 downwards.
AATATAAGGTCTATGTAAGCTTCATCATCTCTTTGTTTTAGTTGTATGTGTCATCCAAGGTTTATTGATTTTGGGTAGTACATCCACCATTGGCTCAAGTAAAATGTTGTTTTGAAACAAGTGTGTATCTGGATGAGTGGCAGCTTGTTCATGTTTTTGTACATGATGGTTCTGTTCAGAAGGTTATTTGAACTCTTCTCCAAATTTATAACAAGAATGTGTATCTGTATTACTCTATTATAAAACATCAACTTTTTAAAGTGCTCATCCTCTCATGATATTTCATTTAGCTAAAAATTTTCCTTTATGCCTTTAAAAGTTACAAGGCTTACGGAAAAGCAAACCCCACACTGCAGTCAAATTTACAGAAAATTGCTTTCTTCTCTCACTACAGTTTGTTTCAGATTATGTGTATTTATTGTGTAGCACTTGTCTAGTAATTTAGAATGATGCTCCTAAAACTGGAGCTTTCTAAATGAATAACACAATTTAGAGGTTGATAACAAGAAACCAGGTATTTTTACAGGACCGTGAGGGGCATGTTTAAATGGCAAAGTAACATTCTGCTTTGTAAGTAAAATTAAATTCAACGGGGTTTAGAACATAATTCAGGCTTGGCTTTTTTGCGTTCTGCTCTTTTAGCCTTTGGATTTATGCCTAGGAGATGATAAAATGCAGAAATTTGGAATTATACTCAATAGCAATTTCAAACAGGTTGCTATTGCCTGAATATGCATGTAACATGCAGCTCAAGCTTTCCTTTGAAGTGAGTTGCTTCATCACCAATTTTCTATTATATATTTGTATTATTTTTCTAAAATTAATAAAAATAGCGTGCCTCTTCTGCCTGGTTGGTTTTAGGCAGATTTAAACACTGAACTAAAGGTTCTGGTTCTTCTTTTTATTTTTACAATTATTTTTTGTAAGTTAATGGTTCCTGGTAATTGAAGGAACTTGGATGCTTGAATATTGCTGTTTTTAAGGTTGGCTTGTGAAATGAAACTCAAAATAGTTTTACCCTGCATTCTTCTTTCTCCCACTCCTCCATTCGTTGGTTTGTAAACTTGGGGCATTCTAATAGTACAGGCCACAGGACCAAAGCTGAGAGTTCTAGATGAAGTTTTTTTAATGATGGCTACAATTTCAGCAGCAGAATCCTTAAAGCCTTCAAGCGTGCCATAATAATGGGAGCAGTACAGACAATTTCACCGTACTTCTTATAGGATACCTTCATTGGATTGCCCCAGCAGTTCACTTTGCTCAATCTTGAGAATGAGGAACATTCTTAGGTGGCAAGGAATATGTTTTTGTAACTTTGTAATTCTATTTCAGTGGAGATTTAGGGGACTAAAAATCTATATTCTCCTAGATCAGTCTAGGAGATCATCTCCTTTCCCATTAGAGATAGTCTATGAAATTCTTTTGGGCATCTCACAAAATCCTACAATTCTTCACCTGGCCCCATAAGCACAGTAAATTGGAGCTCAGGTGTGTGGTCCTAAGACCTCATCATTGCCTGTTTAGAATCTGAGCGTCCCTGACTAGTGATGTTCCCTGCTTCTCTTCCCACTCACTGCTTTAAAGCTATCTTTACCCCAAATGCTTGTTTCCACTTTTGCTTTATTTTGCTTGTGAATGTCAGTGCTATTATTCACATCTATCCCACCATTATTATCATCCTCCAAAAATTGAATTTTCCCATAAATAATCATCTGAAGCATAAAATTGCTTGCTTTCACATATTTAATATTCAGTGAACCAGCCTCATAACATCACCATGCATAATTTGTAGAACCATAATAGAAGTAATGAATATGTTAAAATAAGTTATTTTGCTGGAATATAAAAAGAAATTAAAGCCACACCTGGACATCTGTGCACCATTTAAGTCACTTATTCAAGTGTGATGTAGCAACAAGAAAGAAAGTCTAGACAATGTTATAGGGAACCTCTTTAAAGATGGATAAACCTGTATTATATTATCTAAGGTAAAGGAGATAGATCATTAAGAGATAACCTCACTGAGGGGGATACATAATTTGTAAAGAACCGATACTCCCAAGCAATATGAGAGGTAGGTGATCAAACACAACATAAAACACTCCACAGAAAGGAGTGTTAGTTTTTTTTTATTTTATTTTATTTTATTTTACAAAACTGAATGTAAGAAATATGTTTCCCAAAGAGAACATAAGGGTAAGAAACTATCATCGTTTAAAGAATAAAATGTGTTTAGCTAATCTAATTGGGAACCAGAGTGTGAGCTCTGTCTATTCTGCCTAGAGGCAGAGGAAACAATAAAAAATCCACTTCTTGGGGCTTCCCTGGTGGCGCAGTGGTTGAGAATCTGCCTGCCAATGCAGGGGACACGGGTTCGAGCCCTGGTCTGGGAAGATCCCACGTGCCGCGGAGCAACTAGGCCCGTGAGCCACAACTACTGAGCCTGCGCATCTGGAGCCTGTGCTCCGCAACAAGAGAGGCCGCGACAGTGAGAGGCCCGCGCACCGCGATGAAGAGTGGCCCCCGCTTGCCACAACTAGAGAAAGCCCTAGCACAGAAACGAAGACCCAACACAGCAATCAATCAATCAATAAATAAATCTTAAAAAAAAAAAAAAATCCACTTCTTCATGCAAATTTTTATTCATACTACTCTGTTTATTAATGCAAAACTGTAGATCAAGAAACTCTTGGTATAGTCAAAGAAGAATCAATAATCTCTTGGTTCCTTCTGAACACACAGCCTATATACCCTCCTTTCCCCAAACTTGGACAGCAAATTTTATTTCCTGAATTACAAGATGAATCTGATGTGTATTAAACTGAATTTGAGACGAAAGAATCCACATCAGGACACAACTTGTTGAGAAAAATCTAACTGCTTTTAACTATTCATACCTCCTTCCACCCATCACTTCTGATTCAACCTGGAGTTCAAACTGTATTTCAGTCTTACCTGCTTTAAACTTTTCATCAGTTCAATTCTATTTATTCTTTCCAATAAATTTTTTTCTTTGAATATTTTACCTTTAGTCTCTCCTGATCCACCTAGTCACTTTTTATTGCAAACCTGAAATTATTTTTTTTTATAAATTTATTTACTTTTTATTTATTTTATTTTTGGCTCCACTGGGTCTTTGTTGCTGCTCGCGGGCTTTGTCTAGTTGCGGAGAGCAGGGACTACTCTTCTTTGCTGTATGCTGGCTTCTCATCACGGTGGCTTCTCTTGTTGCGGAGCACCAGCTCTAGAGAGCAGGCTCGGTAGTTGTGACACAGGGGCTTAGTTGCTCCTCGGCATGTGGGATCTTCCTGGACCTGGGCTCAAACCCGTGTCCCCTGCATTGGCAGGCAGATTCTTAACCACTGCGCCACCAGGGAAGCCCCACAAACCTGAAACTATTAAAAGTTTGACTGTTCTGTCAATTAAATAAGTCAACAGGTATTTGTTGATAATTTGCTATTCATTTATTCACTCACCCATTCATCCAACACCTTCTCTGTATCAAGCCCTGAGCCGGGCACTTGGAATAGAAAGATGAAGATGCCAAGGTCTCAGCCCTCTGTGTGGCTCTATGTCCACTTGTCCACTAGTGTGAGAAGCATCTTTGGGAATGGGGTGAGAAACACCAAAAAAGAAAGCTCCCTGGATAACCTACATCCTTTAGGGGAAATAATGAAATAAAGGCATAGGCATAGCTATAGCACTGGCTTCATAAATTGTTGGGCCCAGTGCCAAATGAAAATGCAGAGCCCCCCGTTCAAAGCTTGAAAAGAATTTCAAGGCAGTGACAGCAGAACATTAATCCAAGTATAGGGACCTTCTAAGGAAAGGACCTTGTGTGACTGCACAAGTAACACACCCATGAAGCCAGCCTGGCATAGCTATTAAATTATGTATAAATCTACAGGAAAAAAGGACTTTAGCAAAGAGGAAGATCAGTTATAACAAAGTTGTCTCACTCTGCTTTCTCATCTATAAGATTAACATATTAAAGACTCCTCAGAGGTTTCGCCAGCTTTTTACACAAAGATCATTTTTTATTATTCTGCCTCAAGAGTCACGTTTTGAAATATTTTGTTTATCGTGTTGAAGTAATCATTAATTCATATTTCTATTTTAATTTTCACCAAAATCTTTTATCATGAGGTAGCCAGTGTTAACAAAGTAGGTGATTTAACTCCAGCCAAGAGCAAAAGAGACTTTACATTTTAGCTAGTTGTGAACTGTTACCTGTTTTGTTTTGTTTTATTTTCAAATACTTGAAAAAAAAATGAAAGATACCAGTTACCATCGAATGGAACCCAATTTGGAACCTTTGATTAAATACTCTTCAAATTTTCTCCAAGCTATAATTTTCAGTGATTCTCACCAGCGAGAGAGGAAAATTTGAGAATTTTCTGCCTTTTGCCCTTGGAAAGATGCAAGTGCATACTATCACTTTTCCATATACAAAGGGAAACTCAAGTTCAGTGAAAACCTTGAACATATTCCTAATACATTTAGATTTGAGAATTGAGCAGTATTAATGTGCTCTATCTTTATATCTCTCAAAGCACTACACTTATGAACCATTGATATAAATGTCTATCTTTAGCATCTGATCACTTCTGAAAATTTCAAGCTTTAAAATGCACGTGTTTAGCACAATTATCTTTTAGAAGATAGAGTTTGCACAGTTTTTCTTTTCCACCATTGATCTAATATGAAATGACAGGCTTGGAGATTGCACAAGCCTTTGGTGGAGTAATGTCTTGAACTCAAAGGAGTCTCCAGTGAAAAAGAAAAAGAGCCATAAATCACAGAAAGCAAAGCTGGGTTTGACGATATGCTGGTATTTGAGGCTCAAAAGGACAATATCAAATGTCTTCAGTGTAATTTTAATGTAATTAATATAATAGTAAACAAATTTGCAAATCATTTATGTTTTAGAGCAGAATTGAAATTATTCAGTTAATATATTTGCTTTTCCAATATTTAAAAAATCTTTAAAATGGAGTTATAAAATGTCCTTACCTAGAAGAAAATCTAATCTCATTCATGCAATGTCTTATTGGAATATCCTGCATCACTGTGGAAATTTTAGTTCACTACTATCACTAGTATTGGGTAAGACTTTTAAAATAACTTATACCAATCACTTGCTTTTCTAGTTTAGACATTTTCTACATTAACTAGTTTGATTGACATCTGTAACATTTCTTTTAGACACTGAATAGCAGTTTAGTTTCTTTTCTCTTGTATTTTTCATGTGTTTGTTTGCTAATCTGTGGAACTCTTCAATAACTGACTAAAAAGTGACATTTTTGGTCAATCATTTGGATTTTCTGCACCACATTTAGTTTGGTTCACTGAAGTGGTAGTTGACTTAAGTGACTTGACTCAAATGACTAAATGATTGAAACAGTTATATATAAAATGCACAAATGAATTGTCCTTGCATACAGACAACCAATTGATGGAGACTAAATTTCTTGTATTTAACCACTCAACAAATATTGAGTGCCTACTGGAAGCCAAGTTCTCTTTTAGACACTGATATTTCCATCAATTGACTTAGACTTTCTGGGGAGCATTTTGCTATTTTGAAACAAGTACACTGATTTCACTTTTCCATTTTAAGAAAAATCTCATCAACTGGATTTTACATCATACATATTTTTGCATCACAAATTGTATGTACATTTCATTATGTATTTTGTTCCACAGACCTAACCTGTTTTTCTTACATATCCATCCTAATATAAAAATGACATTTAGTATTACTTCACATTTATGTAAACTTGCTGAAATAAGTTCTTGGTGTGGGGGGTTATGTCTTAAATGCTGATTTCATTCATTGTTTAGTTAGTACCTACTATATGTCAGGACAGTTCTAGCGTGCAAGAGGGAGAAGTGGTGAGATGGGATTGGGTATAAGTGCTTTCTGATGCCCTGGGAAAGAACATAACTTTTATGCCACAGGTTATGGATATCCATCAAAGGGCCAAAGCAGGAAAGGCACATGATTTGATATGCACTTTAAGAGGATCATTCTGACAAATGTAGAAGACGTTTTAGAGGAGCGTGAGACCAAATGGGAGACCACAGCAAAAATCCTGACAAGAAACAAGAAGCGTATGAAAAAAGGCAATGGTAACTGAGACGGAAAGGAAAGCACATGTTCAAAAGATAGGAGGGAGACAGAAGCTACAGATCTTTGTGGCTCACTGGCTATGGAAAATGAGAAAGAAGAGGCAAGGATGAATGCCAGTGGTTATGCTTAATTGAGTGGTCAGTGGGAGGGAAGACACATTCTGGTTAGACCAAGACAGTTCCAAGTTATACTTGGAGTGCCAGCATAATTATTAATGAAGTCCCTTCTCTCAAAACTGTCCTCGTTTAGTTGATATATTATATGGCCATCCTAATGAAGAATGATCATGCTTTTCATGTAATCTGGAAGATAAGTAGATAAGTGGATTGGGGGTAAAGCAAGAGCATTTAAAATAAGGCTCTCCGGAGAGAAATACCCAGTAAGCAAATAGATTTGTGGCTATGGAGCTCAGGAGAGAAAATACGTGAGTTGAGATGTAGATTTGAGCATGATCAGATGAAAATGAAATTGCAGAGACAGCATGTGAAGAATGAGAAGAGGAAGAAGCTCAGGATAGAAGCTTCAGAAACACTTATGCTGAAGATAAGGAGGAAGCTACAAAGAAGATTGGGAAGTAGCTGACAGACACAGAGCAACTAAGAGGAAAGTCAAAGAAACCAAGCCTTAGGGACAAGAAAAGGGAATTTCAGGAAGGAGAAAATAGGCAACAGTGTCAAATGCAAGTAAATAGAGAACAAATAGATACCATTGGTTTGAGCAATTTAAAATACATTGATGACTTTGGCAAGGGCAAATTCAATGGAATGATGGGTGTAATAACCAAATCACAGTAGGTGGAGAGAGGCAAGTGATAATGCATGAAAGGTGGTGCAGTATCTTAAGGAAAGCATGGGCTTTGAAGTCAGACAGATTGTTTCACATCCCCACAAGGTCTTACTAGTTGTGTGACTTTGGGCAGGTTGCTTAACTTTAACCCTTGCTCACCCTTCACTCATTCATTCCATACTTATTCATCAAACATTTATAGAGCACATATTATGTGGCACTGTGTTAAGAACCAGCTAACCATGAGCAACTGATGTCTTCAACATGAAGGAACACCTTACAATATAATACAAGGAGTACTATTACAGGTATATAAACAGCACATTTTGCTTTCTGATCATAAGCTCCATTAATAATAATAAAAACAGCTAACATTTGTTAAGTTTTTCCTATATACCAGGCACTGTGCTAAAGGCTCTCTATGAATTATTTCACTCAATACATTTAGAATGTCCTATAAAAACAATATGAGAGGGATACTGTTTTTAGTTCCAATATGCAGATAAGAAAACTAAGGATCAGAGAGGTTTAGGACTTGTCAAATGTCACCTTAATAAGTGGAAGAATAGTGAGCAGAGTCCAGGGAGACTGACTTCAAAGCAAGCATTTTAAATTACTCTACTGCCTTCCACCAACAATTGCCAGATTGTTTCAGTGTTATTCATCACTGTATCCCCTGGTCATACTTAGTTCCTGACACATTATAGGTCTTGAAAAGTATAAATAAATATTTGTGGAAGGAAGTTGGGAAGAAATGAAAGGGAAAGGAAGGACAGGGAAGAGAGGAAAGAAGGGAGGAAAGGAAGAAAGAAGGTTTGAAAGGAGGAAGGAGGGAAGGAAGAAAGGAAGGAAGGAAGGAAAAGGAAGGAAGGAAGGAGAAAGAAATAAGGAAAGAAAGAAAGAGAAAAAGACAAAAAGAAAAGAGTCCTGTGAGAAATAAGGGAGTGGAGTAAGAAGCTCTGCCTAGAAGTCACAGAATTTTTATCAAGGATATGATATATGGGCAGGATTAAGGGACATGTAGTCATTTGCTAAGCCAAAAAGAGAACAGAAGTTACTCTATATCAGCTTGGTAATACAACATATTTTCACTCTCATCTGCCTCTAAGGATAGGCCTCACATTCTCTAATCCTCTAAAGTACCTAATCTTGGACCACATGACCAGAAGACTCAGCATCATTGATCACCCCTCTCTATCTTATACCTTGGCCTAAATGACCTCTAACCCTACTGACAAGTCTGAACGTCTTCTGACCCCTACGTCTTGCCAATCATATAAAATATCAAACTCTAGTAACCATTATCTCACGACATCTTGTGGGGCTTCTTATTCAAACACTCTAGGTTTTGATAGAAAAAAATCACTTCTGGAAAAAATACCCTCAGGAATATTAAGCATCAATAAATAATAGACCTCTTTCTGCATGATCTGTCCTCATTCTCTTATTTTAAACTTTCTTACAATTGCTCCAATTATGAGGGAAGGAAAAAACTGCCAGTTGCTTTAAAAAGTGCCTAGCCTTCCATATAATCGCTGCTGCTATTCTTTCAAAGCTTTGATATTCATTGTTTCTCATCTACTTATGGGTGAATTATGCCAAGAGTCATGAAAACAAAACAACACAAAACAAAAAAAATGGTCTTTGATGTTCAAAAGAGTGTCCTTAAAGTCACCAATATTACTTAGGTAAAATATTGGAAGTACATTTTATCTGTCTGTTCATTTCTTTGTTTGAATTGTTTGGAAATATCATCCTACTTACTTTTCATATACTTCATATAGACACAGCCTAAACCCACCACCAGTCCTTTCTAAAACCTGACCTTTTTATTTTCCTGAATATACTGTTTTCTGTGACTGTTACCTATATTGTTTTAGCATGTCTTTAGAGTATTGGGTAGTAATTTGCTTTCATATGAAGCCCTGAATACATAGTTCTGTAGGGTATATACATACTACATGGCCCTTTTTTGTTAACATCTTTAATTGAGTATAATTGCTTTACAATGGTGTGTTAGTTTTTGCTTTATAACAAAGTGAATCAGCTATACATATACATATATCCCCATATCTCCTCCCTCTTGCATCTCCCTCCCACCCTCCCTATCCCACCCCTCTAGGTGGTCACAAAGCACCAAGCTGATCTCCCTGTGCTATGCGGCTGCTTCCCACTAGCTATCTATTTTACATTTGGTAGTGTATATATGTCCATGACACTCTCTCACTTCGTCCCAGATTACCTTTCCCCTTCCCCGTGTCCTCAAGTCCGTTCTCTACGTCTGCATCTTTATTCCTGTCCTGCATGGCCCTTTTTTGATAACCCAAATGTGGAACCCAAGTTCCAAGCAAAAGTTCTGCCGAATATCAACCCAATGACTGGTCACATCTCCAAGGAAGACAATAGAAAATTGGTAAGTTCACTTTAGTTTCTATCCCAAAATCTTGTTTTATTTCCACGTATATCAATACTCAATTCTTAATTATTTTCTTGATTTTATGTAACACAATACAACATGTAGCCTGGACTCTGAATGATTCTTCATTAGTCAACACAAAATCCGTGCAGATTGAACAGAGGGCTAACATCGATTGGAAGAAACTTTTACTGCATATTGGATTTTGTCCTCCCAAACACCTGGCAAGGTAATGTCTCCATTTCACTCCTCCTTAATTTGGAATTACAAAGGCAATTAGCTCTGTAATGAGTTAGAGCAAGTGAGGTGAAAGAGTAGGGAAAAAACTGAACACCAGATGATGTCTCTTAATGCCAAGAAAAAAAAAAAAATCACTCGTTCTTGATAAACATCTTTCAAATACATGTCTCTCTTTTGTACTTTTTAAAACTAAAGTGTGTAAAACATGTTGCTTAATATGTATGGAGAAAATCTAATTTGATACATTATGTATAAAGATTGGCAGTCATGAGCACATGGGTCTCTACGTTATTGACTGAGTATATCAGTAAATTTTGCCTTCAGAAATTTGTGAATTATTGCTGCAGTACCTAAAAACTGAGACGGAAAGGGAAAATAAACAGTTCCTACTTTTATTAAAAAAACAGTTAAAATAGAGAATTAAAACATTGAAATAGAGAATTACTTCTGCAAGAGTCAACGTGGGCAAGTATTGAAAAGCTGAGATATAAAAGTGACAGCTGCAAGGTTAACTATTGCTGTGAGAAAATAAAACTGCATACATTCAAAATGTGCAAAAAGTAGTGGGGAAAGATCTGCTCTACTTGTGCTGCATTTGGAAAAGCAAGATCTTTGGGCAACTGGTGCACTTAGCACTGGACTAGTTTATAGCTGGTGCTCAGTAAATGTTAGCTGAATCTCAATAGTCCAATTTAAAAATGACTCGAGTTGTTTACACTGGCTGTGATAGGAGCCAGGTTACCCAGCCCATACAATGTAGCATCATAAAAATGACCCAGGCCAGGATCTTAATCTCACTCTGACACTAGCTGGATAACCATAACAAGTCATTTTACCTCTTTTGGATTCTTCAATTGTGAAACGGGGATATAATACCTAATTTGCAGATTTAATAGGAAAATGAAATGAGATTTCAAATGGTGGAATGCTTCTCAGTAAATGCTAGTTATTGTTGTTGATATTCTTAACTAGAAGAATTTCTGTTTCCCTAATCATTAAGATTAAGAAAATGAATCATTGTTCTTCATCATACCTATAAGCAAGAGAATGGTCCACATTTATCCAACAGGCAATCCTATCTGATTATCCATTATTATGGATAATGAATTATTATTCATTATCGACTGAAATGTTCATCTTGTTCAATTATAATTTGATAATATATTCTAAAGGGGAGTGGGAGCATTTTGGCTGCCTCTCCTTCCTCAGGGTCAAATCAGCATGTTGATAAGCTTGGCATAATTGTTTTCTCTGCAGGTTTACTGTCATTAGTATAAACTGTAAAATACCACTAGGACCATCTCAGTATATTCAGTTAACTGAGTCAATGAAACCTTGCCTCACTTTCCAGAAGTGTGTTGCTTATATTAATGTGTATTTATTTGCATTGAACATTCTGTTTTGAGGGCCTCCATCCTTGAGCAACCTGCAATAGCTATCTTAGTGTACAAGAGAATTTCCCACATGTGAAATAAATACTGAAGGGCTTGAAGTACGGTTACACAAAGTCACCAAGAGGATAAGACTGAGTAAAAAACAAAGTTAAATACACAAATTATATTTCATTCTAGAAAAGATATGTAGATGAGGCTATAATAGAGACGTCATAATCCTAAGAGTACTGCTTTCCTATCAGTGACAATCATCATTATCTGCCTATCTAAATGTCACCAGCTTGATAACACATGAAATGAGCCCCAAATATTTGTTATAAAGTTGATTTAAATCACTGTGTTCAATATTTTTAAAACATAAATATGCATTCTATGAATGCTTACATGAGACTTTGCCATGCCTTTAGTTCAGTTGACAATGAAGCAATGCAAAACTTAAAGAGTAGAAAGCCTTTACAAACACCACAAAGGACACTGAAAGACTTGGAAGTACTTGTGAAATAAATACATAGATTTTTTAAAAAATTGAATACAAATGGTATGAGTGGTTTTCAAGTTTCTCTGGAATTACGTCTTAGATTTTAAAACATTCTAGGTCAAAAGTACAAAATTTCAAACTTATGTGATTTCCTAAATCACATAAGTTAATCATCTATACTAAATTGTCAGCTTTCTCATTTGTCAGCATTCTGATTTGATTAACTTTAGTGTATATTAATCACAGAAAAGTATGGCATAAAACAAGTTCAGGTGGTTATTGGTTCATATAATTATTTCTTTTGTGTCAACTCAAGAAGTAGAACTGTTATTAGCAAACTTTATTTGAAATACTTAATCACTCTTTCAAAGACATTTTATCACCTGATCTGTATGTATCAGTAAATCAAACCTCACATATTTGTCTCACAACCTCAGCTCACAGAATGTTAAGTCAAGATAATAAGAAGCATCGATCATACCCTGAATGAGATAGTCTGCATTACAAACACTCTCCCTGTAAACCATCCATTATATGGAACATCTGTTACAAATTATCCAGACTCCAGGACTGCTCTATTTAAGTGTTTCTGCAAAAGCCCACTGTCTCCACTTCTCCAAATGAGTTAGTTGGTGGCGCAAGGATTGTACCAAGTTCACTGTCACCATATGACAGCAGTCTTTTTCAATCTGTGCCTAGTTCTAATGGTACATTGCACAGTAATAAATATCTTCTTACAGTTGTAGAGCAAAAATCCTCAGAGTATAAGCAAGTAGCCATCAAGAAACCACTAAGACAGTTCTTTCTCCATTATATCTCAGCCATTGCCCAATAAGTTAAGCACTTAGGAAGTAATACTTACTCTTTTCTACGTCCTAAGGGGACTATTGATTTGCTCAGTTAGTTAAAATATGAAATTAATGGCCCCAGATACATGTTTGTCAAATTTTGCTCACTTCCATGACTGTGAAACATGTCCCTAGTCTCAAATAGATATCTTGCAGAACATGTTGGTATCAAGGAAAATCATGAAAGAAAATCTAAATACAGTCAACTCTCCATATCTGTGGAGTCTGCATCTGCAGATTCAACCAACTGTGGATCAAAAATATTCAGGGGAAAAAAAATTCTAGAAAGTTCCAAAAAAGCAAAACTTGAATTTATTGTGCAGGCAATTATTTATATAGCATTTATATTATATTTACAATTATTTGCATAGCATTTACATTTATTAGGTGTTATAATTAATCCAGAGATGATTTAAAGTATACAGGAGGATTGTGTAGATTATATGCAAATATTATGCCTTTTTATACAAGGGACTTGAGCATTCCCAAATTTTAGTATCTGAAGGGATCCTGGAACTAATCCCTGGTGAATGAGAACAAGTGAAAACTTATACTTCAGAAAAAAACATATTAAAGAAAGTCTACTACTTATAGTTTAGTCCACAGTATTGCCAAGGGTGCTCCTGTCTTAAAAAGAATGGCTTTATAAATGTATGGCCTAATGTGTCTTTGGAAATAATAATTCCAAGTTTACTTCATGGTATATTTGAGGAAATATGTCACAGGGATATCTATAAATTATTGATAAAAGAATAGTGAGACTGAACGAATTTAAAAGTCCATATAGGCATACATCATTTTCTTGGTCTTAATTTGCATTGCAGAGTTGTAATGAGTCATACACAATAAACCAATATTGGATTTATAGAAAGCTTTGCAGAAGCATGGTACCTTGCATATTTTAGCACTCCATATGCTATTTTCCTACAGGATTTCTTCAACTCATCTGTTCTTAGAATTTATGTAATACTAGCTTACTAAATTAATTTCAAGATAGTGTCTGGGTTGCTTGAGGTTTTAAATAAACAAGTTGATTATTTTTAATTATTCTTGCCAGTTTGCACAATAGATCCTCAAATGTCTATTTTCCATTTCAGAAAGATCACCTTCAATGGATGGAGAGTAATACTTATATATTGGAATATATACAGTGTGTACAACTTCAACTCATGTAAAACTACATTAAATATTTATGCCTGCCTAACTACCTGAAATTATTGGTTAATTTACCTTTCACTTGAAGTTTGTAATAACTGACCAAGAAGTGTTTGTATTTTTCTAAAAATGAACACAAGAATTCTTTAAATAAACATTTTAAACATAGTGATGTGTAGAGTCTCACATTAGTAACTGAGTTCTTCAAACAAAAATGGCACGAGTCATTTTAGCTTAAAACTCACAAGACGCCAAAATTCCAACGACAACCACATGTTCACAAATTATACTAAACAGGATAAATGTCATGAAATTCTAATTTTATTAGACTGATATGGGGAAGAGGTGGTATAATTTTTGTTTTTGCTTACAATGGAAGTAGAAAAATCATTATACTTTCAGTAAGATTGCAAAAGACATATATGCAAAGCATCCTCAGATCACCTGATGACCACTATCATTGAAACTACATTGACAACTTCTATTAAGCAGCAACAGTATAATAAAACAACATTGGAAATGTGATTTACTGAGTCATCACAATTTACATTTGTTATCAAAACTTTATTGCAAAGAAAAATACGCATACATTTTTAATAATTTAAATAGATTTTCCCTCCAAATCTTTCTACATCCTCTGAAGTCTTCCATTGCACTTTTGCTCCACCATTTTCAATGGCTTCTTTACTTTGACTTTTCTCATATGTTATCCAATGACTTTCCATCACACTCAGAATAAAATCTAAATTCATTACCATTATCTTCAAATCCCTTTATTATCTGACACCTGCTGACCTTTCCAACATTAACACCCTCCTCTAACATCTTCCTTCACTTTGCTTAAACCACACAAGAATTCTTTGTTCTACAAATATGCCAAACTCATAACACTTAGGATTTTTTTTTAATTGACGTCTCTGACTGGAAAACTCTTGCCCATAATATTTATGTGGCTAACTATCTCCTTCTCATCATTTTTTTCTCAACTCCCTGTCTAATGTATCCTGCCTCCCCTCCACCCAATTTTTACCCCACTTTATTTTCTTCATTGCATTTATTACTATCTAAAATTATCTCATTCATTTGTTCATTGACTGCTTCTCCTCCCTGCAAAGTAAAACGTATAAGGGCAAGTATCTTCTTTATCTTGTTTACTGCCTAATGCCCAGAGTCTAGTACACAGTATATATTTCCTCAGTATTGTTGAGCAAATTATTAAATGTATGAATGAATGAATATGCAATCCTTTTCCCCAAAGAGAGTAATTACATTTTTAAAAAGTCACATAAATAAGGACGAATGTTCAATATATGGAGTAGTAAATGAGTAAACAATAATTGTAGGCATTTAATATTAAATATATTGCCATGTCATATAACATGTCAACAAGCAGAAAAACAAATCCAGTGAGATGGGAGGAAAAACAATTTGGAATGGTGTGGTGGGAAAAGATTTTCAGAAGTTTCCTATGGCTGCAATCACAAAACTATTATATGAAGTATGATGTTCCCATCTCTTTAAATACCTCAGCATTTTTTTAATGACTCACCTTTCACTCCACCCTATTCCTTGCAACATACACACACACACACATTCTCACAGGAAATGTTAATCTAAATATTTAAAACTAATTGCAAATAGCAAAAAATGACTTATGCTAGATTTTGGCAACATGTAGTACAGGCATACCTTGGAGATACTGTGGGTTTGGTTCCAAACAACCAAAATAAAGCAGATATCACAATAAAAAGAATCACACAATTTTTTTTTTTGGTTTCCCAGTGTATATAAAAGTTATGCTTACACAGAAAAAGGTTTTGATAAAATACATCTGTTTATGATTAAAAAAACTCTTCAGAAAGTGGTCATAGAGAGAACCTATCTCAACATAAGAAAGGCTGTATACAACAAACCTACAGCTCACATCATACTCAACCATGAAAAGCTGAAACATTTCCTCTAAGATCAGGAACAAGACAAGGATGTCCACTCTCACCACTTTTATTCAACATAGTTTTGGAAGTCCTAGCCATGGCAATCAGAGAAGGAAAAAAAAAAAATACAAAGAATCCAAATTGGAAAAGAAGAAGTTAAACTGTCACTGTTTGCAGATGACCTGATGCTATACATAGAAAATCCTAAAGACGTTACCAGAAAACTACTAGAGCTCATCAATGAATTTGGTGAATTTGCAGGATCCAAATTAATATACAGAAATTTGTTGCATTTCTATACACTAACAACAAAAGATCAGAAAGAGAAATTAAGGAAACAGTGGCATTTACCATTGCATCAAAAAGAATAAAATACCTAGGAATAAACCAACTTAAGGAGGCAAAAGACCTATACTGAGGAAACTTTAAGACACTGATGAAAGAAATCAAAAATGACACAAACAGAAAGAATACGATGTTCTTGGATTGGAAGAATTAATATTATCAAAATGACTATATGACCCAAGGCAATCTACAGATTCAATGCAATCCCCATCAAATTACCAATGGTATTTTTCACAGAACTAAAAAAAAACTTTTAAATTTGTATGAAAACACAAACAACCCTGAATAGCCAAAAAATCTTGAGAAAGAAAAACGGAGCTGGAGGAATCAGACTCCTTGACTTCAGAGTATACTACAAAGTGACAGTAAACAAAACAGTTTGGCATTGGTGCAAAAAAAAAAAGGCATATAGATCAATGGAACAAGATAGAAAGTCCACAGATAAACCCATGCACCCATGGTCAACTAATCTATGACAAAGGAGGCAAGAATATACAATGGAGAAAAGATAGTCTCTTCAATAAGAGGTGGTGGGAAAACTGGACAGCTACATGTAAAAGAATGAAATTAGAACATTCTCTAACACCATACACAAAAATAAACTCAAAATGGATTAAAGACCTAAATATAAGACTGAATACTATAAAACTTCTAGAGGAAAACATAGGCAGAACACCCTTTGACATAAACTGCAGTAATATCTTTTTGGATCCATCTCCTAAAGTAATGGAAATAAAAACAAAAATAAACAAATGGGACCTAATGAAACTTAAAAGCTTTTGCACAGCAAAGTAAACCATAAGCAAAACGAAAAAGCCCTCAGAATGGGAGAAATATTTTCAAATGATTTAAATGACAAGGGATTCATTTACAAAATATGAAAACAGCTCATACAGCTCAATAGCAAAAAAAAAAAACAATCAAAAAATAGGCATAAGATCTAAATAGACATTTCTCCAAAGAAGACACACAGATGGCCAAAAAGTACATGAAAAGATGCTCAACATCACTAATTATTAGAGAAATGCAAATCAAAACTACAATGAGGTATCACCTCACACCAATGAGAATGATCATCATCAAAAAGTCTACAAATAATAAATGCTGGAGAGTGTGTGGAGAAAAGGGAACCCTCTTACACTTTTGGTGGGAATGTAAATTGGAATAACCACTTTGGAGAACAGTATGGAAGTGCCTTAAAAAACTAAAAATAGAGCTACCATATGATCTAGCAATCGCACTCCTGGGCATATATCTAGAGAAAATCATAATTTGAAAAGATATATGCACCCTAATATTCATAGCAGCACTATTTACAAGAGCCAAAACATGGAAGCAACCTAAGTGGTCATGAACAAATGTATCAATAAAGAAGATGTGGTATATATACACAATGGAGTATTGCTTAGCCATAACAAAGAATGAGATAATGCCATTTGAAGAAACATGGATGGACCTAGGGATTATCACACTAAGTGAAGTAAGCCAGACACAGAAAGACAAATATCATATGTTACATTTATATATGGAATCTAAAATTGATAGAAATGAATTTATTTACAAAACAGAGATAAACTCACAGACATAGAAAACAAATTTATGGTTACCAAAGGGGAAAGGGAGGGGGAGGGACAAATTTGGAGTTTTAGATTAAAATATACACACTACTATATATAAAATAGATAACCAACAAGGACCTACTGTATAACATAGGGAACTATACTCAATATCTTATAATAACCTATAATGGAAAAGAATCTAAAAATGAATATATATATATATGTATAACTGAATCACTTTACTGTATACCTGAAACTAACACAACATTGTAAATCATATACATTTTAATTTTAAAAAGATTTGTGCTTGCAACATATTGTAGTCTCTTAAGTGTGCATTAAACCTCAAAAACAATGTACATACCTTAATTAAAAAATACTTTATTGCTAAAAAATGCTAACCATCATCTGAACCTTCAGTGAGTCACAATAGCAAAATCAAAAATCATAGATCACCATAACAAATGCAATAATAGGGGAAAAGTTTGAAATAGTGTAAGAACTACCAAAATGTGACCCAGAAACGTGAAGTGAGCAAATGCTGTTGGAAAAATGATGCTGATAGACTTGCTAGATTCAGGATTGCCATGAACCTTTAATTTATAAAAAAAATAGTATCTATGAAGTGCAATAAAAGGAGGTTTAACTGTAAATGGACAGGAAATTCAATAAGAACGTTAAAGAAAAGGCTTATGTGTCATTGCCTTCCTCTGAGTTTCAGATGGACTCCACTTTACTTGTAAGGTCACCAGCTTTACCTAATTCAATTCCTACCTGAAATCCATGACTTTCTTGATGCCTATCATGCTGGCTTTTAAACTTGATCACCTTTTTTCTGGTTATTAGCAAATGTAAGGCATAAAGAATCTAATGGAACAATGTTGACTCAACCCCTATAAAATCATGTTTTTCATTTCATATAAGCTCTCAATGTTTTTTCAGCAATGTTGCTGTTCAACTCTTATTTATTCCCCATCACATAGCTCCCAATGACTCTTCCTGACCTTTTCAACTCTCTTTAGGCTCCAAACTAGCATATTCCTGTGTCTGCAATTCAGTGTTATCATTAGAATTATTTCAATTAAAATTTATTGCATTAAGTTGAAAAGAAAACTTCTGAGATCCTCCTCCAGATGTCACCTTTACTGTACCATTATTCTTCCAATTTATTTAGCATGAAATTCTGGAATAATGTTTTATTCCCACTCTTGACTCTTCCTTTTTAATATCTAATGTGTTAGTCCACCTCCCATTTTAAAGCATTTACTGGCCTCCACTACCTACATAAAAATGCTCAAACTCATTGTCCTGCTGTTCAAGGTCTTCCTTCAACCTCCTTTTCTCCACATAAAATCCTGCTACTCTGATCAAACTTAAACCATCTGCCTGCCTGCTTTTCAGAAATGCCTTGAATTTTCCAGTCTTTGGGCATATTTTTTTACTTATCCCCTTTCGCCACCAAAAGAAAAAAAAAAGTCACCTGTTCTATCTTTAAGTACAAGCCCAGAGGAACTGTTTCCTTGGAATATTCACTGCAAAACCCACCCTTCCAGCTTCACTGTCTAAAGAATTTTCTGTGTCCTAGAGATACAAAAGTGAAATTCTAACTCACCTGGCTGGAAAATGGCAAGGCCTGCATGAGTTCCCATGTGTCAAGGTATCTAGTCAGCCTCCATCAGTCAAAACTGTCAAGTTTAGCTTTTCATTTTTGTCCTCACATGGCAATTTCTCCAGCCCTTTCAGGCCTTTTTTTTTTTTTTTTAAATGAATGTAGTAATAAGAATGACACAGATTTTTTAATTGTGGGCTTGTAAAATAGGATTTTTCAATCTTGTTCTAAAATTTCTTCTTTAGTTTTCAATAATTTGTTGAACTTTATTGTCATAGGAATTCATTGGTTATAATACTACATGTTTAATAAGCCCCAAGTCTCTATCCAAAAGTGATTAATATATCCTATAGGTAAATTTTTAAGTCATTTTAGTAATTTCATTGTATTCTGTGTTTACCTCTCTGGCTGTTTGCTGCTAGTTGGCTGGCTGTTCTTTCAGTTTTCCTGATTAACTTTTAGTCATTTTTCAATTCCAAAAGATTTATTTGGAGTAATTAGATATTGTTGGAGATCCTCTTTTCAGATTATTTATGCTAATATAAGCAGTCTTAGCACAGATAATGACTTATTCCAGTTTTAATCTTTGTAAACCAAGGGACTTCTGTTATACTTTGTATCTTAGGATGCTTCCAGTTGCAAGTAATATAAAGCCTAACTCAAATTGGCTTAAGCAATAAGAAATTTATTGGCTCTCTTGACAGGAAGCTAAAGCAGATTTTTTTCATTGGTTGATCCAATGTCTCAAGTTTTTTTCAAGGACACGGGTTGGGTCCATCTCCATTCTGTCATCTTCAGTGCTGGCCTTACCCTAAAGCTCATTGTAATCATAGGCTGACTGCCAAGAATAATAGGGCCTAAATTCTTTCATGTTCACATACAACAGGAGAAAAAACTAGCGTATCTCTACAAATGTCGATCACTTCATCTGGCTTTGCCAATTTAGACCATGTGCTTACTCCTGAACCAGTACCTATCATAATACGATTGTCATGATTTGATTGGCTTAGACCTAACTTCCTGAACCTGTAGGGGCAGGTGAGATTGCCAAGATGGGCATAGACTAATCAGGGCTACCGCATATAATGGGGGGTTAATTCCCTATACCACATTGGGACAGGTGGAGTGAATATTAGGGAGCCAACCACAAGGCTCACTTCATCTCTAAGTCCATTTTCAATCAATAAAAAAATTATTTGCCCCTGCTCATAATAATTCTTAAACTTCTGAAATCTACATTTTCTGTCTATGTTGAATTACGTGAAGAAGTGTTGCATATTAATGAATAGCACAGAGCTAAAACTCAGATATATATGCAATTAAGAATCAGAATTGAATCCCAAGTCCAGTATTGGAATATTGTGCTGTCTTGAGTGAGTCACTTGTACTTTCTGAGACTCAGTCTTCAGGTGTCAATACCAGATTTTCTGTAAAGATTAAAGAGAAAGTACATAACATTTAGTACATTACCTTCTACCTGATAGGTGCTCATTAAATCATTATTATTTCAGCACCACTTTTTCCCCTTTCCATTATAAACTCCCCTGAAGATAGAGATTATTTATTGAATCCTCCAATAATAGTACATTTTTTTTCTTTTTCAAAGCATTTTCACATCTATCTTTATTTGTTTTGATAAATCAATATGTTGCATAGGTTCTCATTTTTATTGGTAAAAAATGAAGCATTGTGAGATCATATGACACCGTCAAAGTTCTTGAGTTAGTTAAAGTCCTAGCCAATGCTAGTATAGCTATTTACAAAGTACTGTTACATACATTACCCTACACAGCCCTCACAATAATGACATAAATTTGATGTTATCATCCCCTTTATAAAATGTAAGGAAACTGAGCATTAATGAGGTTCAGAAACTTGCATAAAGCTCTTACATAAAAGAGTCAGAACTGGAATAATATTCCTATGACTCTTTATCAAAATCTCTTTAGATCAGTTTTTCTTAAAATACAGGGTGCACAAAAATTCCTAAACAACCTGTATGAAATACAATGCTGAAGCTCTAGTCACAGAAACTGAAATTCAGTAGCTATTGAGTACAGCTCAGGAATCTAGATAATTTTTTACTAACATGCCAGAGATTTTGTTGCTCATCAAAGTCTGAAAGACACTAATAGCTTGTTTGTTGTTGCTGTTGCTTAGAAACACCATGATCTGATGGGTATCTAATTAAGAGAATTTACCAAAGATGAGAACATAGCATAATTAGAATCTATTTTTTAATATATATTGAGTATTTTTTCAGAATAAATGATTTTGTAAAGATATATTACTCTTTTTCATATTTTGATTGGGTCAAAGGAAAAATGTGTAAAAAGATAGCCCAACAGCTATGCTATCCCATTAGTTTAATAAAAATTATTCATTCATTCATTTATTACAAATCTATAGTGATAACACACTAAGTGCCAAGACCTGTACTAGAAAGTGGGACTACAATAGTGAGCAAATTACAAGCACAACTTCAGCCCTCCTGTACCTAAAATTCAAATAGGAAATCTACCCTTAATAGGAGATTCACACAAATAAGTAGAAACCTTCATAGATTTCAACTATGAATGAGAGGTACATGGTACTATATGAATGTATATAATCTTGTGATTTTACCTAGACCGGGCAGCAAGAGAAGTTTCCTCCAAAGCAGTGATACTTCAGCAGAGATTTGAAATTTGAAGCCTAAACAGGTGTTAAATAGGCAAAGTGAGGAGAGACAAGAATTTCATGCTGAGGGACCAGGTTACATAGATAATGATGACGATGATGATAATGATGATAGATAAATAGATAGATAGATACAAAATAACAATAATAATATAATGGTAATGATAGATAGGTAGATACAAAATAATAATAATATATATAATGATGATAATAATGATACATGGATAGATATAATAAATGGTGAACTTTACCAAATTAATGAAAAACAAAATTGCTTTTGAAAAAAATAATTAGAACTGTTTAGCTCTCACTTCCATCCTTAACTACCCCTGGTTTAAAAAAAAAATATTCTCATGGGATCGAGAACAGTATGAAAGGGTCACGTAAATTAGGTAGGTAAAAAGTAAAGAAATTTAGGAACACCCTCTCGACTTCATGAGGAACATAATGATGGTAAGGGAGTATCTGAGGAAAAGGCAAAGAAAGATGCAATGCTATGTGAAGTTGAACTTTACAATACATCAAAGTATGCCAGGAGACCTTTTCTTGCATAAAAATAAATATGCTATCAATAACATCTTAAATAAGGGTATATCATAAGTCTTCATAATTCTATTGTAAAGATGAAAACCTCAGCAACCAATTACTACTAGGTATTAATATGTGATGTGATACAGGAAATCTACTCACATTGTTGACTATTACTTTTTAATGAAAGGTTTTGTTGTTATTTATTATGGTCTTTTAAATTTGATCTACACAAAATGGTCCTTTGTACTGGACAGTTCGTTGCATGTATTTAAACTATACATCATAAAAATAAAAAATACTCTTCATAGTCTGAGTTATCGAGTTTATTTTTCTGCATTAATATAATCTTTCAGACAGTAGCTAAATCTCTTCCCTTAGTATTAGAAGGGCATGTTCATGACTTTACTTCTGTGATTGCTTTCCTTTCTTCTGACCCATATGCCTACATGTGTCTAGAAGTAAGAAGTGTCTCTCCCCAAGCAATATTTATGGGCTTAAAGACAGAACCAATTTAAGATACCATGGCATATTTGGTATTGAACTTTTCATTTTAGTTTAATCAATTTAAAGCAAAGAACTGTTTAATGTTTTGAATCCCAACAAGTTTAATTTTTCACTTAAAACTTCTATATAAGAAAAATAGAAAGTCCCCCAAATCAAATAAAAATGAAAATAAAAACTGAGTAGATTTATTTTTTACAAAGTAGATTTGTTTAAAAAGTAAAACGTACCAGTAGAAATATTTATTGAATAAGCAGGTGTCAAAATCAGGCAGAGAATGTGATGCTAGGTGAGAAAAAGAAGTTGCTTGCCACAGGGAGTCATGCTTAGCATTAGGAAGATGTTTTAAAGAATTATTCCTCAAAAAGGATTGGACAGTCACACCACAAAAATTCTAAAGCCTGGCACCACCAATTGATGTCTAATAGGAGAATGAACAATAATTTCACAGGAGGTCAGTATGCAGCTTCCTGTTTGTTGACATTAATTTGTCATAATTTGCTTTAAACAGGAAACACCCCACCACTGGCTGTCCAGACTAAAGCCAACACCTGCTTCCACTCATTTTCCTTCTAAAGGATAAGGACCCTTTTGATCTCATTTTTTTGAGGAGGAGTTTCTCTCTCTCCTTCCTCATCTGAAAAATAATAGGGTTGAGCTAGATGGCTCTGGTTAATTTAAACATTCCAAGACTCTGTAACATGTTTAACTATTACTTGAAGTCTTTAAGTCCTTGTTTCATGTCACCAGGATAAAAATAACAACTTTAAATGTTACAAAGAGATATATATTTTATTTGTTTTTCAACTATAAAAGTCAATGGCTTCTCAAGAGAAGACAAATTTCTAACTGAACATTAGGTCAGCAGAGTGAGTTGATCTGATAGCAATCTAACGGCAATCCTGGGGAGCCCTTGATGGAGACAGATTGAATTCATGAGAACATGGCTTCTGCCAAGGGCCTTTGTGCATTGTCATTTGCTCAGAGTCCTTACCATGAAGAAATAAAGACTGTGTCCATTTTTCTAAATGGTCTACTTTCAAATAAAATATTTATTTTAGTGACCCTATATAAGAGCACTATCATGGGTGAGGGAGAGAGGGGGACTTTCCAGATACCTGACCATCTGACATTGAATCATTACACCTCAGTATAAAATTAATAAGATTTCTTCTAAATGACTGGCATCTATAAAACATTCAGACACTAGCTACAGCCACACATTTGTCATCTTATCTCTTATTAATCTATTTTCAAATATATCTTGTGTAAATTAGCTATAAAATTCTTTGAAGAGAAAATTTACTCCCTGACTTTAAAAAAAGTCAAAAGATGTTGAAAATATGACCATCATGAACAGGCTTTAAAAACAAAATTATTGATTGTATTAATATAATATTAATGTAATTCACTCCTAAATATATACAAGAAGCTAATTGCAGCCACAATTCAGTACATAATGTCTAAAAGTACATTTTTCTCTGTAAATAGAGCATTGTAAACCAATACTAATATAATAACCATAAACTCATTTTCACTTTCATTATGGTTGAAAATTTCATTTAATGTGTTTTAATAGGTAAATCACATCACTAATTTTTTTTTTAGAAATTTCATGTAATGTCTGAAACATTTATATTAACATATTTCCATACAAATAACCCAAAGAAAGTTTAGTATTAGTTGATTTTTTTTTGTTTGTCTGTTTTTTAATACTGCACGTTCTTATTAGTCATCAGTTTTATACACATCAGTGTATACATCTCAATCCCAATCGCCCAATTCTGCACACCATCATCCCCACCCCACCACGGTTTTCCCCCCTTGGTGTCCATACGTCTGTTCTCTACCTCTGTGTCTCAACTTCTGCCCTGCAAACCGGCTCATCTGTACCATTTTTCTAGGTTCCACATACATGCGTTAATATATGATATTTGTTTTTCTCTTTTTGACTTACTTCACTCTGTTTGACAGTCTCTAGATCCATCCAGGTCTCAACAAATGACTCAATTTCATTCCTTTTTATGGCTGAGTAATACTCCATTGTATATATGTACCACATCTTCTTTATTCATTCATCTGTCGATGGGCATTTAGGTTGCTTCCATGACATGGGTATTGTAAATAGTGCTGCAATGAACATTGGGGTGCATGTGTCTTTTTCAAGTATGGTTTTCTCTGAGTATATGCCCAGTAGTGGGATTGCTAGATCATATGGTAATTCTGTTTTTAGTTTTTTAAGGAACCGCCATACTGTTCTCCATAGTGGCTGTATCAATTTACATTCCCACCAACAGGGCAAGAGGGTTCCCTTTTCTCTGAACCCTCTCCAGCATTTGTTGTTTGTAGATTTTCTGATGATGCCCATTCTAACTGGTGTGAGGTGATACCTCATTGTAGTTTTGATTTGCATTTCTCTAATAATTAGTGATGTTGAGCAGATTTTCATGTACTTCTTGGCCATCTGTATGTCTTCTTTGGAGAAATGTCTATTTAGGTCTTCTGCCCATTTTTGGATTGGGTTGTTTGTTTCTTTAATATTGAGCTGCATGAGCTCTTTATATATTTGTTTCCTTGGCTGTGTAAAAGCTTTGAAGTTTCATTAGGTCCCATTTGTTTATTTTTGTTTTTATTTCCATTACTCTAGGAGGTGGGTCAAAACAGATCTTGCTGTGATTTATGTCAAAGAGTGTCCTTCCGATGTTTTCCTCTAAGAGTTTTATAGTGTCCGGTCTTACATTTAAGTCTCTAATCCATTTTGAGTTTATTTTTGTGTATGGTGTTAGGGAGTGTTCTAATTTCATTCTTTTACATGTAGCTGTCCAGTTTTCCCAGCACTACTTATTGAAGAGACTGTCTTTTCTCCATTGTATATCTCTGCCTCCTTTGTGGATTAGTTGACCATAGGTGCGTGGGTTTATCTCTGGGCTTTCTATCTTGTTCCATTGATCTATGTTTCTGTTTTTGTGCCAGTACCATATTGTCTTGATGACTGTATCTTTGTAGTATAGTCTGAAGTCAGGGAGTCTGATTCCTCCAGCTCCGTTTCTTTCCCTCAAGACTGCTTTGGCTATTCAGGGTCTTTTGTGTCTCCATACAAATTTTAAGATGATTTCTTCTAGTTCCGTAAAAAATGCCATTGGTAATTTGATACGGATTGCGTTGAATCTGTAGATTGCTTTGGGTAGTTTAGTCATTTTCACAATATTGATTCTTCCAATCCAAGAACATGGTATAACTCTACATCTGTTGGTATCAACTTTAATTTCTTTCATCAGTGCCTTATAGTTTTCTGCATACAGGTCTTTGTTCTCCCTAGGTAGGTTTATTCCTAGGTATTTTATTCTTTTTGTTGCAATGGTAAATGGGAGTGTTTCCTTAATTTCTCTTTCAGATTTTTCAACATTAGTGTGTAGGAATGCAAGAGATTTCTGTGCATTAATTTTGTATCCTTATACTTTACCAAATTCATTGATTAGCTTTAGTAGTTTTCTGGTAGCATCTTTAGGATTCTCTATGTATAATATGTCATCTGCAAACAGTGACTGTTTTAATTCTTCTTTTCCAATTTGTATTCCTTTTATTTCTTTTTCTTCTCTGATTGCCGTGGTTAGGACTTCCAAAACTATGTTGGATAATAGTGGTGAGAGTGGACATCCTTGTCTCGTTCCTGATCTTAGAGGAAATGCTTTCAGTTTTTCACCATTGAGAATGATGTTTGCTGTGGGTTTGTCATATATGGCCTTTATTATGTTGAGGTAGGTTCCCTCTATGCCCACTTTCTGGAGAGTTTTTATTATAAATGGGTGTTGAATTTTGTCAAAAGCTTTTTCTGCATCTATTGAGATGATCATATGGCTTTTATTCTTCAATTTGTTAATATGGTGTATCACATTGATTGATTTGCATATATTGAAGAATCCTTGCATCCCTGGGATAAATCCCACTTGATCGTATTGTATGATCCTTTTAATGTGCTGCTGGATTCTGTTTGCTAGTATTTTGTTCAGGATTTTTGCATCTATATTCATCAGTGATATTGGTCTGTAATTTTCTTTTTTTGTGACTTCTTTGTCTGGTTTTGGTATCAGGCTGATTGTGGCCTCATAGAATGAGTTTGGGAGTGTTCCTTCCTCTGCAATTTTTTGGAAGAGTTTGAGAAGGATGGGTGTTAGCTCTTCTCTAAATGTTTGATAGAATTCACCTGTGAAGCCATCTGGTCATGGACTTTTGTTTGTTGGAAGAATTTTAATCACAGTTTCAATTTCATTACTTGTGATTGGTCTGTTCATATTTTCTGTTTCTTCCTGGTTCAGTCTTGGAAGGTTATACCTTTCTATGAATTTGTCCTTTTCTTCCAGGTTATCCATTTTATTGGCATAGAGTTGCTTGTAGTAGTCTCTTAGGATGCTTTGTATTTCTGCAGTGTCTGTTGTAACTTCTCCTTTTTCATTTCTGATTTTATTGATTTGAGTCCTCTCCCTCTTTTTCTTGATGAGTCTGGCTAATGGCTTATCAATGTTGTTTATCTTCTCAAAGAACCAGCTTTTGGTTTTATTGATCTTTGCTGTTGTTTTCTTTGTTTCTATTTCATTTATTTCTGCTCTGATCTTTACCATTTGTTTCCTTCTGCTAACTCTGGGTTTTGTTTGTTCTTCTTTCTCTAGTTCCTTTAGGTGTAAGGTTAGATTGTTTACTTCAGATTTTTCTTGTTTCCTGAGGTAGGCTTGTATAGCTATAAACTTCCCTCTTAGAACTGCTTTTGCTGTATCCCATAGGTTTTGGATCGTCGTGTTTTCATTGTCATTTATCTCTAGGTATTTTTTTGATTTCCTCTTTGACTTCTTCACTAATCTCTTGGTTATTTAGTAACGTATTGTTTAGCCTCCCTGTGTTTGTGTTTTTTACGTTTTTTTCCCTGTAATTCATTTCTAATCTCATACCGTTGTGGTCAGAAAAGATGCTTGATATGATTTCAATTTTGTTAAGTTTACTGAGGCTTGATTTGTGACCCAAGATGTGATCTATCCAGGAGAATGTTCCGTGCACACTTGAGAAGAAAATGTAATCTGCTCTTTTTGGATGGAATGTCCTATAAATATCAATTAAATCTATCTGTTCTATTGTGTCATTTAAAGCTTCTGTTTCCTTATTTATTTTCATTTCGGATGATCTGTCCATTGGTGTAAGGGAGCTGTTAAAGTCCCCCACTATTATTGTGTTACTGTCGATTTCCTCTTTTATAGCTGTTAGCAGTTGCCTTTTGTATTGAGGTGTTCCTATGTTGGGTGCATATATATTTATAATTGTTATATCTTCTTCTTGGCTTGGTCCCTTGATCATTATGTAGTGTCCTTCCTTGTCTCTTGTAACATTCTTTAATTTAAAGTCGATTTTATCTGATATGAGTATAGCTACTCCAGCTTTCTTTTGATTTCCATTTGCATGGAATACCTTTTTCCATCCCCTCACTTTCAGTCTGTATGTGTCCCTAGGTCAGAAGTGGGTTTCTTGTAGACAGTATATATATGGGTCTTGTTTTTGTAACCATTCAGCAAGCCTGTGTCTTTTGGTTGGAGCATTTAATCCATTCATATTTAAGGTAATTATCGAGATGTATGTTCCTATGACCATTTTCTTAATTGTTATGGGTTTGTTTTTGTAGGTCCTTTTCTTCTCTTGTATTTCCCACTTATAGAAGTTCCTTTAGCATTTGTTGTAGAGCTGGTCTGGTGGTGCTGAATTCTCTTAGCTTTTACTTGTCTGTAAAGCTTTTGATTTCTCCATTGAATCTGAATGCGATCCTTGCCGGGTAGAGTAATCTTGGTTGTAGGTTTTCCCTTTCATCACTTTAAGTATATCATGCCACTCCCTTCTGGCTTGTAGAGTTTCTGCTGAGAAATCAGTTGTTAACCTTATGGGAGTTCCCCTGTATGTTATTTGTCGGTTTTCCCTATCTGCTTTCAATAATTTTTCTTTGTCTTTAATTTTTGCCAATTTGATTACTATGTGTCTCGGCATGTTTCTTCTTGGGTTTATCCTGTATGGGACTCACTGCGCTTCCTGGACTTGGGTGGCTATTTCCTTTCCCATGTTCGGGAAGTTTTCGACTATAATCTCTTCAAATATTTTCTCGGGTCCTTTCTCTCTCTTTTCTCTTTCTGAGACCCCTATAATGCGAATATTGTTATGTTTAATATTGCCCCAGAGTTCTCTTAGGCTGTCTTCGTTTCTTTTCATTCTTTTTTCTTTATTCTGTTCCGCAACAGTGAATTCCACCATTGTGTCTTTCAGGTCACTTATCCGTTCTTCTGCCTCAGTTATTCTGCTATTGATTCCTTGTAGTGTAGTTTTCATTTCAGTTATTGTATTGTTCCTCTCTGTTTGCTTGTTCTTTATTTCTTCTAGGTCTTTGTTAAACATTTCTTGCATCTTCTCGATCTTTGCCTCCATTCTTTTCTGAGGTCCTGGATCATCTTCACTATCATTATTCTGAATTCTTTTTCTGGAAGGTTGCCTATCTCCACTTCATTTAATTGTTTTTCTGGGGTTTTATCTTGTTCCTTCATCTGGTATATAGTCCTCTGCCTTTTCATCTTTTCTATCTTTCTGCAAATGTGGTTTTTGTTCCACAGGCTGCAGGATCGTAGTTCTTCTTGCTTCTGCTGTCTGCCCTCTGGTGGATGAGGCTATCTAAAATGCTTGATGGGAGGGACTGGTGGTGGGTAGAGCTGACTGTTGCTGTGGTTTTCAGAGCTCAGTAAAACTTTAATCCACTTGACTGTTGATGTGTTGGACTGGGCTCCCTCCCTATTGGTTTTTTGGCCTGGGGCCACCCAACACTGGAGCCTACCTGTGCTCTTTGGTGGGTCTAATGACAGACTCTGGGAGGGCTCACACCAAGGAGCACTTCCCAGAACTTCTGCTGCCAGTGTCCTTGTCCCCCTGGTGAAACCAAGCCACACCCCGCCTCTGCAGGAGACCCTCCAACACTAGCAGGTATGTCTGGTTCAGCCTCCCCTGGGGTCACTGCTCCTTCCCCTGGGTCCCAATGCACACACTACGTTGTGTGTGCCCCCCAAGAGTGGAGTCTCTATTTCCCCCAGTCCTGTCAAAGTCCTGCAATCAATTCCCACTAGGCTTCAAAGTCTGATTCTGTAGGAATTCCTCCTCCCATTGCCGGACCCCCAGGTTGGGAAGCCTGACTTGGGGCTCAGAAGCTTCACTCCAGTGAATGGACTTCTGTGGTATAAGTGTTCGCCAGTCTGTGAGTCACCCACCCACCAGTTATGGGATTTGATTTTACTGTGATTGTGACCCTCCTAATGTCTCATTGTGGCTTCTCCTTCGTCTTTGGATGTGGGGTATCATTTTTGCTGAGTTCCAGTGTCTTCCTGTCGATGATTGTCCAGCAGCTAGTTGTGATTCTGGTGTTCTTGCAAGAGGGGGTGAGAGCACGTCCTTCTACTCCGCCATCTTGGTTCATCACTAATTTTTTAGAATATTTTTACAATACTATATTCATAACAATCTTTCAGATTTATAAAGATTTAGAAAAGTTGTCTGTCCATAAACTTTAATACTCTAAGTTTCTAATAATGATGAGCTTAGTATTAAATCATATGAAAATGTTTTCTTCGTTCATGGACCTAGTCTGTCATTTTTATTACCACCCTACTCTGCTCTTAACTGAAAAAACAAAGCAACAAAAAAAAAAAAACGGTTAACTCAAATATTTTGATGTAACAAAAAAAGAGGCTGTCATATTGAATATTTGTCTTACATGATAATTACTTTATTTTAAAACTTGTTAATTGTTACACAGCATTTCAAATTCAAAACAAAACTCCTTTGGTCTTTCCACATCTCTTCTTCCTTCTTCTCCCTTCTCCCTTTCATCTCTTCCTCTACAGATATTTACTTAGTGACTAATATATACCAATTACCATGTTGAATATTCACAGACGGAACTTACAAAAAAATAATTATAACCAATGTAACAAGTGCTATAATGAGATGTCAAATATACTAATGTGCAACATTATTATTGCCTGGCATTTGTTTTTTGTAAAAGATCTGTCTCTGCCACTGGATTTTAAACACACCTGGGGTTGGAACCCTATTTTGTCCTCCTATAAACCATTTCCCCCACCTTTCTCCCACCACTCAGCACAGTGCTTTCCACACACATACTAGGAATAAGCAAATGTTTAGTTAAATAGAATATACTTAGAATAGTACATACATATCACAATATGGAGGCATTGTTTAAAATAATGATTTTAAAAATAATTTTAGAAGTAATACATGCTTATTGTACAGAATTGGAAAATCCAAACAAGTATAAAGAATAAAATTTAAGTCATTATAGCTTCAGCTCCAAGCAATAACCACCATGTACACTTTAATGCATTTCTTTCCAGTCTTTTCCTGTACACATTAGGCAAATTACTATTTATACATTTATATAAACATATAATTTTGCATTCTATTTTTTTATGAACATTTCCCATATCATTAAAGAGTCCTAAATATTAGGCAGTTTAATGGCCACCTAATATTTTATTATAAGATTTTATGATTTAAACATTACATGATTATCAGACAATTAATTATTTACAATGGCTTGTAATTATATATAATTGCACAGCCACAATCAGCATCCTGGGTACATAAATCTTGTTCACTGTCACTGATTATTTTGCTAAGGACTATATTTGGGAAAATAGCCAAATATAAAGAAAAATACTTGGGAATTTATTAATTATGTTGTAAGTTCCATTTTTTGTACCAGCTGAAGCTTTTTAAAAAGTATTTAGAGTAATTATTGCCTATTATTAAAAGAAATATATGTTTTTTAAGAGAACTAATTTAAATATTTTAGTAGAGATTTAATACTCAGAAAGGCAAATTTTTTTATTTAAGTTAACAAATAGTTACTTTCCACAATATCTCCTATCATGCCTCACATGTAGGTGATCGTTAATGCTTTTTGAAGACATAAATGAATAGAATGGATGAAATGGAACAGAAGAAATGGAACAATATGGAAGAACTTAATAAATGAATTATGTTGGTAATTATTCCTATTTGAATACAATAGCTAAATTTCAAGTCTTTTTTCAAAGGCATGTTAAAGATTCTCCTGACAAATTCCCTACCTATGAACAAACTCTCAAATCAAACTATTTTGAAGTCTGTTCCAATTATCCATTGTTTCCCCAAAATTAGTGGCTTAAAATATCCATACATTATTTGCTCTCATTGTTTTGGCAGCTGACAGGCATAGCTAGGTTCTTAGCAGGGATCTCTCATGCACATGTGTCTAATGGTGGCTGAAGCTGGAATCATTTGAAGGCTTCTTCACATGTCTGGTGCCTGGGCTGGGATGACTGGAATAACTGAGGGCAAGTTGTATATCCCTCTCTCCACGGGATTCTCCAAATGGCTAGCTTGGACTTCCTGACAGAATGGTAGCCTCAGTTTAATAGGACTTCTAACTAGGCAGCTGGATTTTCCCATAAGCATTCCAGGAGACATGGGATGAAGCTGCAAAGCTTCTTATGACTTCTCCTCAAAAGTTACGCTGTGTCACTTCTACCATTGTCATCTGGGTCAAATATAGGCATACTTCACTTTATTGCCCTTTATTGCACTTTGTAGATATTGCATTTTTTACAAATTGAAGGTTTGTGGCAACCCTGCATCAAAGAAGTCTATCAGCACCATTTTTCTAAAAGCATTTTCTCACTTTGTGTCTCTGTGTCACATTTTGGTAATTTTTGCAATATTTCAAACTTTTTTATTATTGTATTTGTTATGGTACTCTGCAATCAGTGATCTTTGATACTACAATTGCAATTGTTTTGGGGCACCATGAACTACACCCATATAAGAAAGCAAATTTAATTGATAAATGTTGTATATGTTCTTATTACTCCACTGACCATCTGTCCCCCTATATCTCTCCCTCTCCTTGGGCCTTCCTATTCCCTGAGACACAACAACATTGATATTGGACCAGTTAATAACCCTACAATGGTCTCTAAGTGTTCAAGTTAAAGAAAGGGTCGCAGGTCTCTCACTTTAAATCAAAAGCTAGAAATGATTAAGCTTAGAGAGGAAAGCATGTTTAAAGTTGAGATAAGCTGAAAGCTATGCCTCTTGCACCACTTAGCCAAGTTTTGAATGCAAAGGAAAAGTTTTTGAAGGAAATTAAAAGTGCTACTGCAGTGAATACACAGATGATAAGAAAGCAAAACAGGCTTATTGCTGATATGAAGAAAGTTTTAGGTCTGGACAGAAGATCAAACCAGCCACAACATTCCCTTAAGCCAAAGCCTAATCCAGAGCAAAGCCCTAACTCCCTTCAATTTTATGAAGACTGAGGTGAGAGAGCTGCAAAAGAAAAGTTTGAAACTAGCAGAGGTTGGTTCCTGAGGTTTAAGGAAAGAAGACATCTCCATACGTAAAAGTACAAGGTGAAGCAGCAAGTGCTGAGGTAGAAGCTGCAGCCAGTTATCCAGAAGATCTAGCAAGGATAATTAATAAAAATGGCTCAACTGGATAACTTATTTTCAATGTACATGAAACATCCTTCTATTGGAAGAAGATGCCATCTAGGACTTTCACAGCTAGAGAGGAGATGTCAATGCATGACTTCAAAGCTTCAATAGGCAGGTTTGACTCTTGTTAGGGGCTAATGCAGCTGGTGACTCTCAGTTGAAACCAATGCTCATTTACCATTCTGAAAATCCTAGGGCCTAAATATACACTGCCTGTGCTCTATAAGTGGAACAACAAAGCATGGATGACAGCATATCTGTTTACAACATGGTTTACTCAATACTTGAAGCCCACTGTTGAGACTTACTGCTCAGAAAAAAAGATTTCTTTCAAAATATTACAGCTCAATGATAATGCACCTGGCGACCCAAGAGCTCTGATGGAGATGTACAACAAGATTTATGTTGTTTTCATGCCTGCTAACACAATATCCATTCTGCAGCCCATGGATCAAGGAGTAATTTTGACTTTCAAGTCTTTTTATTTCAGAAATACATTTCATAAGGCTACAACTGCCATAGACAGTGATTCCTCTGATGGATCTGAGTAAAATAAACTGAAAACCTTCAGGAAAGGATTCACCATCCTAATGCCATTAAGCACGTTTGTGATTCATGGGAAGAAGTCAAAATATCAAAATTGACAGGAATTTGGAAGGAGCTGATTCCAACTTTTATGGATGACTGAGGGATTCAAGACTTCAGTAGAGGAAGATGTAGTGGAAATAGCAAGAGTACTAAAGTTAGAAGTGTAGATTGTAGTTGTGACTGAATTCCTGAATTCTCATGATACAACTTTAACAAATGAAGAGTTGCTTCTTACAGATGTGCTAAGAAAATAGTTTCTTGAGATGGAAACTACCTTGGCAAACGTGCTATGAAAATTGTTGAAACGATTGTGAAAATTGTTTGGGAGGACTGACTCCAATTTTGAAAGAAATTCTACTGTGGGTAAAATGCTATCCAGCATCATAGTATGTTACAGAGAACTCATTCATGAAAGGAAGAGTCAATTTATGTGGCAAACATCATAGTTGACTTATTTTAAGAAATTGCCACAACCACCCCACCCTTCAGTAACCACCACCTCAATCAGTCCGCAGCTGTCAACTTTGAGACAAGACCCTCCACCAGCTAAAAGATTACGACCTACTTAAGGCTCAGATAATGGTTAGCAGTTTTTAGCAATAAAGTATTTTTAATTAAGGTATGTACATTGTTTTTTTAGAAATAATGTTATTGCACACTTGATAGACTATAGTATGATGTAAACATAATTTTATATGCACTTGGAAATCAAAAAAATTGTGTGACTTGCTTTATTGCAACATTAGCTTTATTATGGTCGTCTAGAAAAAAATCCATAATATCAGTGAAGTATGCCTGTAGTCACAGGCCAACCCAAATTCAATGGGATTGAAAGAATAGGCTTCACCTTCCAAAAAGGGAATGACCTTCACGTACAAGGAGGAAAGAAAGTGTTGGTGGCTATCTCATACACAGGCTGCCACAAAGTCCTAAACAGTTTCTTCAATGTTATGTCTATCTCTACTACATAATTTAAATGTGCCGTTCCCCAACACACACTTTTTCTCCTTCTTTCCTTCCTTCAACTGAAAGTACTCCATAGATTAACAGGGAAAGGAAGAAGGATCTCTGTAATCCTTGCTTTCTTGAACAAATCAGGCTTTACAATCAGATCTGAATTCAGATCTCTGCTGTGCCATTCACTAGCAGAGCTACTTGGGCAAATAATTTCTCCTCACTAGAAGGGATTCTCTGATACCCACTGCCTAGTGTAACACCTAACATATAGTAAGGTTTTGACTACATAACTTATTTATTATTAGTCGACCAAACTAGCTCTTTGAGATTCCCTTATGTCCTCTATGAAATAGGGATTATAATGCCCACCTCACAGTGACATAGAAATAGGTGAACAAGTTAATGTTTGCAAAATACTTAATGCAGTGACTTAATACAGTACAGTGAGGATATGGTAGCTATTGGTATAATTATTACAGTTAATATTCTTATCTTTATTATTGTTAGACTCACTCCTCCATATCCATGTCACTGCAGTCTAACAACTTGTTAGACATCTTCAGTACCTGGATCTCATTTATTTTCCACACCTCATCCTTAGCCACCATTTTAATACTCTGAACATTTATATTGGTGACACATCAAACATATTCTTCCATAAGTCCTTAACCTAATAATAATATTTCCCACTTCATTCCAGATAAACACAAATTCTCATCGAAAGTTCCCTACACTTAAATCACAAATTCTACTATTTTCTTCTCACAATTTCTTATTCTTACATCTTCCCCTCATAAAAACCTGGTTTCCTGGACTCTGCTCTTTTATTTTAGTCTGCCAGCACCATTCTGGCTTCACTTGACTCTCTAGTCCTCCTTGAGGCTATGGTCGTTTATACTACAGGCATCTTTGATGATGTAATATCAAATTTATAAACTAAATCTAAATTGACCCAATTAACCACTTTTTCTGGCCCTGGTCCTGGCTTTCTAACCTAACCTTGTTGAGTTGGTCAGTTCCACTTCAAAATTATGTTATTGAACAAAACTTGAACTCCAAGACTATTCCAAAATATTTATACTTCACTCTTCTTCATGTCTTTCCTCTTTTATCATGGGCCTATTTAGACATTTTCCATTCTTCTCTAGCTCCCAGTCCCATTCTCACCCAACAACCTTCCCTTTTTGTGGATAATTTTTCCTTCTTTAGTGAAAAAAGGAGAACCTTCCCAAATGAGTTCTCCCAACTTCCCTTCTTAGCATTTCAAAAGATTTCTCTCTCTATTCATTGTTTCTTCCTTAATTTCTCTCAGAGAGAAAAGAAAATGCCACTTCTCATGGTTATCCTCTACACATTTGATCACAATCCCAGTCTTTTGTCACCTTCCTGATGGAGTAGTCCTTGTCTTCTAAGTCTTGAGTCTCTGCTAGCCACTGCTGGTTCTTCTTACTCTTGATAAAACACCCATTTCTCATTTCCTAAAAATGTCATTCACTTGGTGATGTTTAAAAAACACTTTGTCCGTCTCATCGTCCCTTCCTTATTTTGTACTCAAAGGTCTTTACTGTCTCCATCTCTTTAGCATTCCACCATTTCTTAGCTCCTTACAGTCTAGGTCAGCCCTTACTGCTCAGACTTCATAATCCCCAAATCCAGAGAGCAACTTGTTACATAAGGACTAATTTGGAAAATAAAATATTTAAAGGTAGATTATATTTTTCATTGAAAATAAAAGCATTCTTGCAGCTTGAATTGTCCATATTTGGGAATAGAAAAATGTTAATAAGGAAACTGACATTGTTTTTAGCCACTACAATATCAACACTGTACATATTTTTGAATGTTATTAGAAATCCCTGTTTTAGAAGTAGTAATACAGAGGTATATTTCTCCTCATATCAGATCTTGGTTGTTTTTTGAAGCTGGAGTCTACGTGCACATCACTTGATAATCACTATTCTATACCAATTTTTTATGATCAAAAGGGGAATAATCTTCTCTAATTCACCATCCTCTCACCCTCACCAAAAAGTCATCATCATTATCATCATCTAATCATTTTTCCATGCCTCACTTCTAGTATATACTCTTTCTTGGTCTGAAATCTCATAATTTCAGAGCCTTTCATTGTTCCCTGTTTGAATTTAAACTACTTGGTAGATACATCACACTATTTGTACACTGTACTCTTCCTGAACATGAAAATTAGGCCCATATACCTGTAGGTTTGTGGTAATGATGGGATCGTTTCTGTTCCTGATTGCATTGCCTATCACTCTGTTGCTACTTCTGTAAGCTGTGATTGATTTCAAGAGTCATAGTTGCTCCTGACATTCAAATCCTTGCATTTGTTTTAAATTATATTTTCCTCTTCTATAAAATGCAATGCTAACCAGTAGCTGCCTCCAAGCACAAAGTATTAAGAAAAAATCTAAACTATAATTAAGTTATTCCCAGAAATCATAGAAACCAACTTGCATCTCATTTCTTTTTTACTGTCAACATTCATTACTAAATATATATTTCATTAAGATACTAGTTTGGTTGGGTCCTTACTGGAAATACAGTTTCTCATGGCTTGACCTTAACTTTATCCATTCCCTTTTGCTTATAGGTCCCCCAGGCCCACCAGGGATAGTGATCGTTGAGGAAATCACTGAGAGCACAGCCACACTTTCCTGGAGTCCAGCCACTGACAACCACAGCCCAATCTCCTCATACAACTTGCAGGCTCGCAGCCCCTTCTCCCTGGGCTGGCAAACAGTAAAAACAGGTAAGAGGCTCTAAGGCAATGTCAGACACCACCAGAGCAGCTTCCTATGTCATGAGCTATATTTGCTAACAATCTTAGTAGGATTATCTTGGATTCTGGAAATTTTATTATTTATGACAATATTAATCATTGTTGCCTTCTTTTTATAAAGTCACTTTGCTTTCTTCTTTTCTCATTTCCCAAGGAAGGACCACATGATTTATCTTTGTTTATTGAAATAACCTTAGACTCACATAAAAGTTGCAAAAATAATACAAAGATTCCCAGTGGGCCCATCCCTCACCTTGCCCCAATGAAAATATTCTACATAACAATGGCACAATGATCAAATCAGGAAACTGACATTGATACAATGCTATAAACCACAGATCACATTCAAATTTCACCCTTTTTTACATGCAATATTTTTAGGGTATAGTTCCATAAAATTCTATGAAATTTTATTATATCTATTCAAATCGCTACCAAGACAGATAAAGAACTGCTCCATTACTCCAGTTTCTTGTGCTACCCCTTTAGAGTCACACATCTGTTTTATTTATAAAAAGAAAATCTAACATAAAATCACATTATTTAAAACAATACAGCATTTTAATGCTTACTTCTAAGATGTTTGCCTTCCAGTTGCATTATTTTAAAAATAATTTTCTTCCCTGAAAGTTTTCTCATCACATTATAACTAAACTTCCCTTCCCTCTCCAAATGTGGCTGTCTGCAGGGATATGTGAAATTACACTCAGTTGATAGTTATCACCAATTTAGCGTACTGGTGAAAAAGTGTACAGTATCTATAAAATGTAATCTTCAGAAGTAGTTGTCCATACTGAGCAGGGATTTGTGATTTTACTTTCTATCTAAATATAAAATTGATTTACCTGCATAGAAGTGAAATATAAAATCAGTAAAATACCTGAATGCAGTAACCATAAAACTCAATTAATCTGAATGTTATAGGAGTAAAGTGGTCCATTTCATTGCTTAAATAAATTAAATTTGAGCAGAAACTTGTTTTGGGGTAAAAATTTGAAATTTAGGGGAAAGAGTATATTCATCCACATGCAAAATGCAATTCTGGTTTTTATTTTTTTTTTCTTAATTTATTTATATATTTATTTTACTTTGGCTGGGTTGGGTCTTTGTTGCTACACAGCCTTTCTCTAGTTGTGGCAAGCAGGGGCTTTTCTTTGTTTGGGTGCATGGGCTTCTCATTACGGTGGCTTCTCTTTTTGCAGAGCACGGACTCTAGGCACATGGGCTCAGTAGTTGTGGCACACGGGGTTAGTTGCTCCACAGCATGTGGGACCTTCCTGGACCAGGGCTTGAACCTGTGTCCCCTGCACTGGCAGATGGATTCTTTTTTTCTTTATTTTTTTAAACATCTTTATTGGAGTATAATTGCTTTACAATGGTGTCTTAGTTTCTGCTTTATAACAGTGAATCAGCTATACACATACATATATCCCCATATTTCCTCCCTCTTGCATCTCCTTCCCACCCTCCCTACCCCACCCATCTAGGTGGTCACAAAGTACCGAGCTGATCTCCCTGTGCTAGGCGGCAGCTTCCCACTAGCTATCCATTTTACATTTGGTAGTGTATACATGTCCATGCCACTCTCTCACTTCGTCCCAGCTTACACTTCCCACTCCGTGTCCTCAAGTCCATTCTCCATGTCTGCGTCTTTATTCCTGTCCTGCCCCTAGGCTCTTCAGAAACATTTTTTTTTTGATTGCATATATGTGTTAGCATACAGTATTTGTTTTTCTCTTTCTGAATGACTTCACTCTTTATGACAGTCTCTAAGTCCATCCACCTCACTACAAATAACTAAATTTCGTTTCATTTTATGGCTGAGTAATATTCCATTTTATATATGTGCCACATCTTCTTTATCCATTCATCTGTCAATGGACACTTAGGTTGCTTCTATATCCTGGCTATGGTAAATAGAGCTACAATGAACATTGTGGTACATGACTCTTTTTGAATTATGGTTTTCTCAGGGTATATGCCAAGTAGTGGGATTGCTGGGTCATATGGTAGTTCTAGTTTTAGTTTTTTAAGGAATCTCCATACTGTTCTCCATAGTGGCTGTATCAATTTACATTCCCACCAATGGTGCAAGAGGGTTCCCTTTTCTCCACACCCTCTCCAGCATATATTGTTTGTAGATTTTTTCAGGATGGCCATTCTGATGGTGTGAGGTGGTACCTCATTGTAGTTTTGATTTGCATTTCTCTAATGAATACTGATATTGAGCATCCTTTCATGTGTTTCTTGGCAACCTGTATATCTTCTTTGGAGAAATGTCTATTTAGGTCTTCTGACGATTTTTGGATTGGGCTGTTTTATTTTTGATATTGAGCTGCTTGAACTGCTTGTAAATTTTGGAGATTAATCCTCTGTCAGTTGCTTCATTTGCAAATATTTTCTTCCATTCTGAGGGTTGTCTTTTGGTCTTGTTTATGGTTTCCTTTGCTGTGCAAAAGCTTTTAAGTTTCATTAGGTCCCATTTGTTTATTTTTGTTTTTATTTCCATTTCTCTAGGTGGTGGGTCAAAAAGGATCTTGCTGTGATTTACGTCATAGAGTGTTCTACCTGTTTTCCTCTAAGAGTTTTATAGTGTATGGCCTTATATTTAGGTCTTTAATCCATTTTGAGTTTATTTTTGTGTATGGGGTTAGGGAGTGTTCTAATTTCTTTCTTTTACATGTAGCTGTCCAGTTTTCACAGCACCGCTTAATGAAGAGGCTGTCTTTTCTCCATTATATATTCTTGCCTCCTTTATCAAAGATAAGGTGACCATATGTGCGTGGGTTTATCTCTGGGCTTTCTATCCTGTTCCATTGATCTATATTTCTGTTTTTGTGCCAGTACCATACTGTCTTGATTTCTGTAGCTGTGTAGTATAGTCTGAAGTCAGGGAGCCTGATTCCTCCAGCTCCGTTTTTCTTTCTCAAGATTGCTTTTGCTATTCGGGGTCTTTTGTGTTTCCATACAAATTGTGAAATTTTTTGTTCTAGTTCTGTGAAAAATGCCAGTGGTAGTTTGATAGGGATTGCATTGAATCTGTAGTTTGCTTTGGGTAGTAGAGTCATTTTCACAATGTTGATTCTTCCAATCCAAGAACATGGTATGTCTCTCCATCTATTTGTATCATCTTTAATTTCTTTCATCAATGTCTTATAGTTTTCTGCATACAGGTCTTTTGTCTCCTTAGGTAGGTTTATTCCTAGGTATTTTATTCTTTTCATTGCAATGGTAAATGAGAGTGTTTCCTTAAATTCACTTTCAGAATTCTCATCATTAGTGTAAAGGAATGTGAGAGATTTCTGTACATTAATTTTGTATCCAGCTACTTTACCAAATTCATTGATTAGCTCTAGTAGTTTTCTAGTAGCATCTTCAGGATTCTCTATGTATAGTATCATGTCATCTGCAAAGAGTGACAGCTTTACTTCTTTTTTCCAATTTGGATTCCTTAACTATCTTTTTCTTCTCTGATTGCTGTGGCTAAAGCTTCCAAAACTATGTTGCATAACAGTGGTGAGAGTGACAACCTTGTCTTCTTCCTGATCTTAGAGGAAATGGTTTCAATTTTTCACCATTGCGAACGATGTTGGCTGTGGGTTTGTCATATATCACCTTTATTATGTTGAGGTACGTTCCCTCTATGCCTTCTTTCTGGAGGATTTTTATCATAAAAAGGTGTTGAATTTTGTTGAAACCTTTTTCTGCATCTATTGAGATGATCATATGGTTTTTTCCTTCAATATGTTAATATGGTTTATCACATTGATCGATTTGCGTATACTGAAGAATACTTGCATTCCTGGGATAAACCCCACTTCATCATGGTGTATGATCCTTTTAATGTGCTGTTAGATTCTGTTTCCAATATTTTGTTGAGGACTTTTGCATCTATGTTTATCAGTGATATGGCCTGTAGTTTTCTTTCTTTGTGACCTCTTTGTCAGGTTTTGGTATTAGGGTGATGGTGACCTTGTAGAATGAGTTTGAGAGTGTTCCTCCCTCTGCTATATTTTGGAAGAGTTTGAGAAGTATAGGTGTTAGCAATTCTCTAAATGTTTGATACAATTTGCCTGTGAAGCCATCTGGTCCTGGGCTTTTGTTTGTTGGAAGATTTTTAATCACAGTCTCAATTTCAGTGCTTGTGATTGGTCTGTTTATATTTTCTATTTCTTCCTGGTTCAGTCTAGAAGGTTGTGCTTTTCTAAGAATTTGTCCATTTATTCCACGTTGCCCATTTCTTGACATATAGTTGCTTGTAATTCTCTCTCATGATCGTTTGTATTTCTGCAGTGTCAGTTGCTACTTCTCCTTTTTCATTTATAATTCTGTTGATTTGAGTCTTCTCCCTTTTTTTCTTAATGAGTCGGTCTAATGGTTTATCAATTTTCTTTATCTTCTCAAAGAACCAGCTTTTACTTTTATTGATGTTTTCTTCATTTCTTTCTCATTTATTTCTGATCTGATCTTTATGATTTCTTTCCTTCTGCTAACTTTGGGGGTTTTTTGTTCTTCTTTCTCTAATTGCTTTAGGTGTAAAGTTAGGTTGTTTATTTGAGTTGTTCCTTGAGGTAGGATAGTATTGCTATAAACTTCCCTCTTAGAACTGCTTTTGCTGTATCCCATAGGTTTTGGGTCCTTGTGTTTCCTTTGTCCTTTTCTTCTAGGTATTTTTTTTATTTCCTCTTTGATTTCTTCACTGATCTCTTGGTTATTTAGTAATGTATTGTTTACCCTCCATGTGTTTGTATTTTTTACAGATTTTTCCTCTATTTGATATTTAGTCTCAAAGTGTTGTGGTCGGAAAAGTTAATTGATATGATTTCAATATTCTTAAATTTACCAAAGCTTGATTTGTGACCCAAGATATGAACTATCCTGGAGAATGTTCCATGAGCACTTGAGATGAAAGTATAATCTGCTCTTTTTGTATGGAATATCCTATAAATATCAATTAAGTCCATCTTGTTTAATGTATCATTTAAAGCTTTTGTTTCCTTATTTATTTTCATTTTGGATGATCTGTCCATTGGTGAAAGTGGGGTGTTAAAGTCCCCTAGTATTATTGTGTTACTGTCGATTTCCCCTTTTATGGCTGTTAGCATTTGCCTTATGTATTGAGGTGCTCCTATGTTGGGTGCATAAATATTTACTATTCTCATATCTTCTTCTTGGATTGATCCCTTGATCATTATGTAGTGTCCTTCCTTGTCTCTTGTAACATTCTTTATTTTAAAGTCTATTTTATCTGAGATGAGAATTGCTACTCCAGCTTTCTTTTGATTACCATTTGCGTGGAATGTCTTTTGCCATCCCCTCACTTTCAGTCTGTACGTGTCCCTAGGTCGGAAGTGGGTCTCTTGTAGACAGCATATATATGGGTCTTGTGTTTGTAATCATTCAGGCAGTCTATATCTTTTAGTTGGATCATTTAATCCATTTACCTTTAAGGTAGTTATTGATATGTAGTTCCTATTACCATTTTCTTAATTGATTTGTGTTTGTTATTGT
This sequence comes from Balaenoptera ricei, assembly GCF_028023285.1. Lineage (NCBI taxonomy): Eukaryota > Metazoa > Chordata > Mammalia > Artiodactyla > Balaenopteridae > Balaenoptera > Balaenoptera ricei. The sequence continues at coordinate 36,011,115 of NC_082646.1, read as the reverse complement.
AGGTCTTTTCTTTCTCTTGTGTTTCCTGCCTAGAGAAGTTTCTTTAGCATTTGTTGTAAAGCTGGTTTGGTGGTGCTGAATCCTCTTAGCTTTTGTTTGTCTGTAAAGTTTTTAATTTCTCTGTCAAATCTGAATGAGATCATTGTTGGTAGAGTAATCTTGGTTGTAGGTTTTTCCCTTTCATCACTGTAAATATGTCCTGCCACTCCCTTCTGCCTTGCAGAGTTTCTGCTGAGAGATCAGCTGTTAACCTTATGGGGATTTCCTTGTATGCTATCTGTTGTTTTCCCCTTGCTGCTTTTAATATTTTTTCTTTGTATTTAATTTTTGATAGTTTGATTAGTATGTGTCTTTGCATGTTTCTCCTTGGATTTATCCTGTATGGGACTCTCTGCACTTCCTGAACTTGATTGACTGTTTCCTTTCCCATATTCAGGAAGTTTTCAACTATAGTCTCTTCAAATATTTTCTCAGTCCCTTTCTTTATCTCTTCTTTTTCTGAGACCCCTATACTTTGAATGTTGGTGTGTTTAATATGGTCCCAGAGGTCTCTGAGACTGTCCTAAATTCTTTTCATTATTTTTTCTTTAGTCTGCTCTGTGGTAGTTATTTCCACTATTTTATCTTCCAAGTCACTTATCAGTTCTTCTGTCTCATTTATTCTGCTATTGATTCCTTCTAGAGAATATTTAATTTCATCTAAGCGTGGTTCATTGGGTTGGGTAAGCTTCCTAGTAGAGGGGACTAGTGCCTGTGTTCTGGTGGATGAGGCTGGACCTTGTCTTTCTGGTGTGCAGAACTGTGTTCGGTAGTATGTTTTAGGGTGTCTGTGATCTTATTATTATTTTAAATAGTCTCTCTGCTGCTGGGTGTTGTTTTGTTTCTGTCTTCCTAGTTTTCTGGCATAGGGTGTCCAGCACTGTAGCTTGCTGGTCACTGAGTGGAGCTGGGTCTTAGCATTGAGATGGAGATCTGTGGGAGAGCTTTTGCCTTTTGATATTACATGGATCCCTGAGGTCTCTGGTGGACTAATGTCCTGAACTTGGCTCTCCCACTTCAGAGACAGAGGCCTGACACCCAGCCAGAGCACCAAGACCCTGTCAGCCACACGGCTCAGAAGAAAAGAGAGAATAAAAATAATAATAATAATAATAAAATAAAACAAAGTTATTAAAATTTAAAAATATATTATTAAAAGTAAAAAAATTAAAAAGTCATAAAAAAGGAAAGTAAGAAAGAAAGAAGTGAGCAGCCAAACCAATAAACAAATCCATCAATGAAAACAATTGCTAAAAACTATACCAAAAAAATACAAAAACAAAAAATAAACAGACAGGAAGAACACTAGGACAAATGGTAAAAGCAGTGTTATACAGGTAAACTCACACAAAGAAGCATACGCGTACACACTCACAAAAAGAGAAAAAGGAAAAAAAAAATGTTTAACTATATTATAAAAAAAAAGGAAGAGAGCAACGTAATCAATAAAAAAATCTACCAATGATAATAAACTCTAAATACGAAACGAAGATAAACATAAAACCAGAAACAAATTGGATTCAGAAAGCAAACCCCAAGTCTACAGTTGCTGCCAAAGTCCACCACCTCAATTTTGGGATGATTCATTGTCTATTCAGGTATTCCAGAGATTCAGGGTACGTCAAGTTGATTGTGGAGATTTAATCCACTGCTCCTGAGGTTGCTGGGAGAAATTTCCCTTTCTCTCCTTTGTTCGCACAGCTCTTGGGGTTCAGCTTTGGATTTGGGCCCGCTTCAGCATGTAGGTCACCTGAGGGCATCTCTTCTTCACTCAGACAGGACAGGGTTAAAGTAGCAGCTGATTAGGGGGCTCTAGCTCACTCAGGCCGGGGGGACGGAGGGGTACGGAATGGAGGGTGAGCCTGTGGCAGCAGAGGCCGGTGTGATGTTGCAACAGCCTGAGGTGCACCATGGGTTCTCCTGGGGAAGTTGTCCCTGGATCACGGGACCCTGGCAGTGGCGGGCTGCACAGGCTCCTGGGAGGAGAGGTTGGATAGTGACCTGTTCTTGCACACAGGCTTCTTGGTGGCTGCAGCAGAAGCTTTAGCATTTCATGCCCGTCTCTGGTGTCCTCACTGATAGTCGTGCCTCGTGCCCATCTCTGGAGCTCGTTTAGGCGGTGCTCCATATCCCCTCTCCTTGCGTACTCTTTTGGGAAGTCTGAGGTCTTCTGGCAGGTGTATTCTTAACCACTGTGCCACCAGGGAAGTCCCACAATTCAGGTTTTTCTTGATATTAGGTTCCTATATTAATTCATAGAATTCAGTATGATTATCTTTATAGTGTACTATACATGTGTATATATTTATCTTGTAATATATGTAATTGTGGGTATTAGACTCATTCCTGGTTCCATTTTAACCCTGTGATAATATGCAGAGTCAAGAAATTTGGGGAATGTCTATGTTCAGTAGATAATTCTGGAAAGGACACAAATTCAGACCACATGAACAGGTTTCTACAAGAATTCTTATAACCTCCATTTATAAGATGTTCCCACGTCATCCTTAGTGTGAGAGCCCAAACCTTTTGCTATGCTGCCAGGAAATGGATTCACCTTCAGATCTCATGTGTGCACTCAGAAAACTCATTCTCCTGCTTGTGGCTATGCTCCCTGCCCACTCTTGCCACATTGCCCACAATATTTACTTCTTGGGAAGTTTCACTTGTGGGTACATTGCAATACATATATATGTTTCCTTGCTCATCCATGCCCATGTTCTTGTGTTTCTTACCTTAACACATGGTACGGCAATACAGGACATCTAATCTTCCATAGTTTCCTAGTTACTCTTATTTCTTGATTTCTTACATACCTTGATTCACCTGTTTCTACTTTTTGTTGTTTGATAGATTAATAGATAATGATAGATAGATAGATATGTATATATATATATCTTGTACATATATATGCATATATACATATATAAACTAAAATATTTTGGCATAAGCTAGGGAAAAACAAAAGCGAAGTGTGTGTGCGTGTTGGGGTGTGTGTGTGTGTGTGTGTGTGTCTTGTATGTATAGAGGGCTTAATTTTTTGGATTAAATGTTATTTTAGGTGTTTGCTTATTTATTTAGAAGTCCATGATATAAGGTTGCATTTTTATTTTTCTAATATAATTTGAATGTTGTAAATATTTTTGAGTAAAGAGTTCTTTTTAAATTCAGTTCAACAAGTAATTATTAAAAAAACCTATGGTTGTACTGTATTTATAAGTAAATATATATTTTTCAGAAATATATTTCTATAAATGATCAATTTTATTTGCCCTTGATAGTAATAGTTCTCCAGCAAGGAGTCTCCTCACCTAAGGTAGTCACACCTTTCTCTAAAACTCAGCATCTCTTGAAGCTACTGGTAGAGGCTTTGCCATCCTCCAGGCAAGCCAAAGAGCAGTCCTCACCTTTTGCATGCTCTAAAGGAGATGTTTTAAATGTTTCCTGGGTTTTGCCCCTAGCTCAAACTGACCATAACTTTTTTCATGCCTGTGATGGGGAAAGAAGTCCTTCTGGATGCAAATCATCTCCACTGGGCAGCAGGTCTTTTGTTTTCATAGTTACTATCTCACCTAAATCAATTTCAGTAGAGATATGCTCTAATGCAGAAACATATGATAGAAAAAAAATTTAGTTCTGCAGTTTGAACTCTCTGATGAAGTTAATGCAACACATAAGCTAGCATTTAAAAAGCTCTTAAAATTCCGTTATATGCCAACATGAATACAAAGAATAATGAGTTCCTCATTTTTGACAAATGAAGTAACGAATTGCACATGGGCCTTCTAACTGAGCACATCTGGAATTAACTTATCAATGCCGCCCACCCAAAAATAAGACTTAAAACAGGTGACTGTGAATGGGGCTGTTTATTCATCTTGAAAGTATGAAAACAATCATAAGAAATAGATGATTTCACTTGCAAACCCCCTTTTCTGTTCAAACTAATTGTTTTTGATTTGAACAACTGACTTTCCTCTTTGTATTATTGAGCAGTATTAGCTGACCTAGTTTTTTTGACTATGTCTGATTAAGAATACCAAATCACCTATAATCAAAGAATTGATTGGCCTTTATTTACTTAATTCAAATATGTTTCTTAACTATTCTTCAATCAGTAGATATGTCTCCTCTTTGTGGATAGTTTCTACTGACTGATTGGTGGTTAAATTTATCAACTAAACAGGTTTATTATTTTAATATAATTTAATTTAATTTAATTTTTGGATACAATTTTTTAACAGGAAAAGCATTTTAACAAGTTTTTCTCCTGCAATCAACATGCAGTCCTCCACTAAATTTGCTGTGTGTTCTCTCTGAAGCAGAATGTTTTCTTTGAAACCAACTGGTCTCCAGAATTCCAGAAAGACTAATTTTATAGAAAGACACAAGCAGGGCTTTAAAAATGCTTCCTTTGATATACATACTCCATTATCTTTAATCTCCACAATATTGCATTTGAAATCAAAATCCTAATTTTATAAAAATGTTTCTATTCTAGTTCATATTGTATGTTATTTCATCAAAAATATTAATACCTTCAACTCTTTTTTTTTTTTACAATTTTTTAATAGCCCTTACAAGTAGCAATGAATTCAGAATTCTAAACTTTTTTTTATCATTTTCAAAGAGCAATTAGAATTAAGGATGATGGAGAGGATATGGAATAGGGGTGGGAGTCTTCATTTTTTGTTAACATCTTTATTGGAGAATAATTGCTTTACAATGGTGTGTTAGATTCTGCTTCATAACAAAGTGAATCAGCTATACATATACATATATCACCATATCTCCTCCGTCTTGCGTCTCCCTCCCACCCTCCCTATCCCACCCCTCTAGGTGGTCACAAAGCACTGAGCTGATCTCCCTGTGATATGCGGATGCTCCCCACTACCTATCTATTTTACATTTGGTAGTGTATGTATGTCCATGCCACTCTCTCACTTTGTCCCAGCTTATCCTTCCCACTCCCCGTGTCCTCAAGCCCATTCTCAATGTCTGCATTTTCATTCCTGTCTTGCCCTTAGGTTCTTCAGAAGCTTTTTTTTTTTTTTTAGATTCCATATATATGTGTTACCATACAGTATTTGTTTTTCGCTTTCTGACTTACTTCACTCTGTATGACAGTCTCTAGGTCCATCCACCTCACTACAGAAACTCAATTTTGTTACTTTTATGGCTGAGTAATATTACATTTTATATATGTGCCATCTTCTTTATCCATTCATCTGTTGATCGACACTTAGGTTGTTTCCATGTCCTGGCTATTGTAAATAGAGCTGCAATGAACATTGTGGTACATGACTCTTTTTGAATTTTGGTTTTCTTGGAGTATATGCCCAGTAGTGAGATAGCTGGGCCATATGGTAGTTCTATTTTTAGTTTTTTAAGGAACCTCCATACTGTTCTCCATAGTGGCTGTATCAATTTACATTCCCACCAACGGTGCAAGAGGGTTCCCTTTTCTCCACACCCTCGCCAGCATTTACTGTTTGTAGATTTTTTGATGATGACCATTCTGACTGGTATGAAGTGACAACTCATGGTAGTTTTGATTTACATTTCTCTAATGAATAGTGATATTGAGCATCTTTTCATGCGTTTGTTGGCAATCTGTATATCTTCTTTGGAGAAATGTCTATTTAGGTCTTTGGCCCATTTTTGGATTGGTTTGTTTGATTTTTGATATTGAGCTGCTTGGGTTGCTTATAAATTTTGGAGATTAATCCTTTGTCAGTTGCTTCATTTGCAAATATTTTCTCCCATTCTGAGGGTTGTCTTTTCATCTTGTTTATGTATTCCTTTGCTGTGGAAAAGCTTTTAAGTTTCATTAGGTCCCATTTGTTTATTTTTGTTTTTATTTCCATTACTCTAGGAGGTGGGTCAAAGAGGATCTTGCTGTGATGTATGTCATAGAGTGTTGTGCCTATGTTTTCCTCTAAGAGTTTTATAGTGTCTGGCCTTACATTTAGGTCTTTAATCCATTTTGAGTTTATTTTGGTGTATGGGGTTAGGGAGTGTTCTAATTTCTTTCTTTTACATGTAGCTGTCCAGTTATCCCAGCACCAATTATTGAAGAGGCTGTCCTTTCTCCATTGTATATTCTTGCCTCCTTTGTCATAGATTAGTTGACCATAGGTGCGTGGGTTTATCTCTGGGCTTTCTATCCTGTTCCATTGATCTATGTTTCTGTTTTTGTGCCAGTACCATACTGTCTTTATTACTGTAGTTTTGTAGTATAGTCTGAAGTCTGGGAGCCTGATTCCTCCAGCTCCGTTTTTCTTCCTCAAGACTGCTTTGGTTATTCGGGGTCTTTTGTGTTTCCATACAAATTGTGAAATTTTTTGTTCTAGTTCTGTGAAAAATGCCATTGGTAGTTGTACAGGGAATGTATTGAATCTGTAGTTTGCTTTGGGTAGTATAGTCTTTTTCACAATGTTGATTCTTCCAATCCAAGGGCATGGTATATCTCTTCATCTGTATGTATCATCTTCAATTTCTTCCATCACTGTCATAGTTTTCTGCATACAGGTCTTTTGCCTTCTTAGGTGTGTTTATTCCTAGATATTTTATTCTTTTTTGTTGCAATGGTAAATGGGAATGTTTGCTTACTTTCTCTTACAGTTTTTTCATCATTAGTGTATAAGAATGCAAGAGATTTCAGTGCATTAATTTTGTATCCTGCTACTTTACCAAATTCATTGATTAGTTCTAGTAGTTTCCTGGTAGCATCTTCAGGATTCTCTATGTATAGTATGATGTCTTCTGCAAACAGTGACAGCTTTACTTCTCCTTTTCCGATTTGGATTCCTTTAATCTCTTTTTCTTCTCTGATTGCTGTAGCTAAAACTGCAAAAACTATGTTGAATAATAATGGTGAGAGTGGAAAACCTTGTCTTGTTCCTGATCTTAGTGGAAATGGTTTCAGTTTTTCACCATTGAGGATGATGTTTGCTGTGGGCTTGTCATATATGGCCTTTATTATGTTGAGGTAAGTTCCCTCTATGCCTACTTTCTGGAGGGTTTATATCATAAATGATGTTGAATTTTGTCCAAAGCTTTTCCTGCATCTATTGAGATGATCATACGGTTTTTCTCCTTCAATTTTTTAATATGGTGTATCACATTGATAGATTTGTGTATACTGAAGAATCCTTGCATTCCTGGGATAAACCCCATTTGATCATGGTGTATAATTCTTTTAATGTGCTCTAGGATTCTGTTTGCTAGTATTTTGTTGAGGATTTTTGCATCTATGTTCATCAGTGATATTGGCCTGTAGTTTTCTTTCTTTGTGACATCTTTGTCTGGTTTTGGTATCAGGGTGATGGTGGCCACATAGAATGAGTTGGGAGTCTTCCTCCCTCTGCTATATTTTGGAAGAGTTTGAGAAGGATATGTGTTAGCTCTTCTCTAAATGTTTGATAGAATTCTCCTGTGAAGCCGTCTGGTCCTGGGCTTTTGTTTTTTGGAAGATTTTTAATCACAGTCTCAATTTCAGTGCTTGTGATTGGTCTGTTTATATTTTCTATTTCTTCCTGGTTCAGACTCGGAAGGTTGTGCTTTTCTACAAATTTGTCCATTTCTTCCAGGTTGTCCATTTTATTGGCATATAGTTGCTTGTAGTAATCTCTCATGATCCTTTGTATTTCTGCAGTGTCAGTTGTTACTTCTCCTTTTTCATTTCTAATTCTATTGATTGGTCTTCTCCCTTTTTTTCTTGATGAGTCTGGCTAATGGTTTATTAATATTTTTATCTTCTCAAAGAACCAGCTTTTAGTTTTATTGATCTTTGCTATTGTTTCCTTCATTTCTTTTTCATTTATTTCTGATCTGATCTTTATGATTTCTTTCCTTTTGCTAACTTTGAGTGTTTTTTGTTCCTTTCTCTAATTGTTTTAGGTGTAAGGTTAGGTTGTTTATTTGAGATTTTTTTTTGTTTCTTGAGGTAGGATTGTATTGCTCTACACTTCCCTCTTAAAACTGATTTTGCTGCATCCCATATTTTTTGGGTCATTGTGTTTTCATTTTCCTTTGTTTCTAGGTATTTTTTGATTTCCCCCTTGATTTCTTCAGTGGTCTCTTGGTTATTTAGTAGTGTATTGTTTAGCCTCTGTGGGTTTGTATTTTTTACAGATTTTTTTCCTGTAATTGACATCTAGTCTCATAGCATTATGGTCAGAAAAGATACTTGATATGATTTCAATTTTCTTATACTTGTCAAGGCTTGATTTGTGACCCAGGATATGATCTGACCTGGAGAATGTGCCATGAGCACTTGAGAAGAAAGTGTATTCTGTTGTTTTTGGATGGAATGTTCTGTAAACATAAATTAATTCCATCTTGTTTAATGTATCATTTAAAGCTTGTGTCTCCTTATTTATTTTCATTCTGGATGATCTTTCCACTGGTCAAAGTGGGGTGTCAAAGTCCCCTACTTTGTGTCCCCTACTATGATTTCCCCTTTTATGGTTGTTAGTATTTGCCTTATGTATTGAGCTGTTGCTATGTTGGGTGCATAAATAATTACAATTGTTATATCTTCTTGGATTGATCCCTTGATCCTTATGTAGTGTCCTTCTTTTTCTTTTGTAATAGTCTTTATTTTCAAGTCTATTTTGTCTGATATGAGAATTGCTACTCCAGCTTTTTTTAAATTTCCTTTTACATGGAATGTCTTTTGCCATCCCCTCACTTTCAGTCTGTATGTGTCCCTAGGTCTGAAGTGGTTCTCTTGTATACAAAATATATACTGGTCTTGTGTTTTTATCCATTCAGGCAGTCTATATCTTTTGGTTGGATCATTTAATTCATTTACATTTAAGGTAGTTATCAATATGTATGTTCCTATTACCATTTTCTTAATTGATTTGGGTTTGTTATTGTAGGTCCTTTCCTTCTCTTGTGTTTCCTGTCTAGAGAAGTTCCTTTAGCATTTGTTGTAATACTGGTTTGGTGGTGATGAATTCTCTTAGCTTTTGCTTGTCTGCAAAGATTTTAATTTCTCCCTCAAATCTAAATGTGATCCTTACTGGGTAGAGTAATCTTGGTTGTAGGTTTTTTCCCTTTCATCACTTTAAATATGCCCTGCCCCTCACTTCTGGCTTGCATAGTTTCTGCTGAAAGATCAGTTGTTAACCTTATGGGGATTCTGTTGTATATTATTTGTTGTTTTTCCCTTGCTGTTTTTAATATTTTTTCTTTGAATTTAATTTTTGATAGTTTGTTTAATATGTGTCTTGGCGGTTTTCTCTTTGCATTTATCCTGTATGGGACTCTCTGCACTTCCTGGACTTGACTATTTCCTTTCCCATATCAGGGAAGTTTCCAACTATAATCTCTTCAAATATTTTCTCAGTCCCTTTCTTTTTCTCTTCTTCTTCTGGGACCCCTATAATTCGAATGTTGTTGCTTTTAATGTTGTCCCAGAGGTCTCTGAGAATGTCCTCAGTTGTTTTCATTCTTTTTTCTTTATTCTACTCTGTGGTAGTAATTTCCAGTATTTTATCTTCCAGGTCACTTATCCGTTCTTCTGCCTCCGTTATTCTGCTATTGATTCCTTCTAGAGAATTTTTAATTTCATTTGTTTTGTTGTTCATCATTGTTTGTTTGCTCTTTAGTTCTTCTAGGTCCTTGTTAAACGTTTTTGTGTTTTCTCCATTCTATTTCCAAGATTTTGGATCATCTTTACTATCATTACTCTGAATTCTTTTTCAAGTAGATTGCCTATTTCCTCTTCATTTTTTTGGTCTGATGGGTTTTTACCTTGCTCCTTCATCTGCTGTGTGTTTCTCTGTCTTCTAATTTTGCTTAGCTTACTGTGTTTGGGGTCTCCTTTTCACAGGCTGCAGCTTCATAGTTCCCGTTGTTTTTGGTGCCTGCCCCCAGTAACTAAGGTTGCTTCAGTGGGTTGTGTAGGCCTCCTGGTGGAGGGAACTGGTGCCTGTTTTCTGGTGGATGAGGTTGGATCTTATCTTTCTGGTGGGCAGGACCACTTCCAGTGGTGTGTTTTGGGATGTCTGTGGCCTTATTATGATTTTGGGCAGCCTCTCTACTAATGGGTGGGGTTGTGTTCCTGTCTTGCTAGTTGTTTGGCATAGGCTGTCCAACACTGTAGCTTGCTGGTCATTGAGTGGAGCTGGGTCTTAGCATTGTGATGGAGATCTCTGGGAGAGCTTTCACCATTTGATATCACATGGAGCCAGGAGGACTCTGGTGGGCCAATGTTCTGAACTCAGCTGTCCCTCCTCTGAGGCACAGGTCTGACACCTGGCTGGAGTGCCAAGACTGTCAGCCACATGGCTTCAAGGAAAAGGGAGATTAAAATAAAAAAGATAGAAAAAAATAAAATAAAATAGTTATTAAAATAAAAATTTTTTAAATTATTAAAGTTTTAAAAAATGAAAAGTTATTAAAAAAGAAAGAAAGAAAGAAGAGAGGAACCAAACCAAAAAACTAATCCACCAGTGATAACAAGTGCTAAAAACTATACTAAAAAAAAAAAAAAGGACAGAGACAACCCTATGAAAAATTGTGAAACAAAGCTATACAGGCACAATCACACAAAGAAGCATACACATACGCACTCACAAAAAGAGAAAAAATATATATCTCAAGTCTGCAGTTGCTCCCAAATTTCACCACCTCAATTTTGGGATGATTCGTTGTCTATTCAGGTATTCCAGAGATGCAGGGTACATCACGTTGATTGTGGAGATTTAATCAGCTGCTCCTGAGCCTTTTGGGAAGTCTGAGGTCTTCTGCCAGCATTCAGTAGGTGTTCTGTAGGAGTTGTTCCACATGTAGATGTATTTCTGATGTATTTGTGGGAAGGAAGGTGATCTCCACATCTTACTCCTCTGCCATCTTGAATGTCTCCCCCTGGGTAGGAGTCTTTAAAACCTATAGTTATGGCTAGGAGAATATAAATATATGTAGCTTTGGGAGGAAGGATAGTTATAAATTTTATATTAATTTTGTTTTTTAGCATTGCATCAGAAATAATTACATCAAGATTAAAACAGAAATTAACTGTTGATCACACCTGGCAATTTGAACTCCCCTTTCATTCATTCAACAATAATGTAACAAGCAACCTTCAGATAGTGATCTAGGCACTTAGGATGTATGAGAGAACAAAGCAAAACAAAACATTCATGCCGTTGTGGAGATGGTATTCACATGGGTGAGGACAAACAATAACAGAGAACATAATAAACATGTAAGTTAAATAGTATCTTGGAAGTTAATGAATGAAAAAAAATAAAGAAATATTATATTGTAAGGAAGATCAGAAGTACTGTGGAAGAGGTAGTATATTAGTCTGCTTGGGCTGTCATAACCAAATACCGTTACCTAGGTGGCTAAAACAACAAAATAATTTTCTAACAGTTCTGGAGACTGAGCATGTAGGTGTCAGCCAGTTCCTTTTGATTCCTGGTAAGGATGCTCCCCCTGGCTTGCAGATAGTAGCCCTCTCACTGCTTACTCACATGGCAGACAGACAGGAAGCAAGTTTTCCAGTGTCTCTTCTTATAAAGACACTACTCTTATCAAATCATTGCCCCACCCTTATGATTTCATTTAACCTTAATTACTTCCTATTTTCAACATAGCTTAATATACTAAAAGATAACACAATATCAATTCCCCAATGTCTTTTCATTTCTCTCAGGATGAAATCCCAAATCCTATATGACTTGGTTCCTCCAATCCCTCTACAAACTCATCTTCTACCATTCTCACTCTGCTCTTGACTCACTGGTCTTCTAATGTCCTGCCTATAATGCATCTAATACCTTTGTACTAGTTACTCCTTTTACATGGGATGCTTTCCTCCAAATATTGGCATAGCTAAATCCAAACTTCATTCAAAAGTTCACTCAAATGCACCTTTCTAATGAGGCTCATACTGACCACTCTGTTTAAAATTTCAAGAGATGTGTGGTGAAGATGGCTGAGTAGAAAGATCCTTAACTCACCACTTCCCATGGGCACACCAAAACTACAGCTATTTACAGAGTGACTATCTATGAGAATGACCTTAAGACTAGGAGAAAAGATTTTTCTGCAACTGAAGATATAAAGAAGAAACCATAAAAGAGATGGAGAGGAGAGACAGGGACACTGTGTAGTTGAGACCCACACCACCAGGTATGTGACCCACAAATGGGAGGATAATCACAATCTCAGAGGTTCTCCCCAAGGAGCAAGGATTCCAAGCCTTACATTGTGCTCCCCACCCTGGGCATCCTGCAACAGGAAGAAGAGTCTCTAGAACTTCTGTCTTTGAAGGCTAGTGGGGCTTGCATTTAGGAGAGTTGGAGGGTTGTAGGAAATAGGGACTCCACTCGTAAAAGGCATGCACAAAATCTCACACACTTCAAGTCCCAGTGTAGAGGCCATAATTTTAAAGGCATCTGGGTCAGACCACTTGCTGATCTTGGAGAGCCTCCTAGAAAAGCAGGAGGCAGTGGAGCTCCCCTTGGGGATAGAGACACTGGTGACAGCCATTTGGGGGAGCTCATTCTACCACAAGCACACTGATGCTGGCAAGTGTCATTTTGGAGTCCTCTCTCTAACCTATTATTGCTGCGGGTCTTCCTGCCCACCAGCAGGCTGACACCAGCTCAGGGCCCACCCGGGCTAAGCAGCCAACCATTTCAAAACTTGGCCCTGCCCTTAGCAAGCCAGTAGCCATGAGGCAGTACCTGAGAGTCAAACAGAATGGAGGCCAGTCTAGCCCACCAGAGCACCCACAGTAGTCAGCCTCACTACAATAGATGGGTCCATGCAACCCAAATAGGGGAGAACCCTAGAGCATATAGCTCTAGTGACTAGAAGGGAGTGTGCTGTTGGGCCCTATTAGACGTCTCCTACATGAGGCCACTTCTCAATGATGGGGAAGTATAACTGACTTATCCAACACATAGAAATAAACAAAGAATTAGGCAAGATGAGGAGACAGAGGAATATGATACAAAGGAAAAAGAAAAAATCTCATAAAACCTCAGAAAAAGAACTAAACAAAGTGGAGATAAGCAATCTACCTGGTAAGAAATTCAAATAATGTTCATAAAGATGCTCACTACACTCAGGAGAACATAGATGAATGTGGTGATAATTTTAAGAGTTAGAAAATATAAAGAGGACCCAAACAGAGTTGAAAAATACAATAACTGAAATAAGTAGACTAGAAGAAATCAATACTATATTACATAATACAGAGGAACAGATCATCAAACTGAAGACACAGTAGTGAAAATCACCCAAGTTGAAAAAAGAAGAAAAAAAATTTTTTAAATAGGACAGTTTAAGAGACCTCTGGGAAAACATCTAATGTACTAGCATTTATGTTATAGAGGTCCCAGAAGAAGAAGGGTCAGAGAAATCATTTGAAGAAATAATAGCTGAAAACTTCCCTAACCTCATAATGGAAACAAACATCAGGTTCCTGTAAGCACACAGTATCCCAAACAAGATCAACCCATAGAAGCCCACACCAAGACATATCATAATTACATGTCAACATCAAAGATAAAAAGATATTTTTTAAAATCAGCAAGAGAAAAACAAGTTACAAGAGAACTTCCATAAGAAAAAGCAGCTGAATTTTTAACATAAACATTGCAGGCCAGAAGGAAGTGGCATGATATATTCAAAGTGATGAAAGGAAAAAAACCTACAAACAAGAATACTCTACCCAGAAAGGCTATCACTCAGATGTGAAGAGATTTACAGACAAGCAAATGTAAACATACAATAAAATCAAACATACAATAAAAGTGATAGATCAACCATTTATAAAGCTAATAGGAAGGTTAAAGACAAAAGTAGTAGAATCATCTATATCCACAATAAGTTGTTAAGGGATACACAAAGCAAAAGGTTTAAAATGATGTGAAAAAACATTAAACTTTGGGGGGAGTAAAAATGCAGGGTTATTAGAATGCATTCAAATTTAAGAGATCATCAACTTAAATAATTATATATATGTATATATATATACATATATACATATATATATGTATATATACAGTTTTATAGTTATATATGAGCCTCATGGTAACCACAAACCAAAAATTTACAAGAGATATGAGGTGCACACAAAAGAGAGACAGGAATTCAAACATAAAACTAAAGATAGTCATCAAACCACAAGGGAAGAGAGCAAAAGGAGAAGGGAACAAAAATGAACTGCAGAAACTACCAGAAAGCAGTTAACAAAATAGCAATAAGTACATACTTATCAATAATTACTTTAAATTTAAATAGACTAAATGCTCCAATCAAAAGAAATACAGTGGCTGAATGGATGAAAAAACAAGAGCCATATATGCGATGACAAGAGACTCACATCAGCTCTAAGGAAACAAATTGGAAGTGAGGGGTTGGAAAAAGATATTCCATGCAAATTGAAACAAAGAGAAAACTGTAGTAGCAATATTTATATTAGACAATATAGACTTTAAAACAAAAACTGTAACAAGAGACAAAGAAAGATATTACATAATGCTAAAGAGATCAATCCGAAAAGAAAATATAACAATTGTAAATATATATGCACCCAACATAGGAACACTTATATACATAAAGCATATATTAACAAACATAAAGAAAAAAATGGCAGTAACACAATAATAGTGGAGAATTTAAGATCTTGCTTACCTCAAAGAACAGATCATCCAAGCAGAAAAATCAATAAGGAAACACTGCCCTAAAATGACACATTAGACCAGATAGATTAACAGATATCTACAGAACATTCCATCCAAAAACAGCAGAATACACAGTCTTCTCAAGTGCACATGAAATATTATCCAGGATAGACCACATGCTAGACCACAAAACAAGACTCAGTAAATTTATGAAGAATGAAATCATACTGAGCACTTTTGCAAATACAATGATTTAAGACTAGAAATCAACTACAAGGAGAAAAACTACCAAAAAAAAAAAAAACCACATGGATGCTAAACAATATACTACTAAACAACCAATGGTGGGGGATTTCTCTGGTGGCCCAGTGGTTAAGACTCTGTGCTTCCACTGCAGGGGGTGTGGGTTCAATCCCTGGTTGGGGAACTAAGATCCCGCAGGCTGTGCAGCCAAAATAAATAAATAAATAAAATAAATTTAAAAAAATAAAGAAAGCATTGTTCTGCTAAGGTATATTATTTGGAAAAAAGAATAACAACTAACATTAAGAAATGAAAGACTCCGTAAAAGAAAAAAAAACAACCAATGGGTCACTGAAGAAATCAAAGAGGGAATCAAAAAATTCCTGGTGACATATGAAAATTAAAACAACATCCTAAAATCTATGGGATGCTGCAAAAGCAGCTCTAAGAGTGAAGTTTTAGAAATACAAGTCTACCTCAGGAAACTAGAAAAATCTCAAGTAAACAACCTAACCCTACCCCTAAAGGAACTAGTAAAGGAACAAATAAAACCCAAAGTTAGTGGAAGATACAAAATAATAAATTTTAGAGCAGAAATAAGTGAAATAGAGACTAAATAAAACAATAGGAAACAAAAACCAATAAAACTAGGTGCTGTTTCTTTGAAAGTATAAACAAAATTGATAAACCTTTAGTCAGACTCATCAAGAAAAAGAGAGAGCCCAAATCAATAAAATCAAGAATGAAAGAGAAGTTACAACCATCACATAAATAATAATAATAGTAATCTCTTAAAGAATCATAAGAGATTACTACAAAAAATTATTTGCCAATAAATTGACAGCCTAGAAGAAATAGATAAATTTCTAGAAACTTATAATCTCCCAAGACTGAATCAGAAAGAAATGGAAAATAAAACAGATCAGTTACTAGTATTAAAAATGAATCAGTAATAAAAAAATAAAAGCCAACAAAAAGAAGTACAGGACCAGATGACTTCAAAGGGTATTTCTACTAAACATTTAAAGAAGAGTTAGTACCTATTCTTCTCAAACTATCCAAAAAAATTGAAGAGGAAGGAACATTTCTAAACTCTTTCTATGAGGCCAGCATCACCCTGATAACAAAACTAGATAAAGACTACACAAAAAAGAAAAATATATGCCAATATCACTGATGAACATGGATTCAAAAATCCTCAACAAAATGTTAACAAACTGAATTCAACAATGCATAGAAAAGATCATACAGCAAGGTTAAGTGGGATTTATACCAGGGATGCAAAGATGACTCAATATTCCTAAATCAATCAGTGTGATATACCACATTAAAAAATTCAAGAATAAAAATCATATACTTATCAAAATAGATACAGAAAAGCTTTTGAAAAAATTCGACATCCATTTATCATAAAAATTCTCAACAAAGTGGATATAAAGGAAATACACCTCAACATAGTAAAGGCCATAGATGATAAGCCCATAACTAACATCATATTGAATGGTGAAAAGTTGAAAGCATTTCCTCTAAGATCAGGAACAAAACAAGTATGCCCACTTTTACTACCTTTATGGAAGTCCTAGCCATAACAATCAGACAAGAAAAAATACATAGAAGGAATCCAAATTGGAAAGGAGAAGTAAAACTCACTGTTTTCAGATGACATAATACTATACATAGAAAATGATATAATGAAAGAATTAATATTGTTAAAATGACCAAACCACCTAAGGCAATCTAAAGATTCAATGCAATCTCTATCAAAATACCAATGGCAATTTTCACAGAACTAGAACAAATAATTCTAAAATTTGTATGGAAACACAAAACACCCCAAAAAGCCAAAACAATCAAGAAAGAAACAAAAATCTGGAGGTATCATGCTCCTTCATTTCAAACTGTACTACAAAGCTACAGTAATCAAAATAGTATGGGAAATGAGAGCCCAGAAATAAACCCACACACCTATGGTCAATTAATCTATGGCAAAAGATGCAAGAATATAAAATGGGGAGAAGACAGATTTTGCAGTAAATAATGCTGGGAAAACTGGATAGCTACATGCAAAAGAATCAAACTGGACTACCTTCTCACACCATATACAAAAATAAACTCAAAATGTATTAAAGACTGAAATGTAAGACCTGAAACCATAAAATTCCTAGAAGAAAACAGTACACTGTTCAACATCAGTCTTAACAATATTTATTTTGGATCTGTCTCCTCAGATGAGGGCACTAAAAGCAAAAATAAACAAATGGGACTAAATCAAACTAAAAAATTTTAGCATAGCAAAGGAAACTATCAACAAAACAAAAAAGTAGCCTACTGAAATATTTGAAGATATTTGCAAATCATACATCTAATAAGGGGTTAATATCCAAAATATACAAAGAACTCATACAAATCAACATCAAATAAAAAAATCAAGCAACCTGATTAAAAAATTGGCAGAGGACCTAAATAGACATTTTTCCAAAGAAGACATAGAGATGGCCAACAGACACATGAAAAAGCACTCAACATCACTAAGCATCAGAGAAATGCAAGTCAAACCTACAAGGGGATATTACCTCACACCTGTGAAAATGGTTCTTAGCAAAAAAGCAACAAATAACAAATGTTGGTGAGCATATGGAGAAAAGGAAACTCTTGTGCACTCTTAGTAGGAATGTAAGTTGGTATATCCACTATGGAAAACAGTAATAGCTTCCTCAAAAAAATTAAAAATAGGATTACTAAAAACTGGTGCTTGCTGTTGTATTGCCAGATGCAGGAACGCAGCAGAACACTGATGCTCCCTCCACAAGCTCTTGTCATCGACCAAGCTCTTGATTTTTAAAATCTGGACTTAGCCAAGTATATTTGGCCATGTTAAAACTAGTATCTTTGTTATTAAAAATTTGATTGCATAATTTAAAAAAATAGAATTACTATAAAATCCAGCTATCCCACTTCAGGGCATTTATTCAAATAAAACAAAAACACTAGTTCAAAAAGATGTATGCACTCCAATGTTCATTGCAGCATTATTTATAATAGCCAGGATATGGAAGCCACCTAAGTGTCCATTGCTAGATAGATAAAGAATACGTGGTATGCACAGCAACAGTCACCTCTACCCACCACCAGAGCCTCCCATCAAGCTTCTTAGATAGCCTCAACCACCAGAGGGCAGACAGCAGAAGCAAGAAAAACTACAATCCTGCAGCCTGTGGAACAAAAACCACAGTTACAGAAAGATAGACAAGATGAAAAGGCAGAGGGCTATGTACCAGATGAAGGAACAAGAAAAAACCCCAGAAAAACAACTAAATGAAGTGGAGATAGGCAACCTTCCAGAAAAAGAATTCAGAATAATAATAGTGAAGATGATCCAGGACCTCGGAATAAGAATGGAGGCAAAGATTGAGAAGATGCAAGAAATGATTAACAAAGACCTAGAAGAATTAAAGAACAAACAAACAGAGATGACCAATACAATAACTGAAATGAAAACTACACTACAAGGAATCAATAGCAGAATAACTGAGGCAGAAGAACGGATAAGTGACCTGGAAGACAGAATGGTGGAATTCACTGCTGTGGAACAGAATAAAGAAAAAAGAATGAAAAGAAATGAAGACAGCCTAAGAGACCTCTGGGACAACATTAAATGCAACAACATTCGCATTATAGGGGTCCCAGAAGGAGAAGAGAGAGAGAAAGGACCAGAGAAAATATTTGAAGAGATCATAGTTGAAAACTTCCCTAACATGGGAAAGGGAATAGCCACCCAAGTCCAAGAAGCGCAGAGAGTCCCATACAGGATAAACCCAAGGAGAAACACGCCGGGACACGTAGTAATCAAAGTGGCAAAAATTAAAGACAAAGAAAAATTATTGAAAGCAGCAAGGGAAAAATGACAGATAACATACAAGGGAACTCCCATAAGGTTAACATCTGATTTCTCAGCAGAAAGTCTACAAGCCAGAAGGGAGTGGCATGATATACTTAAAGTGATGAAAGGGAAGAACCTACAACGAAGATTACTCTACCCGGCAAGGATCTCATTCAGATTTGATGGAGAAATCAAAAGCTTTACAGACAAGCAAAGGCTAAGAGAATTCAGCACCACCAAACCAGCTCTACAACAAATGCTAAAGGAACTTCTCTAAGTGGGAAACACAAGAGAAGAAAAGGACCTACATAAACAAACCCAAAACAATTAAGAAAATGGTCATAGGAACATACATATCGATAATTACCTTAAACGTGAATGGATTAAATGCCCCAACCAAAAGACATAGACTGGCTGAATGTATACAAAAACAAGATCCATATATATGCTGTCTACAAGAGACCCACTTTAGACCTAGGGACACACACAGACTGAAAGTGAGGGGATGGAAAATGATATTCCATGCAAATGGAAATCAAAAGAAAGCTGGAGTAGCTATACTCATATCAGATAAAATAGACTTTAAAATAAAGAATGTTACAAGAGACAAGGAAGGACACTACATAATGATCAAGGGATCAATCCAAGAAGAAGATATAACAATTATAAATATATATGCACCCAACATAGGAGCACCTCAATACATAAGGCAACTGCTAACAGCTATAAAAGAGGAAATTGACAGTAACACAATAATAGTGGGGCACTTTAACACCTCACTTACACCAATGGACAGATCATCTAAAATGAAAATAAATAAGGAAACAGAAGCTTTAAATGACACAATAGACCAGTTAGATTTAATTGATATATATAGGACATTCCATCCAAAAACAGCAGATTGCACGTTCTTCTCAAGTGCGCACGGAACATTCTCCAGGATAGATCACATCTTGGGTCACAAATCAAGCCTCAGTAAATTTAAGAAAATTGAAATCATATCAAGCATCTTTTCTGACCACAACGCTATGAGATTAGAAATGAATTACAGGGAAAAAAACGTAAAAAAGACAAACACATGGAGGCTAAACAATACGTTACTAAATAACCAAGAGATTACTGAAGAAATCAAAGAGGAAATCAAAAAATACCTAGAGACAAATGACAATGAAAACACGATGACCCAAAACCTATGGGATGCAGCAAAAGCAGTTCTAAGAGGGACGTTTATAGCTATACAAGCCTATCTCAAGAAACAAGAAAAATCTCAAGTAAACAATCTAACCTTACACCTAAAGAAACTAGAGAAAGAAGAACAAACAAAACCCAAAGTTAGCAGAAGGAAAGAAATCATAAAGATCAGAGCAGAAATGAATGAAATAGAAACAAAGAAAACAATAGCAAAGATCAATAAAACTAAAAGTTGGTTCTTTGAGAAGATAAAGAAAATTGATAAGCCATTAGCCAGACTCATCAAGAAAAAGAGGGAGAGGACTCAAATCAATAAAATCAGAAATGAAAAAGACGTTACAACAGACACCGCAGAAATACAAAGCATCGTAAGAGACTACTACAAGCAACTTTATGCCAATAAAATGGACAACCTGGAAGAAATGGACAAATTTTTAGAAAGGTATAACCTTCCAAGACCGAACCAGGAAGAAACAGAAAATATGAACAGACCAATCACAAGTAATGAAATTGAAACTGTGATTAAAAATCTTCCAACAAACAAAAGTCTGGGACCAGATGGCTTCACAGGTGAATTCTATCAAACATTTAGAGAAGAGCTAACACCTATCCTTCTCAAACTCTTCCAAAAAATTGCAGAGGAAGGAACACTCCCAAACTCATTCTCTGAGACCACCATCTCCCTGATACCAAAACCAGACAAAGACACTACAAAAAAAGAAAATTACAGACCAATATCACTGATGAATATAGATGCAAAATCCTCAACAAAATACTAGCAAACATAATCCAACAACACATTAAAAGGATCATACAACACGATCAAGTGGGATTTATCCCAGGGATGCAAGGATTCTTCAATATACGCAAATCAATCAATGTGATACACCATATTAACAAATCGAAGAATAAAAACCATATGATCATCTCAATAGATGCAGAAAAAGCTCTTGACAAAATTCAACACCAATTTATGATAAAAACTCTCCAGAAAGTGGGCATAGAGGGAACCTACCTGAACATAATAAAAGCCATATATGACAAACCCACGGCAAACATCATTCTCAATGGTGAAAAACTGAAAGCATTTCCTCTAAGATCAGGAACGAGACAAGGATGTCCACTCTCACCACTATTATTCAACATAGTTCTGGAGGTCCTAGCCACGGCAATCAGAGAAGAAAAAGAAATAAAAGGAATAAAAAAAAAATATATGTGGTAAATATATAAACAATGGAATATTACTCAGCTATGATAATAATGAAATCTTGCCATTTGACATAATGTGTATGGATTTAGAGGGTCTTATTCTAATGAAATAATCAGAGAAAAACAAATACCACATGATCTCACATATGGAATTCAAAAAACAAAAAAAGAAAGAAAACAAAATGGAAACAGACTCTTAGATACAGAGGACAGATGTTGCCAGAAAGTTGGTGTTGGGGGATGTGAAATAGGTGAAGGAAATTAAGAGGTACAAACCTCCAGTTATAAATAAATAAGTTACAGGCCTGTAATACACAGCCTAAGAATATGGTCAGTAATATTGTAATATATTTGTTTGGGGACAGATGGTTACTAGACATACTGTGGCATTCATTTCATAATGTATGCAAAAGTCAAATCATTATGTAGTGCACCTGAAACTAACATAGTATTGTACATCAAGTGAATTTCCAAAAAAAATAAAATAAATTTTAAAAAATTTAAAAAATCACAACCTGCCTACTATGGACTGAATTGTGTCTCCCCAAAATTAATATGTTGAAATCCTAACCGCTGTATGACTGTATTTGGAGGAGACGCCTTTAAAGAGATCAGACGGCAATTAGATATACGAGGCTGGAGTTTAAGAGTGAGGTTTAGAATAAAGATATAAATTAGGAAATTATTGGCATATAAATTTCATTTAATACCATAAGACTGCATGACATCTCCAAGGATATAAGCATAAAATAAAGAAGAAAGGAGTATGAAAACTGAGCCCTCAAGTAACCAATAGAAAGAAGTTGTGGAAAAGAGGAGCCATCCAAAGGATACAGAGGGGAAGCAACCATCTGTTAAAAAAAAAAAAAAGAATGTGATATCCTGACAGACAAAAGAGTAAAATCTATCAAGGAAGAGAAAGAGTAATCAACTGGGTCAAATGCTGCTGACTTGGAAAGTATGATGAGGAATGAGAATTGATCATTGATTTAAGCAACATAGAGGTCATTCGTAATCTTGACACTAGAAGTTTTAGTAAAATAGTAAGAACTAAAGTCTCACAAGAATTGGTTCAAGAGAAAATGGAGAAAAGTTAATGCAGACAACTCTCTTAAGAAGTTTTGCTGCAAAGGGAAGTGGAGAAATCAAAACACTTGAAGTCAGAGATGTCATAATTTGCTTATGAGTTGGAGTAGTGCAGGGAAAAAAGAAAGAAATCCAGGATGACCCCCAAATTTTGGATACAGAAATTGTCATTCACTGAGTAAGGAATACTGAAGAAGTAGGTGGGGGAAATTAAGGTTAAGAATCCCATCTAAATAGAAAGGTTTAATAGGTCATAGGACATGTGAATTTGGAGTCTAGGGAGGAAGTTCATGGCTGAAAATATTAGCATCATCAGCATACAGAAGGTTTTAAAAACGATGAGACTAGATAAGATCACTATGGAGTTAAAAAAAAATGGGAGTTAGTAGAACTGTGGTGCACCTGGAAGATGAAAAGAAACTAGCAATGGAGACTGATAAGGCATAATCAGAAAGGAGAAAAACAGAAGTTTTGAAAAGTATTTCAAAGAGCAGAGCATGATCAACTGTGTCAAAGCATGATGTTAGAACAAACAAGCTAAGGAACAGAGAACAATGGTCTCTATTTTAGCAATAGAGACCATTGGTGATCTTGACAGGAGCAGTTATGGTGGAATGCTGGAGGTAAGAGCTTGATTGGAGCGGGTTCAAGAGTGAATAGAGGGGCTTCCCTGCTGGTGCAGTGGTTAAGAATCCGCCTGCCAATGCAGGGGACACGGGTTCGAGTCCTGGTCTGGGAAGATCCCACATGCCGCGGAGCAACTAAGCCCATGCGCCACAACTACTGAGCCTGCGCGTCTGGAGCCTGTGCTCCGCAACAAGAGAGGCCGCGATAGTGAGAGGCCCACGCACTGCGATGAAGAGTGGTCCCCGCTCGCCGCAACTGGAGAAAGCCCTCGCACAGAAACGAAGACCCAACACAGCCATAAATAAATAAATAAATAATTTAAAAAAAAAAAAAAAAGAGTGAATAGAAAGAGAATAATTGGAGATAGCAAATAAGGTACAAATAACTCTTGAGAAGTTTTGCTATAAAAGAAACATAAAGACTAGAGACTGGGTGAAGGCTGGAAGGAGAGAAAATTTTGAGACAATTTTGTTTTGATTTGTTTTTAAGTGGGAAAAATACCTGCATGCTTGCATTAGAGACATTTGAGGGGGAGGTGGGGAGGAGAGAGACACAACTGAGATGGATTGCCCTCTTCTTTACAATATCTTAAGAGGGCCACCCCTTGAGAGGCATAAAGTTGCCTTAGAGGGGATTCATGTTTCTACTGTAGTAAAAAGTTGGAAGAATGTTCAGAAAGAAGAATGAGTATATGGCAATTTTGCTAATGACAGATTATGAATTCCAAAGGCCCTAGTAAAAGGATTTTAAACAGTAGGGAAGGATGACAACTGAGACAGAAAGAGGAAATGTGCAGAGTTCTATGGGGATTCGAATAAAACGGATGAGGCACGACCTATCTGTTTGGAGTTGCTTGAAGTGACTGACATAAACAGAAGTCAATGAAACAGTAAGTCCTGAGGGACCCAAGGCAAGTATTGGTGAAGCAGTGTATATTGGGGTCTAGGGAGAGCTGAGTGTCTTGGTATCTCTTCTTCCCACCTTTATGTTTGGCAGACACAGCTCAGCATTCTACCAAGCTATGGACTGAACAGTGGCCTTTATCCCCTACCTCTTAGACTCCAAGCATGTTGCTCATTTGTCAGTGCAGCAAAAGGGGACAGAGTTTTTTCATGTCTTCATTTCACTGCTTTAAAAAGTCAGCTCTGTAGGGCTGTGAGATTTGTCAGGCAGCCCACACTGCCTATGGGCTGATCATTCACATTTCAGGGAGCTAATTATTTGGTAACATTCTACTATTACTTTTCAAAAGAGATTTTCATGGGAAATCCAATATGCATTTAATTCCACCTTGTCATAGTAAAAGTCCATCAAGTCATCAAATCAAGAGCTCCCCCCTGCCACTGCCCTGCCATGCTTAAACAGAAATCCAGGGCTGATATAAATCCAGAGAATGTTTGCACTTCATAAGGGAGGTTTTCTACTTTCCCCCTTTTCACCTCTATAACAAATGTTCTTCCAGAAATATTTCCTACACAGCAGAGATGAGTGAACAAGAAAAGCAGTCAAATAGAGCATAAACGCTATGTAAAAAATACTTTACTATGTGGTAATTATATTGACACACAATTTTATGTTTTAATAAAATCTAAATGTAGTGCAAAAATCACTCCAAGGAGAGTTCAGAGCTTCCACTTTGAAACCACAAACTGGAGTTTTTAAATTAGAGGAATATATTCTTACTCTGCTGCTTGGAACTGCCAAGTGGCTAAGCATGTTTGCCAGAACTGTGAGAAGCAAACTGCTCAAGAAATTTCTCTAGAAATATGAGAGCTATTTGCTTAAATTATAGCACTAGTTGGCGTCTTATCTGGGGCTGAGGGGTTGACAAAATGATCATGGCAAGTTATGTTATGTCAATCTATGTGTAAACATGAGATGAAAGAATTCTAACTATAACAAACTGACATGTGCAAGTGCTTACTTCTGAGAATTGATTTTCATTTTACTAATGAGACGGGAGGTGACACATGACCACGTGTTATAAGGATGTACGCAGCAGCCTGCCAATTATGTCAGTGCCTGTGATATCTTTGATCGCAATCTATAAGCATTTCCAGTTCACTTAATGGCATGAAATCTCCTTCCTCTCCATAGTCCCAGAAATCATAACAGGGGACATGGAATCAGCCATGGCAGTGGACTTGAACCCCTGGGTGGAATATGAATTCAGAGTGGTGGCCACCAATCCAATTGGGACTGGAGATCCAAGCACCCCATCTCGAAAGATCCGCACAAATGAAGCAGGTAAGAATATTGGAGAGTCAGCATTCTACTTGGTATGTCCCTAATCACTTTTAAAGCAAGTTGAATTAACCATTAATGCTTGCTTTAGTATAATTTTTCCTAATTCATTTACCTAGACATCGTAAAATCTTTTCCTTCAAAATAATTCTTTCATTTTATCTGTTTTCAGAACATTCTCTCCTTGTTTCTACAAGTACAGGTCTAGGTGCTTCAATTTCCTCCCAACCCTTGCCCGCATCAAGTTACCATGAAACTGAAGCAGTTAGTTTCTTCTTCTAATTATATACTCATTCAATACAGCAGACCTATAAAATTCGGAATAGATTAGCTTATCCTCTTTTTCTCCAGTAATAACAGTCACCCCTAATTATAGGGTACTTCCTTAAATTCTTTATGTTGCCCTTCACCGTCTGAGCTGGTATAAATTACACTTTGCAAAGACAAACATAGTCTTAACTTGACCCACTGCCATCTTGATGTCTATGTGTAAAATAACTGCTTCCTAACTTAGAAAAAAAAAAACAGTATTCTTCCGGCCTTTTAGAATGAAGTATCTCTGATAGAATCTTTCTAAAGACCACACAAGGAAAATTAACAGTTTTATTTAAAAACAAATGTTAAGATATCTTGTCCATCATCTGGAAGAAGCAGAATAAAGAAAAATTGTTAGTAGAGCTTTGATTACTTTGGACAAAGTCTTATTGAGATTTATCTTTATGTCCCTATAAAATTGTATATAAAAAATATTTAGTAAGGCACTAGCTTAGGCAAACACAAATATCAATAATGTTGATAAGAATGATTAAAACAACAGAGAAATGAAGAGGGGGGTAGATTACAGATACGAGGAGGAGAGAAACAAATTAATGTCTTTACACTCAATGATAACATGAATCTCAATAATCATTACAATGTAAGTACACTAAGGATGAGAATTTTGTCTTATTTGTTCACTGTTTTATCTTCAATACCTAGAACAATGTCTGGCACTGGTACTCCATATGTCTTTGTTGAAAGATTAAAAAGGAATATTCCTTTTCTTTCCTTTATATGCTGCTACCCACATCAGGACCCAGGTCAGAGACACATGTACAAAGAAGGTTAAGAATGAACTGTGAATTGTACATTTTGTATCATAGTTATAGAATTGGACCAAAAATGTGATTTGTGACTTCTTAGAAATCGAACGAAGCTTATAATAATTAAAATAAATTATCAAAAGAGTTGGTTCTTTCTCTAAAACACACTCAGTCTGGCTCTTAAAAAGAGAAAGAAAGAAAAGAAAAGAATCCCAAATGATCAACTTATTACATAAAGTGTGAATAATCATTAAAAAGATGTTCAAATTCTTTTCATATAAAAATTAAGCAACCAAGAAAAGAAAAGCTAGTCTAAATATGTTGGAAAAGATTCATTCACAGAAAAATCCAACTTTTCTGCTTTTGTGATTTGCCTATTACAAGTTGTTTTTTTTCTGCTACTTTTTCAATAGTGTGAATTTTAAATTGAACGTTAATTGCTCGGTTGTATTTTCATGCATTCATGAAATCAGCCATGCTTTCATTGTGTACAGGTGTTCATTAATTAAGAGCATAACAGGTTAGTTGTTCATCATTTTATGTACTCACTGTGCAGATATTGAAATGACTGCCAATATTAGTACTTAGGCTCACATATTTTCTAAAAAGCACTGCCTTAATTTGCATATTGTTAATTGTGTTTAAACAAAGGCAAAGATTACTGCCTAATTCAGATGTTCTCTATAAATATTCATTTCAAAATAAATAATCCGTTTGGGGTGAATAATCCTTTTAGACTTTCTGTAGTACAAATCTCTTTGTGCTATTAAAAATACTTTAACAACACTTTCACTTTTCAAGTTAAATCGTATTCAGATGATGCATTTTAAAAGACTTGTCCCTTGTCTATTTCTGAAGCTACTTCAATCATATAGCGCCTGTCTCTCCGTTTTATCATGAGTTCTATACACATGACATACTCTAGTCCATTAAAATCTTATGGAAGAGAAGAGAAATAGCATGAAAAATACATGAAATACTCTTTTTTGAAAGTGAGTTGAGGAAGGCTGTACTGCATACTTTATGCTTCTTGTGCTTTGGTACCACACAGGGCTAAAGCTGCTAATGGTGTTGAACCAAGGGTTGAGTTTTATGCCTGTTTTGTCAGGCAGCACAGATTAAAAGGGACACAAACATCCTGAGACACCCTCTCAAGTGATGCACTCTGCCTCTATTAAGTACATGTCCTGTATTTTAAAAGATGACGCTGTTCTAATGGACCAAGTAATCTTTGAAAAACAATGGAGCTGCCTGGAAGAGAAAAGGTCTCACACTCGGGATATTGAATCGAAAGTTTTATGTCCCTTTAAAATTCTCCTCTTTACTAGAATATTCTAAATCCCAAAGCAGTTTTAGTAAAGCATTTTTACCTTAGATTGTTTCTTGCCCACACACCAAAAAAGGTTAATTTTTCTTTGCAATATCCTGTAGGGTATATTTTGAATTTTATGGTCATCAAAATACTCTTCGTAATCAATAAATATAAGATAAATTGGTTTAGTCAACTTATTATTTTTAGGATGTCAAAAGCGTGATACAAATACAGATTTCCCCAGCTATCCAAAAGGAAAGCATTCCTAAGAAAACTTTTGTAAGCCAAAATGGCATAAAGTGAAGAACCAATTTTCATTTTTCACCTTTTTTCATAAAAGTGAAAATCTCTTCAGATTTTTTTCAGTTTGTGAAAACAGGTACTAATGTAGGTCTTTCGTAAAAACAAAGTGGTATAAAGCAAACTTTTGAAAAGCAAGGGATACCTGTATATGTTTGCACTTTAATGTATGTTTATATTTATTTATTTATAGTTCAATTTTCTTACAAGTTTTAGTGAGTTTGTTAGCTACAGAGAGAGAGAGAGAGAGAGAAAGAAATTTGCAAATGTGGAAATGTGTTACTATCTTCAAACCAGTATATAAGTTTGTGTTGAATACTGGGAATGCTTTTTCTACCATTTAAAAAGATGACACTCAAGAGAGAAAAATCACATTTTAGGAAATGAATTTTGAAATAAACACTCTGGTAGAAATAGTAAAATATGTAAATATGAATTTAGCAAGAAAAATTCTCTCATTTAATTGAGTAATTCTCTCATTTAACTGAACTTTAATATTCTGTGTTACATATTTATAACACTAACTGTTGAAAGATAAATGCAAAGGAGAGAAGATACCATTAACTATGTAATCTATAGTTTAGAAAGGTTTGGTCTTCTCTGTTCTATAAAATTTCTATTATTATTAAAGCTCTTGGTTTAAATCTCAATACCTGCAGTTTTTTATTTCAAATTATGATGAACTGATAGAGACAGAGAAATAAAAGAAGGTGCTACCTAATACCTGTAATTAAGAGTTTGAGGTTCAGAGTTATGCAGATATGGGTTAATGTTCTTCTCTGCCACTTACTAGCAATAAACATAGATAAGCTATATGCAATGTTCAAGGCTCAGTTTTTTCACTTATAAAATGGAGATCATATAGCAACCTACTCCCTTGGATTATTGGGTTAAATAAGATAATGAAGGTAAAGAGTTTGGCACATAGTAAGTGCTTAACATTAGCCATTTATTATTATTATTATCATGAATTTAAATGAGTTACTACTTTATTAAATATAAATTTAAATGACAGTAATTATGTATGTTGCTATTTTCATATAGAGGAAACATTTTCAGGTTAAATATATGTTTGTCAACATACTAAGAGCCATTCAGTCTCTTGGCTTGCAGTTGCCTCCAAGACACCGTCCTGTTGAGAAGCCTCCACAGCAGACTGAGTGTCATCCATCCTGGCCCCTCAACCCACCTGAATGGTTGGGGAGTCAAGAGAGCCTTTTGGAGTGTGGTGCACAGTACAGACCACCATGTTCCCCTCTACATCCCCCTTCTCCACCTCCATGTCTGGGCTCTCCATGCTGCTTTTCTTGTCTAGCCATCCTCATCCATAAGTGGATCATGATATTGTCACAACATGTAGCCATTTCCTTTGGTTCTTATAGCATAGATAAGACAAAAGGAGCAGAGAAGAAGAAGTGTCAAATGAAAGACTTTGCTTAAACACATTGTTACATATTCAATAACTTTCTAGTTTCTTAGTGCATTGTAGTCTGTCCTGTCATCCTCTTCGGATTTTGAAATGGAAAATGTCACATAACATATTTTTGGCCACACAAGGAAAAACTTTTTTCTACATTTAAGAGATTAATGGTCAACCAGATAAATATGACTATCAAGTAAACAATCAGATGAAAATCTTTCCTAGCCTTAGCACTTTCTGTACTATATTATGTTACAGTTAGGTAACTGGTTTACTGAACAGACTGAAATACATACAGTTTAAACATAAAAGAGTTTTCTTCTTCTCCCACCACTGTTATCCAATATGTTCCATCTCATCTCTGGCTTCAGTTCCAACTATATCCAAGGCTTTTTTAGGTACTAGGACAGTCTCATTTTCAGCTATTAAAAAATTCTATATTGAGGAGGAGCTTCAAGATGGCGGAAGAGTACGACACGGAGATCACCTTCCTCTCCACAAACACATCAGAAATACATCTACATGTGGAACAGCTCTGATAGAACACCTACTGAACGCTGGCAGAAGACCTCAGACCTCCCAAAAGGCAAGAAACTCCCCACGTACCTGGGTAGGGCAAAAGAAAAAAGAAAAAACAGAGACAAAGAATAGGGACGGGACCTGCACCAGTTGGAGGGAGCTGTGAAGGAGGAAAGGTTTCCACACACTAGGAAGCCCCTTCATGGGCGGAGACTGCGGGTGGCAGAGGGGGTAAGCTTTGGAGCCACGGAGGAGAACGCAGCAATAGGGGTGCGGAGGGCAAAGCGGAGAGATTCCTGCACAGAGGCTCGGCACCGAGCAGCACTCACCAGCCCGAGAGGCTTGTCTGCTCACCCGCTGGGGTGGGCGGGGGCTGGGATCTGAGGCTCGGGCTTCAGTAGGATCCCAGGGAGAGGACTGGGGATGGCTGCATGAACACAGCCTGAAGGGGGCTAGTGCGCCATGGCTAGCCAGGAGAGAGCCCGGGGAAAAAGTCTGGACCTGCCAGAGAGGCAAGAGACTTTTTCTTCCCTCTTTGTTTCCTGGTGCACGAGGAGAGGGGATTAAGAGCGCTGCTTAAAGGAGCTCCAGAGACGGGCGTGAGCCGCAGGTATCAGCGCAGACCCCAGAGACGGGCATGAAACGCTAAGGCTGCTGCTGCCGCCACCAAGAAGCCTGTGTGCAAGCACAGGTCACTCTCTACACCACCCCTCCCAGGAGCCTGTGCAGCCCGCCACTGCCAGGGTCCAGTGATCCAGGGACAACTTCCCCAGGAGAACGCATGGCGCGCCTCAGGCTGGTGCAACGTCACGCTGGCCTCTGCCGCTGCAGGCTCACCCCGCATTTGTACCCCTACTTCCCCCTGGCCTGAGTGAGCCAGAGGCCCTGAATCAGCTGCTCCTTTAGCCCCGCCCTGTCTGAGTGAAGAACAGACACCCTCAGGCGACCTACATGCAGAGGTGGGTCCAAATCCAAAGCTGAACCCCAGGAGCTGTGCGAACAAAGAAGAGAAAAGGAAATTTCTCCCAGCAGCCTCAGAAGAAGCAGATTAAAGCTCCACAAACAACTTGATGTACCTGCATCTGTGGAATACCTGGATAGACAACGAATCATCCAAAACTAAGGAGGTGGACTTTGGGGGCAGGATATATATATTTTTTCCCTTTTTCTCTTTTTGTGAGTGTGTATGTGTATGCTTCTGTGTGTGATTTTGTCTGTATAGCTTTGCTTTTACCATTTGTCCTAGGGTTCTGTCCATCCGTTTTTGTTTTTCTTTTTGTTTTTTACTTTTTAAATTTTCTTTCTTAATAATTATTTTTTATTTTAATAACTTAATTTTACTTTATTTTATTTTATTTTATCTTCTTTCTTTCTTTCTTTCTTTCTATTTTTTCTCCCTTTTATTTTGAGCTGTGAGGAATGAATGGCTCTTGGTGCTCCAGACAGGGGTCAGGGCTGTGCCTCTGAGGTGGGAGAGCCAACATCAGGACACTGGTCCACAAGAGACCTCCCAGCTCCACGTAATATCAAAGGGTGAAAATCTCCCAGAGATCTCCATCTCAACGCCAAGACCCAGCTTCACTCAACGACCAGCAAGCTACAGCACTGGATACCCTATGCCAAACAACTAGCAAGACAGGAACACAACCCCATCCATTAGCAGAGAGGCTGCCTAAAATCATAATAAGGCCACAGACACCTCAAAACACACCACCAGACATGGACCTGCCCACCAGAAAGACAAGTTCCAGCCTCATCCACCAGAACACAGGCACTAGTCCCCTCCACCAGGAGGCCTACACAACACACTGAACCAATCTTAGCCACTGGGGACAGACACCAAAAACAACGGGAACTACTAACCTGCAGCCTGTGAAAAGGAGACCCCAGACACAGTAAGTTAAGCAAAATGAGAAGACAGAAAAACACACAGCAGAAGAAGAGGCAAGGTAAAAACCCACCAGACCTAACAAATGAAGAGGAAATAGGCAGTCTACCTGAAAAACAATTCAGAATAATGATAGTAAAGATGATCCAAAATCTTGGAAGTAGAATAGAGAATATACAAGAAAGGTTTAACAAGGACATAGAAGAACTAAAGAGCAAACAAACAATAATGAACAGCACAATAAATGAAATTAAAAATTCTCTAGAAGGAATCAATAGCAGAATAACTGAGGCAGAAGAACGGATAAGTGACCTGGAAGACAAAATAGTGGAAATAACTACTGCAGAGCAGAATAAACAAAAAAGAATGAAAAGAATTGAGGACAGTCTCAGAGACCTCTGGGACAACATTAAATGCACCAACATTCAAATTATAGGGGTCCCAGAAGAAGAAGAGAAAAAGAAAGGGACTGAGAAAATATTTAAAGAGATTATAGTTGAAAACTTCCCTAATATGGGAAAGGAAATAGTTACTCAAGTCAGGGAAGCACAGAGAGTCCCATACAGGATAAATCCAAGGAGAAACACGCCAAGACACATACTAATCAAACTATCAAAAATTAAATACAAAGAAAAAATACTAAAAGCAGCAAGGGAAAAACAACAAATAACACACAAGGGAATCCCCATAACGTTAACAGCTGATCCTTCAGCAGAAACTCTGCAAGCCAGAAGGCAGTGGCAGGACATATTTAAAGTGTTGAAGGAGAAAAAGCTACAACCAAGATTACTCTACCCAGCAAGGATCTCATTCAGATTTGATGGAGAAATTAAAACCTTTACAGACAAGCAAAAGCTAAGACAATTCAGCACCACCAAACCAGCTTTACAACAAATGCTAAAGGAACTTCTCTAGGCAGGAAACACAAGAGAAGGAAAAAAGCTACAATAACAAACCCAAAACAAATAAGAAAATGATAATAGGAACATAAATATCGATAATTACCTTAAATGTAAATGGATTAAATGCTCCAACCAAAAGACATAGACTGGTTGAATGGATACAAAAACAAGACCCATATATATGCTGTGTACAAGAGACCAACCTCAGACCTAGGGACACATATAGACTGAAAGTGAGGGGATGGCAAAAGATATTCCATGCAAATGGAAATCAAAAGGAAGCTGGAGTAGCAATTCTCATATCAGACAAAATAGACTTTAAAATAAAACCTATTACAAGAGACAAAGAAGGACACTACATAATGATCAAGGGATTGATCCAAGAAGAAGATATAACAATTGTAAATATTTATGCACCCAACATAAGAGCACCTCAATACATAAGGCAAATACTAACAGCCATAAAAGGGGAAATCGACAGTAACACAATCATAGTAGGGGACTAACACCCCACTTTCACCAATGGACAGATCATCCAAAGTGAAAATAAATAAGGAAACACAAGCTGTAAATGATACATTAGACAAGATGGAATTAATTTGTATTTACAGGACATTCCATCCAAAAAAACAGAATACATTTTCTTCTCAGGTGCTCATGGCACATTCTCCAGGTCAGGTCATATCCTGGGTCACAAATCAAGCCTCAGTAAGTATAAGAAAACTGAAATTATATCAAGTGTCTTTTCTGACCACAACGCTATGAGGCTAGATGTCAATTACAGGAAAAAATCTGTAAAAAATACAAACACACAGAGGCTAATCAATACACTACTAAATAACCAAGAGATCACTGAAGAAATCAAAGAGGAAATCAAAAAATACCTAGAAACAAATGACAATGAAAACACGATGACCCAAAACCTATAGGATGCAGCAAAAGCAGTTCTAAGAGGGAAGTTTATAGCAATACAATCTTACCTTAAGAAACAAGAAACATCTCAAATAAACAACCTAAGCTTACACCTAAAGTAATTAGAGAAAGAAGAAAAAAAAAACCCCGAAAGTTAGCAGAAGAAATCATAAAGATCAGATCAGAAATACATGAAAAAGAAATGAAGGAAATGATAACAAAGATCAATAAAGCTAAAAGCTGGTTCTATGAGAAGATAAACAAAATTGATAAACCATTAGCCAGACTCATCAAGAAAAAAAAAAGGGAGAAGACTCAAATCAATAGAATTAGAAATGAAAAAGAAGTAACAACTGACACTGCAGAAATACAAAGGATCATGA
This sequence comes from Balaenoptera ricei, assembly GCF_028023285.1. Classification (NCBI taxonomy): domain Eukaryota; kingdom Metazoa; phylum Chordata; class Mammalia; order Artiodactyla; family Balaenopteridae; genus Balaenoptera; species Balaenoptera ricei. The sequence goes on along the minus strand of NC_082646.1, from coordinate 35,977,221 downwards.
GAGATGACTACAAGCAACTCTATGCCAATAAAATGGACAACCTGGAAGAAATGGACAAATTCTTAGAAATGCACAACCTTCTGAGACTGAACCAGGAAGAAATAGAAAATATGAACAGACCAATCAAAAACACTGAAATTGAAACTGTGATTAAAATCTTCTAACAAAAAAAAGCCCAGGACCAGATGGCTTCACAGGCGAATTCTATCGAACAATTAGAGAAGAGCTAACACCTATCCTTCTCAAACTCTTCCAAAATATAGCAGACTGAGGAACACTCCCAAACTCATTCTACGAGGCCACCATCACCCTGATACCAAAACCAGACAAAGATGTCACAAAGAAAGAAAACTACAGGCCAATATCACTGATGACCATAGATGCAAAAATCCTCAACAAAATACTAGCAAACAGAATTCAAGAGCACAATAAAGGATCATACACCATGATCAAGTGGGGCTTATCCCAGGAATGCAAGGATTTTTCAATATACGCAAATCAATCAATATGATACACCATATTAACAAATACAAGGAGAAAATCCATATGATCATCTCCATCGATGCAGAGAAAACTTTCGACAAAATTCAACACCCATTTATGATAAATATCCTGCAGAAAGTAGGCATAGAGGGAACTTTCCTCAACATAATAAAGGCCATATATGACAAACCCACAGCAAACATCATCCTCAATGGTGAAAAACTGAAATCATTTCCACGAAGATCAGGAACAAGACAAGGTTGCCCACTCTCACCACTATTATTCAACATAGTTTTGGAAGTTTTAGCAACAGCAATCAGAGAAGAAAAGGAAATAAAAGGAAACCAAAACGGAAAAGAAGAAATAAAGCTGTCACTGTTTGCAGATGACATGATACTACACATAGAGAATCCTATAGATGCTACCAGAAAACTACTAGAGCTAATCAATGAATTTGGTAAAGTAGCAGGATACAAAGTTAATGCACAGAAATCTCTAGCATTCCTATACACTAATGATGAAAAATCTGAAAGTGAAATTAAGAAAACACTCCCATTTACCATTGCAACAAAAAGAATAAAATATCTAGGAATAAACCTACCTAAGGAGACAAAAGAGCTGTATGCAGAAAAGTATAAGACACTGATGAAAGAAATTAAAGATGATACAAATAGATGGAGAGATATACCATGTTCATGGATTGGAAGAATCAACATTGTGAAAATGACTCTCCTACCCAAAGCAAACTACAGATTCAATGCAATCCTTATCAAACTACCACTGGCATTTTTCACAGAACTGGAACAAAATATTTCACAATTTGTATGGAAACGAAAAGACCTCGAATAGCCAAAGCAATCTTGAGAAAGAAAAATGGAGCTGGAGGAATCAGGCTCCCTGACTTCTGACTATACTACAAAGCTACAGTAATCAAGACAGTATGGTACTGACACAAAAACAGAAATATAGATCAATGGAACAGGATAGGAAGCCCAGAGATAAACCTACACACATGTGGTCACCTTATCTTTGATAAAGGAGGCAAGAATATACACTGGAGAAAAGACAGCCTCTTCAATAAGTGGTGCTGGGAAAACTGGACCGCTACATGTAAAAGTATGAAATTAGAACACTCCCTAACACCATACACAAAAATAAACTCAAAATGGATTAAAGACCTAAATGTAAGACCAGACACTACCAAACTCTTAGAGGAAAACATAGGCAGAAGACTCTATGCCATAAATCACAGCAAGATCCTTTTTGACCCAGCTCCTAGAGAAATGGAAATAACAACAAAAATAAACAAATGGGACCTAATGAAACTTAAAATCTTTTGCACAGCAAAGGAAACCATAAACAAGACAAAAAGACAACCTTCAGAATGGGAGAAAATATTTGCAAATGAAGCAACTGACAAAGGATTAATCTCCAAAATTTACAAGCAGCTCATGCAGCTCAATATCAAAAAAACAAACAACCCAATCCAAAAATGGGCAGAAGACCTAAATAGACATTTCTCCAAAGAAGATATACAGATTGCCAACAAACACATGAAAGAATGCTCAACATCATTAATCACTACAGAAATGCAAATCAAAACTACAGTGAGGTATCACCTCACACCAGTCAGAATGGCCCTCATCAAAAAATCTACAAATGATAAATGCTGGACAGGGTGTGGAGAAAAGAGAGCCCTCTTGCACTGTTGGTGGGAATGTAAATTGATACAGCCACTATGGAGAGCAGTATGGAGGTTCCTTCAAAAACTAAAAATAGAACTACCATATGACCCAGCAGTCCCACTACTGGGCATATACCCTGAGAAAACCATAATTCAAAAAGATTCATGTACCAAAATGTTCATTGCATCTCTATTTACAATAGCCAGGACATGGAAGAAACCTAAGTGTCCATCAACAGATGAATGGATAAAGAAGGTGTGGCACATGTATACAATAGAATATTACTCAGCCATAAAAAGAAACAAAATTGAGTTATTTGTAGTGAGGTGGATGGACCTGGAGTCTGTCATACAGAGTGAAGTAAGTCAGAAAGAGAAAAACAAATGCCATATGCTAACACATATATATGGAATCTAAGGAAAAAATTTAAAAAGTCATGAAGAACCTAGGGGCAAGATGGGAATAAAGACACAGACCTACTAGAGAATGGACTTGAGGATATGGGGAGGGGGAAGGGTAAGCTGTTACAAAGTGAGAGAGTCTCATGGACACTACCAAACGTAAAATAGATAGCTAGTGGGGAGCAGCCGCGTAGCACCAGGAGATCAGCTCAGTGCTTTGTGACCACCTAGAGGGGTGGGATAGGGAGAGTGGGAGGGAGTGAGACACAAGAGGGAAGAGATATGGGAACATATGTATATGTATAACTGATTCACTTTCTTATAAAAACAGAAACTAACATGCCATTGTGAAGCAGTTATATTCCAATAAAGATGTTAAAAAAATTAAAACAAATAAAACAGAGAAGAGGTTATTCTCAGTATTTTCAAACTACCTTATGTATTAGCTATGCAAGTATAACTAGTGATTTGTGTGTGCTTCTTTTTTCTTTTTAAATACTGAGTGGTCTATTTGGAACTAGGCAGTTATGAAACTGAATATCTGTATCTCATGTGTATAGCTCCAGGTAGAGCTGAAACAGTAAGTTCTAATAGGTACATATTTTTTTTTCCTCCAAAGATTTGTCTTGGAATACAATAGATATGTGTAACCTTTTGATTGTTTATTGACCTCTGTGACAAAAGAGTCTGAAATAAACATCTAGTACCAAAAAAGTAAAAAAAATAAAATAAAAAAAAATTCTATATTAACTTAATAAACATTTTCATCTCATATCCAGTTCCATGTTTCTGTCCCTCCATTGCAGCACAGGCTTGACTCAAGGGTTACGATTTGTCTTTTCTTTCTTCTTTCTACTTCCTCCCTGACCTTCCAACTGCTATTCTGGTCACTTCCCAGGTCAGAAAAGAAGAAAATGAAAAATGACTTCACGTGTTGCAATTTGTTGTTCTCACGTAAATGTTGAGTGCTCCAGGAGATGGCATTTGTCCACATTCTGCTTCTTTCTCTCTCAGGGTACATTGGGTTCTTAAGAGACTATCCTATCTCCTAGCAGGCAGCTTTATTGGCTGTGATACCAACAGGCTTATTCAAACCTACCTTTCACAGTGTCTGCTTTGCCCATGATAATCATTTCGCATTTCTGACCTGCCAAACTCTAGAAATGCCATATGTTCTCAAGAACTATTTTGGTCTCTGCTCTAGTAGCATAGTGCAGGACTGAGCCATCTTACAAAATTCTGAAGCTCAACAGCATCCAGCCAGGATGTGAGAGGTAAGCATCTGTACTCTCCTCATCAGCTGTTTTGCTTCTCTTGTCACTTAGCTTGAGGGGGAAATGATACTCCCACTTTGCTCCTAGCGACAGCTGGGGTTGGAGGGATATGCCACAGCACATCCATCTGCTAAGCTGACAGCCTTCTTCCAAAACACTGCTTGTGCTAAAATCTTATATATATGGCTGGAGGTGGGTAATGGGAAAGGGTCATGAAATTGGTTTTCTCTATTTCCTAGTAGTTCTGTGGTTTTGTCTAGCCAACCTCACTTTAGCATCTGAGGTTACATGTGTCTCATCCCAAGTCCAGAAAAGACTCATTAAACTTCCTACTACAGTTTCTTTCCCTGTACATTACCTTCCTACTTCTGAAAGGATCTTGCTTTGTTCATATTTGTATATTCACATTTCTTGTCCATGATAATTACTTAGGAAACTTCACTGAGTTCAAAAGTTATGGAAAGAACACAATAAAATACTATTATAAGATGGGGCTGAATTAGTTTTCCCAGGGGCATGTGGGTTGGCCTTGTAAATGGCATTTAATGGAGCTTTGAAGGCCAGACCAAATGAGACTCAGGCAGAATTATTTATAGGGGGCAATTAAAAAATCTGCATACTATTGTCAGGCACTGGTGTGTGCAGAGAAAAAGCATAAAGCTGTGGGGTTTTTAAAGGTCTTTCTAGTCTACGTTTCTAAAAAAATATATGATGTAAAAAACGTAAAGCAGTCAACTGAAATGATTGGGAAACTCTAAAAGAAAATACTATTAAATGAACATTATAGCTTTCTTCAACCCAATGAGTAATTTAATTATATTAAATAAAAGAAATTGTTCTTAGGAACATTAAGAGCAGACAAAAAGCATAGCAAGCAACAGACCTCTAAGACCAAATCTCAATAATTAGGAAAAAAGAAGGTAATAGTATGGCTCATACAACAGACAGTATTTTAAATCATGAAACCACTTTGGTCCAGGAAAGTCTTTTCTGCAAAATATATTCAGGAAATATATCTCCAGTTTCAGAGACACTTTGCAAACAGAGACGGGTAACTTTAACAAATGCCTTTCTAAATTAAACATGGTTAATTGTTATGCATGCCCCTTTCTGATTAATAGCAAGATGAGGGAAGAGCAGTAGAAGACTTGAGCATGAAAGACAAAAGGGTAATGAGAGGTTATCAATCCAGGAGTAAATGTGAGACATTCAAGTTAAACTTCTCCCGTCTTCCTAGTCCCTATAATGCCGTATACCAGTCATAAATCATGAACCATGTTCCAAGCCCTATACTAAGCCCTTGCCTTTCTTTATAGCATTTAATTCTCACATCAACCCTCTAAAGCAAGCAGGTTTATCCCCATCTTACAGATGAAAAGCAGAATAAGAGAGTTAAAAACTTGTACAAGGTTACCTAATAAGTAAGTGGCAGAGCTGGAATTCTAATCTTAAACCAAAGGTGATGACTCCCAAGTTATCTTCCTCCCACCCTTCCCTTCTTCTTCTTGCCTTTTTCTTTCTCTTCATTTTACCACACGTTCCAACAAATCTTGCTCAAAGATTATTATGCTTATCCTCTGCTTCTACTTCCTTGTGGAATAAAGTTCAGAGAAAATGAGTGAAGAGAAACACATTTTATTGTCTATACGTACATCCTGTGGTCCTGACTATTGCTATTTATGAGAAGTTTCATAAATCAGAGAAATCTTACATTCTCTGAAATATCCTAGCAACGAAAGTTGTAAATCAAAACTGATATATTGCCTAGATTTTCAAATTAAAACAAACTGAGCCAAAACTGAAAGCACAATTCCCATGGTACTATCGAAACTGTATTATCCAGATTTCCAAAAGAACAGTCTATTTCACGATCACATGTGCATAGATTCCTACTGAACTTAGTGTTTATCATAGAAGACAACTACTTTTTCTTTTTGAAATCATTTTCTTTTTGAAGTAGATAATAACAGGTAATAGTTATAAATTACAGTTCCAGGAACTGTGATACATAATTATGAAAACCTTAAAAAGTAGGTACTATTATTATCTCCGTGAGACAACTAAAGGACAAAGTGGTTAGGAAATATTTTCAACCCATCAGCTAGAATGGTAGAACTGAGATTCAAGCCCAGATCTTTCTCAGTCCCAGAAGAACACTTTTACCACTTACACATATCACCTTATCTACCCTATTGATAGGAATAACAGCATTATCTGAACTCTTTAGGAAACACCACTGGTGTTTTCTTTAATTTTGGAAGCTCTTTATCTCTTTTTATAAAGTGAGCTTAGATGATAATCAGTTAACTGAAATATTTGTATGTTACATACTTCAATTCAGGTAGGAATTTTTTTTTTTTTAATTTCTCTCCTGACTCCCACCTTCACTATATTATCAACCTCCATTCCCTCCTTCCATTCTTTTGCACTTTTCTGCCCAAACCAGTTGCTGGATTTGCTCCTAAATTATGTGACCTCTCCCAGGTCTCTAGTAAATCTATATTATTTAATGAGCCATGTAAACATCTACTGTAATAGATTTGGAAATGTTTCCGGGAAAAAAAGAGAGATTGGTAAACGATTTCATCCTGTATTCTTCTGTTTAGTTGAATGCTAATTAAAGCATGTTTTTAGTGTAATTGATTTTGTTCAGACTATTACACTTAGAAAGAGCTCTTTGAGACTCAAGCTTAAATTCATGCACACTTAAACTAAGGTAGTACACTATATTTTCGTCACTCTGAACATTTACAACCAAATGTATAAGATAAAAAGGGACAAAAGTCTACATTTCAACATGTCAGATAAGGCACTAAAACAGCAAGACATTTATAGATTGTTGGAAAAGTATTAATCACGTTATTCATTCATGGAAGACTAACGTTCAAAAAGAAATTCTGAAGAATCAGAGTTCAACTCATTAACCATGCATGTAAACTTGATTCTCTAAGCTAATAAGCTCATGACATTTATCAGTAGCCAACGGAGGGAGAAAAGCATCTAGCTGCTTAATTCTAAATCAGATTTTCAATAATCATATTGAAAATAAATTTGGTTTTAGGTAAATATGTATTTCTCTGAACTCAATGAAAGCATTTATTACATGTTTGATTATATTAATTTTATGCTTCTAACAAGAATTATAGAACTTTTATAATAGAAGGGCTCTGAACGATTAAGTCAAATCTCTACATATCATGAATATGTTGTTTTATAAATAAAAGGATATAATTAAAATCAGTGTTGACTGCAGAGATAATAACTGTGAAAAGGAAACCAATGAGCATGAGTTCCACTGATCATCTGCATGTAATTAGGAAATTTAAGCCAATTAGAATTCGAGTACACAATTCAAACATTGTGATCCTGACAGCAAAACACAATGCTTGAATTGCATCTATAAAAGCCTTAGGTTTTCTTTTTTGTTTGTTCGTTTTTCCAGTTTTATTGAGATATAATTGACATATAATACTGTATTAGTTTAAGGTGAACAACATAATGATTTGATATATTTATATACTGCAAAATGATTACCATAAGTTTAGTTAACATCCATCACCTCACGCAAGCACATTTTCTTCCTTGCGATGAGAACTTTTAACATCTTCTCTCTTAGCAACGTTCAAGTATATGGTAACGGTATTGTTATCTATAGTCACCATGTTGTATATTATATCCCTAGAACTTATTTATCTTATATCTGGAATTTCGTACCTTTTGACCACATTTCCCCATTCCCCCCACCCTTCATTCCCACCTCTGGCAATCACCAATCTGTTCTCTTTTCCTACCAGTTCCATATTTTTAGATTCCACATATAAGTCAGATCATAAAGGATTTGTCTTTCCCTGTCCAGCTTATTTCACTTAGTATAAGGACCCTGATGTCCATCCATGTTGTCTCAAATGGCAGGGTTCCCTTTGTATGGCTGAATAGTATTCCATTGTATAATACACCACATTTTCTTTATCCATTCATTGATCCATGGACATTTAGGTTATTTCCACATCTTTAAAGCCTTAAGTTTTCTGTTAGTATTTCCTATTATATCTAGTAAGCCTTTCTTAAAAAAGAACAGTTGGTGCTTATACACATATACTATTAAAACTCAATGAACTATAGTGCCTCTTTTGTGTCATTTATTATACATTAAAATTGGATGATCTTCTTTATTTATATTATTTTATTTTATCTTTATTTACATTTATTTATTTTATCTTCTTAAAAGAAATTAGTAGCAGTAGGAAGACTTCAAAGACTAATTTCAAATGATAAAAGAAAGAATCTAGGTCATTTGCAGATAATTTGATATGGAAGTAACCCACACAGAAACAAATTAAATTTTGCTTTCTTGGTTCCTCAAAGTGGAAATTTTCACCACATTTTTCATTAGTTTCTTTTTATTTTTTTTTCCTCACAAAGTTAAAACTTTTGGAAACTCTAAATATGCTTTTTAAAAATAAAAACATTAATAGACTATGGAACGATTATACCAAAGCTCCAGAAGAAAGATTTGACCTCAAATCATCACTTGTATTTCATTCTACTCATACTTCTTTAATGATCTTCAAGAGAGAGGTGCTCACAAGATAGCCTATAGCCTACTCTCCAACCCTAAGCTAGAGGTTCCAAGCATCCTCTTTTTAGATGATGTTTGAGGGCTGAATAAAATAGAAAAGGATGCTCAGTGCCTAGTCCTTCCACAAAATCCATGATCATAGGGAGGGTATCTTCAAAGAAAAATCTTCAAAATCCTACATTTAGGGTATAAACTAGCAATTCCAATGTAATAGATGAAGTAGGTGGTT